>NC_092215.1:35433115-35657907 GCF_043381705.1 Parasteatoda tepidariorum | reverse complement strand
ACAAGTGATAAACAACTGTTGCCGATAAGCAATAATAGAAAGAACAAACGCAGAATGTCAATTGATGTCAGAGTGTCAGATTTTGAAGGTTTCAGTTGCTTAGTTCGAGTATTGAAACATAAAATACTAGAATATTTCATAAATAAATATCTCATATCTTCATTTTTTTTTCTTATAGTATACATATACATTGGTTTCTAAGTCCAGAGATGCCAACTGCTCCGGACACGCGAAAATAATTTTTAAAAAATGGTAAATAACAACAAAGTAAATTTTGAAATATGAAGTGGTGAATTATATAGGCCTACGAATTATTTAGAAATAGTGGTGGATAAAAATCTACAAAATTGAATTTATTAAATTAAGAATCACAATTCTTTCATACGTCAAATTGACGTGTGTCCGTAGAGATAGGTATATAAGAAACGTCCGTAAACCTAGTGTTAACTACCCACGAGATAACCGCAAAAAAGTTGTATTTCATGTGATACTTTAAATTTCTTATCTGTAGTGGTGAAACAATTACTTAAATTGAAAAATTCTAAGCTAAAAATAACTTAAATTCCGCTACGATTAGAGAACACTGTTTTACAAAACGGAGCATATTAGCATATTGACATCCCTACAACTGAAATCAATGTCAGTTCAAAATATAACTATATAATATATATTTTGAATTAAGCAGTGGCGAGTTAAATAAATCGAACTACTATTACCCGTCAATAAATAAACTACTAAGGAAATAGTTTACTTAAAAGTTTTATCTTCCTTACCCTGATTCCCGCCAACCTGATAATGCATATATGACTGGTCCGTTAGAATAGGTTAAATCAAAAAACTGGAATTTCGTTAAGAATCTCTTAGACTAAAAATAAGAATTATGAACCTTGTTAAACTGAAAAGCAATATGTTTTTTGAAATACGATCTAGAAAATTTTGAGAAAAGTTGATGCTGCTTTTACATCGAATCCTTAATAAATAACATAGCTTTATTTCGTGGAAATAACTAAAATTTCTTCGAATATTTATTCTAGTTCTTTTCAAGCATAGAATTTCACTAACAATAGGTCGAAACTTTAGAAACCAAAGTTAAACACAGATGAGCTCTATAATTGTCATGAATTATATTATTTCATTTTTGAGTTTTATTTCCATATTCTCCTTTATTTTTTAACATTAATTCAATGCTAGTCATTTAAAAATTTGGAATTAATTAGTGCTTACGTTGTTGAAAAAAAAGAAAAATACTATTTTTCACACAACTATATTCATATAATAGGCTTTAATGTGTTTATTCTTGTCAATATTTTAGAGCTTACCTCCATATTTTCAGTTATTATTTTGATTTTAAATTATTGCTAGTCAAATTATTGCTAAAATTTGCAACTAATTAATGCTTATGTTGTTAAAAAAAACAAAAATTAATGTTTTTACACAACTATATTCATTAAATAGGATTTACTGTGTTAATCTAGTCATTAATTTAGTGCTTATCTCCAAAATTTCTTCTTTTTTCTTAACTTCCAATTATTGCTAATCATTAAAAAAATTGAAACTAATTAATGCTTATGTTGTTGAAAAAACAAAAGTTAATGTTTTTTTAGGCAACAATATTCGTGAAATAATTTTTAATATACTTAGTCTAATCATGGGTTAAAACAATTTTTCAACAAAACTGTTTTCCAGTTAGCATTAATCAATTCAATTTTTATGCACTTCTCCTTATGAAATTTCTGTAATGATGTGAAATAAGTGTAATATAATAAGTGTAATGAAATGTATGTGAATTAATGTCCTGTAATTATGTGATTAAGTGCTTTTTAGAGAGAATTTAAAAAATGCTAACTGTTAAAAGCAAAATAATAATACTGCGAAAAGGAAATTAATTTTAAATTATAAGATGTTTTCCTCATGCAGAGATAAATTGAAAACTCTGTTAAATGAGAAATTTATTAAATGTTTAACAATTAAAGATTGTCTAACTGTTATGAAACATATTTTAGCAGCTATATGTTTAGTTTTTAGTGAGATAAGTGGCTTTGCTTCTGTGATCGAGAAAGCGCTATTTTATTCTTAGGTTATCGAAGTTGCGCCCCTTTTTCTTCTTACATAAATAATATGGCAACCGATAATAAAAATGCAGGTCATAAGAAATGGAAAATAACAAGAATAACTTTTTAAGTGCCGGACAAATTTTCTTCTTTTGCGTTATAAAGCCCTTTGCACTCCGAATACTTTTAAATCCTATTTCAACTAATGAAAGCATTAAATCATTTAAAATACATAAAACAGTATTCTTACATATCTTTTTAAAATTCATGAAATAATGTGATTTCTAATTATTAAGATACAAATATTTTTATTTTAGAGCGGTGTCTTTTGATGTCGCTTCATAAGAGACAACAGACAGCAAAGGGTTTAATTATTTAATATTAAATTCTCCAATTAACTCTGTTTTTGTTTAATCTCCGCTTGAGGAAGAAATTTTTTTTACACAAAATTAAAGAAAAGTTATTGATATTTTCTTTTGGCATTTAACAGTTTTTAAATTTCCTTTTAAAAGCGCTTACTATTTTACTTAATACTGGATTTTTTTCTTAATTTCTTTTTTAGATGAACGTGACATGATTTTATTTAACAAATAAGTGCAAAAAATTTAAAATTTAGAATTATTAACTTTTATTTGTGAAAAAGATACCATAAAATCGCTACTTTAAATATTTAAAAACTTATTTCACAAAATCTAACTGTGAAAAACTTATTTTAGGATATAAAAAGTTTTTCTACTGTGTCAGTCTTTAACCCTTTGACGCTGATGGGACACTGGCGTCCCTTTTTTCTGATGCTCTTACTACGAGCAAAAATATATTTTGGAATTATTTAATTATGAAAAACAGTCTAATACTTACTAAAAGAAATTGTTAGATTGCCGTAATTATATTTGTTCTAAAATATTAAATTAAAAGAAAATTAGTTAGAATTTTTTTTTTTTCATATTCAAAAATTTATCAATAATTTATTTTGTAAATTTATTAGTTTGCAAATTTATTTGTAAATTTATATATTCAGTGGTTGATTTTGAGAAATTTTAAAAGTTAATAACTGTTTCTCTCAGATATAAACAACTGCATATAAGTGCAAATTTGAAAAAATATTGTTTGGAAGTGAGCCATGTTCGGAAGATATTACCTTCAACGAAGAAAAAGACACCTGTATTTTCTGACCATGCTGTATGCATCTAAAGACGTGCTATATTTTATAGCTATAAAATATTAAAATGCTAAACATGGCATTTTTTTCATTTATTTAGACTTATTAATACAAAATAATGAACAAAGTATGAAAAATATGTTTAACAAAAGTTCTGCATCATAGGATTAAAATAATGCCATTCACTTAACATTCGTTCTGTTACTTCTTCTAAAGTTGTAACCATAAAATAGTAAGTGAAGAAATAATTGAAATTGTAATGATATAATGGTAAGTAATAGAATCGATGTCGAATGTTTACCAATTGTATTTATTGTATAAATTTTATTTATTTTTACATTCTTTGCTTAAGCTTTTAAAAAATAATCTAGATGCTGAAGCAGGAGTTTTGCGGACATGGACGGTGTCAAACGAAAAGCCTCAGCATACATTAAGACTCAAGCAAGTTGGATTCAAGGCTCTTTGTGTGCTACCCTCTTTATGCAATAAAGACTCACCCCAAACTGAAACTTCTTCAACTAAACAAATGTTTTCATCAAGAATAATTTGCTTATTTTTTGACGGAGGAGTTGGTGTATACAATTTGAAGAACTCGACATGGGACTTTTTGCGAAATATGGTGAGTGCCTGACGCATGTTAAAAAAATTAGTCTGCTTTTTTTATGAATAATATGCTATATCCACAACTGATGTGAATTTACACCAGTTACTCATGACTACTAAGTCAAGTTTAACCAATCTTTAACCAGCGCTCTAATTGTTTATTTTGATAATGGCGCAGAACATAAATATGGAAAAAAAAGCCACTGTTTTGGCAAAAAGTCTAATTTTTTTACATTTAAAAACTTACTCCAATGCTACCTTATCTGGGCCCATAAAAATTTGGAAAAAAGGGGAATAAGGCATTGATTTTGATAATTTTCATCAAGGTGGAAAAAGGTTTAGCCTAATTGTATAATCGTGCGTAAAAGCTTTTCGGTTATTTTTAAATTGTTCTCATAATGTGGCTAAAAATGCAACAAAAAGTAAATAGTAAATAAATAAAAAGTGAGAAACCCAAACTTCCGACTATGCTTTCATATCTAAACTATCGGGACCATATTCCTCCTTCCCTCATCTTATTTTGATTGTCAAAAAAAAAAATATATACAAATTTGTCACACAAAAAATCTACTTTTACTCACAGAAAGTACGTTTTTGTGTATTGGCTATTTAGATCCAAACTCGCCCCATTTTTCATTAAAAAAAAGCACTTTTCTCAACAATACAGAAAGATGCCTTGGCAAGGAATGATTTAATGACAATCATTACTTGCCAAAAATTTAACAGATACGACGGTACGAACAAATTTTGATCGGTCCCCAAAAATAGTGTAAAAGCGCTCCGACTAGAAATTCCGCTAAACTTAAAAATGACTGAAAGCGTTTTAAATGGGAGTGATCCGGTCATAGCTTATATAGAAGAATTGGTAAAGCTCAAAAACGCTGATTTCTTCTTTTGAAACCTGTTACTTTTAGTTCATTTTCTATTAAAAGATGCTACGCTAAATCTATAGCACTCGCCTCCCAAAGAAGTGCCCCAGGTTCGATAACAATTCCGCTGTCGGTTGCACAGACGAGAATGCTGATGCAAAATATCCTCAGTTGAAGACGGATCATGGGTAAGTATGCCTAAGCCGCTGAGCTAGCCGTGGGAGGTTTTTGAGGCTTTCCTCTCCATGTAACGCAAATGCTGTTTAACTCCATCAAAATGTTCTCCAAGGAAACTATTGCTTCCCAATGCTTGTTCCGGGAGTGCCCTCGTCTTTTGGGTTAGGCTCAATATTGATAGCCGTAAACCCAAGAGAAAATGGGTTGGCAGTTCAACCCCGATTATAAAATAAAGTATAACATACATATAAACTGTCTAAAAGTTATTTAATGTGGCTTTCAGATACTGACGAAATTTAAATATTTCCACTACCTCAAAACATTCCTCAAAAATTTCGGACATCGCTGTAGTATTACATGCCTACTTTCCATCATTTGAGCTTTTTATTTCATTCTTCACTCTAACTGTATACTTTTCATCAGATTTATGCCTAAATATTTCGATACTTTTCTTATTTCTCCAGGGACACCTTGAAACAATTTTTGATTGTCAATTTAAACCTGACAATCCTGATCTACTAGCCACGGCAAGCTTTGATGGTACCATAAAAGTGTGGAATGTGAATACAATGGAAGCGGTATGTATTGTGCTGGAGATTAATTTTAAATTAATTTTCAAGACTTGGAGAAGACTCGGACTTAAACAGGGTTCCCACGATCCTTGAAAAATTTTAATAGTTGTAGTAAATTTAGGTTAATACTAGAATTTATTTCTTATTTTAATACACCACTTTATCATTAAGTGGTTCAGCAAGCGGAATTTTCATGCATGCATACTTTCTTTGGAAAACAATTTTTAGCTGTGGTTACAAAGAAATTAAAATATCTACATATGGTTTATTTTCGTTACCACTTTCTAAAATTTTCAAGGACTGCGGTAACCCTGAACAAGCATATCTTAGGATTTTCAGATCTGAGAAAAATGTAATGATGGTAATAAATTTAGAATAATGCTAGTCGGAATTTCTTTTTTAAAGAATTAAAAAAAAATACCGCTTTAGCGTTTTGATCCTGCAAAGGTAAAGTTTCCATGCATACACATTTTTTTTACAAAATAACATACGGAAGTAGTCATAAATGAACAGTAATAGTCTTGATAGTCTTCAAATATCTCTTGAGTCCTTCAGTTTAATAAAAATGAATATAAACAGAGTTCGAAAAATAATTCTTTCTATGGCTGCGGAGCTCCATTCTTCAAAAAACCATAACCGGATCAAACATACAATGGTGGCAGCATTCTGCTCAAAAAGTTAAAAATGTAGAAGTGTGTTCGACGTAAGGAAAAACTACAACAACAACGTTACCCGATGACCACCTGCACGCTAAGTCGAACTCTAAAGAGTACAACAGTTTAACGAGTGGAGATACCGAGTACCATCGATCATTTCAAGGGAAAACCAAAGCAGTCACAAAGCGCACTGACTGCTGCCAGTCATGCTTGACTTCGGTGTTCTAGTAGAAGCAATGTCTTTATGATCAGTCCTCTATGGGACCTTATTAATAAGTTACATTAATTTAATCTTGAAAATACTAAATCCTAGTTTGCTTTTAATGAAGATTCTTTAAATTATCTTAACACATTACAGATAAACTCTTCACATGGAGACGCTAGTATAATCTATTCATTATCTTGGGCACCAGGTGATACAAATTGTCTTGTAGCTGCAACTTCTAAAAGTGGAATATTTATATGGAATTTGAAGAAAGGAAGTATACAAAAAATCCAAAACGTAAGTTTGTAAAGTTTTGTCTAAAAAGCACTTATTTCAGAAATTATTAAATTTAAGGTATATTATTGAATAATGTATGGAATAAGAATATGATTTACCTACTTCCGGTCACCAACAAGAGAAATTGAGAGCCTTGTTGACGAATTTTTGACGAAAGAATATATTTCGCATTCAACTGAGAAGAAGAGGAAAAGGAAAGGGGGACGATCACAACATGGAACCGATTTTCTCCCTAGATAGCGTATTCGAGCAAAGCGATCGTAAACTGTTGAGACGCCGCTGAATTTCTTTTGCGTCAGTTGGAATGCCACTTTACAAAAATGCTATTCAGGTGTTGACTACGTTACCTAAATGAGATTTTTAAAAATTTATGTACGGTGAAAGCAGAAAGCGCACAAAATGAGCAGGTTTCGTAAAAATACACAAAATTTGAAAAGCGCATGAAAGTTCTTGTAACAATAAATAAACAATTAAATAAAATATAAAAGAAAAATTCTTTCTTCATTGAATTTCTTTTTATTTGAATTTAAAAGAAAAACCGTGTTTCATTCTTTAAAGACTAGAAAATACTTGGCAATTCAATCTTAAAATTTAGTTGGCATTGGGACGAACAGGTATTGATACGGAAATATCCCCAACATAACTTTCTTAAATGTATTTTAAACATCTCACACTGTTATTAGTAATTAATAATTAACATTTCAATTCCTACCTGTTTAATTCTAAAATTCTGCAAGTTCCCGTTCTTTGGATAATAATTGCCTTAGTTCTTCTCGAAATATATCATGATTTTATTAGCTTTGATAGATTTTAGCGTAAAAACAGTGAAATATCAATGAATACATAAAAAGAAATTAAAATAGTATGAAAATAACAAATCACGAACCAGATTTAGAATTATGTGGATCATTACTTTAAAATATTATTCATTAATACAGTGTTTTCATTACAGAAAAAAAGTGGGTGAGAATTTCTTACCCTTTCTCAAAAACTGGGTGAGATTTCAAAAAGATAGGTGAGATTTCTAAAAATGAAAAAAAAACACGAATAGACTTGGAAAAGAAATATTTCATTTTTAACATCTAATTTTTAAAGCATTGAATATTTTTGCTACATTATCACATTGAAAATGTTCTATATCTACTTTTTCATCAGCTATTCTCATTAGGTTGCTCAAATGCTTATCAGTCAATCTGTTAGTATATTTTGTCTTAATTCGGTTTTGGGTGCAACACATGCTGAACTATTTGGAACCACTAAGTAAATTTGTAGCATTGTGCACACACTTTTCTATCCTCTTCATCTGCCAGCATAGGTTTTTCAATTATTTCCGCTATAGAATAGTGAAGTTATTTTCATGTTCTTACTTCATGCTAGTATTTGATCCGTATCCATTGAATATCCGTATTTGTTTCGTTTCGACCGTTCCTACCCGCATTTGTTTCATTTTCATTTGTCCATTACGGACTAGAAAATGTTGCCTTAACAAGGTATTTGTCCATCTTACATTCAAGCTCAAAAAATTTAAACGTCTTACATGAAGAAACCTTACCTACGGTTAACACGTGGTTGAAGAGAAATGTGTTCTGAAAGGGTTTCGGGGGTGGATTGTATTCAGCTGTTCGCACTGGTTCTGAACAATACTGATAAATAGGAAAGCTTGATAACAAGGACCGATGTTGAAAATAAGGAAAGATCAAGGAAGAAAAGTGAAACGGATTTCATTTAAAATAGCGAAAGACGAAATTTTTACCAAGATTCGCGAGATTAGCTCATTTTGAAATTCATTAATAGAGTGCGAGAACTTCTCGCGTTAATCATTTTTTAATGCGAGAAAGGAAAAAAATATGCGAGGTTCTCGCGCTGTAGTGAAAACACTGTTAATAGAATATTTATGGCATTATTAAAAAATTAAATTATTATTTAAGTAATAAACTCTTTGCCTCATTTGAGCTGATATGTTTTAAGAGGAATATTTCAGTATCAATACCTGTAAAAAAATTCGAAAAATTATATTGATTTAAAGGTTAATACTTATAGCCGCTGTAGTGAAAACACTGTTAATAGAATATTTATGGCATTATTAAAAAATTANGTACCAAGCATGCTTGGGAACTAAACACTGGGGGTTCCGCGTTAGGCTGACCACCTGACCAGAACATCTGCTCCTGCACCCCAGAGCCCAAGGTCAAGAAAACTGAGATGGGCACAGTAGGCCTTGGCCCGCTATGAGCTGTTACGCCACTGAGTTTTAGTTTATTTGCAGAAATATGCAATAAAGTTAAACAAGCATCTTAGCGCAATTTTTAAATAATAACAAAAATATTTCAAAATTTGAAGAAAAAAAATCATTGAAAATTGCATGAGATATGAGCATTCAAATTCATACTTTCATATTGTGCATGTGCAGAAAATCTTTTTAAAAAATGTTTTCTTTATTTTCTTCTAAATTGTATTTGGTAACTTATGAAATTGTATTTGAATGTCTTGAAAACTTAAAAAGTATGCTATTTTCTAAGTAGTTTTCATAAATTTCGAAACAAAGCTTTAAATGGTAAAGGGTTTTCCACAAAATTTACTTTCTACCCTTAAACAGGATTTATTATAAGGGTCATTGGCATTATATAGGTCTCCCACCCCCTATTTAAATTATGTTTTCTTTCCTAATATTTTGTTGTCCAGACCATCATTTTAGGGTACTATCATTTGTCATTAAATTTTCTTAAATGATGCAAAATGAAATTTGTAGAAAACCCCTCATCATTTGATATTAAAAAAAAATACAATATCTACTTAGAAAATTACTATGCACTTTTTAAATTTTTCAGATCAGACTTTTTATTAATATGCCAATTAAACTTCTTTCATTAATTACCAAATGCAATTCAAAACAAAATGATGATAAGAAAAAAAAATTAAATGCAGTATGAAAAGATAACTGTAAATGCTTATATATTGTACAATTTTTAACGAGTTTTTTTTCAAATTTCAAATTATTTTTATTCTAAACAAAAAATTACTGTAAAAAGTATGTTCAGTTTTATTGAATATTTATGCAGTTAGGAAAAAAATGTACGGCTAAAAATTAAATATTAGTTTTCATAAAAATGTACATATCTCCATGAATATTTAAGCTAGATTTGCAAAACTTTGTGTGGTTATTGCATATATTATTCAAAGTAATTGAGGTAAGTTGCAAGCTTACTGCTATATTTTTGGCATAGGGTGTTCGAGAACATTAGTAATTTATTATCAATCCCTTAAACCTCTAAAAAGTTTAAGCTTTATTGATAAGTAGGAGCAATCACATGACCTAGATACTTCTAAAGTTTTAAAATAATTCTTTAAGTATTTCTGGGAAAATATAAAAAAAATGAGTTAGTATGGAAGTCTTTGCAGTGTGTCTATTCCCTCTTAACCATGAGCATCGCAGGTATTCAGTTTTTGAGGGATCCAAAATTGAAATTCAGTCACACTTCTACACATACCTGTTGTCTTCCTTGCCAATGATGCCCATGCATAAATCACTGCTACTTTCCAAAGAACTCTAAATCTTATCAAAATGTAAAAACTAGTAAATGCCTAATACTAGCTGATATCTTAGATCAGCTGTCAAATACAAAAGTTCATTGTCTGAACAAGAGTTTCTTAAACTATGGGTTCAACCTCAATTTACTTAATTTAATATATTAAAATAATTTATAATTATCAAATATTTTACTGAATGTGTCTGAAAATGGATAAAGATAAGAAAATACATACCAAGTAAAATCGAAACCTTTTTAAGGAATTTTTATTATTGTATTATACTTTTATTTATTTAATTAAAGTTTTCACATTGTTCTATATTTTAAATTGAAAAATTAATGCAAGTACAGTTGCCAGTACACGTGAAGAAACTGACAATATTCCTCTGGCGTAAATATTAATAAATGCTTTATATTAATATTGATAAATGTTTTTTTCATAACTGTTATCTTTCCTATGATTAGATTTTAAAAATAACAATTGTTCTTCAATTTATAGCATGAAAAGAATACATACATTTATTGTGTGGCATGGAACCAAAAGGATAGCAGAAAAATTGCTTCTGCTGGAGGTGATGGATTTTGGTATGTTTCCCACATTTTGGTTCACTGGTTTTTAAAACATAGTATGTTTTTAGAATGTATTTATTTTCATTTATCTAACTTAATTATATGTGACTAATGAACTAACCTTATTGTAGTAAGGAAAGCAAATAAACCAATTCACAGTTATTTAAAGCACTTTGCTGAACCTATGTGTATTTCTAATTTTATGGTGCTTTTATTGGTGCACATTATTTTTCGTTATCTAACTAATGTATCAACCTTGCTATATTTACTACATAATAGTTTCCCAGTTATTTTCAGAATTCATTCTAGATGGGTTTTAATTGGCAGAACATGTCATTTACCTTGTAGTTAAAAATATTTCTAGCCCGTGTGTCATTTGATCTCAATTACCGCTCGTGATATTTTAAAAAATATATGATCTATTTGTGCTAATACCATCACAAATCCTCATTATTTTCTGTTGCTGATATGCAGTGATTTAAGTTATTCAATGTATTTTTGACCTTTTTCATATAATATTTTAAGTTTTCAATATTTTGAATGCAATGTTGTTACTACATTGTGAATGATGCATTTAAATAATCACTTTAGAACATGCCTGATTTGTAACAATTGCATTGGATGTCTACGTATTTGTTTTTGGCTATTTCCACTTATTTTTTTTAAAATCCTAATACTCTAATCTCAATATTATTATGATACTCAAATTTTGAATTGCATATTGAAAATGGAGTGCCTTTTTTTAAAATTTAGAGTGAACTCTGCTTTTCAAAGCACTTTACGGAATTGCTTTGTAAAATTCTGCATATTTATAAGTTTAAGCTTTTATGAGTGTATTTATTTGTCAATTTTCTTTTAAATTGATAGTAAAGTGCATCATACGAGTAATGGAAAGTTAGTTCAGGCATTTAAACATCCAGCTGTTGTTTATGGATGTGACTGGAATCCTAATAATGAGTAAGTAATAATTTTATGATATTAAAATTGTATATTTTCTACTGATTTATTTAGTTTTTATTAAATCTTCATTTTTAAGAGTATATCAACTAGTTTAGTTTTGGAAAATTATGAAACCTGAAACTTCTTTTATTTTCCTTTTTAGGAAATTATTTTGAATTAAGCAATTAAATTTAAGAAATACTTATAATTTTACAATTAATTTCAGAAAGCTCTAACACTCTTCAACATTTTAAGTTTGATTTTAATTATTGTATTTAATTTTTAAAGTTGAGTTAAAAAAAAAAGTTAATTGTGGAAGTCAATTAAGCAAGAAAATCGTGGCCAAAAATAGTTTATTTTTAATGTCCAAAGTTGTAAACTCTTTCTATTTTAATAAAATTTTGTTTAAATAACGTTTAAAAAATGCATTTGTTTTAATTCTGATATTTATTTCCAACAAGATTTAAAATTAAGGGGTCTACTAAATTGTATTTAATTTTTTTATATTTCAGTTATAAATTTTGTTAACTCTTTGAAAAAATTTAAAATCACTGAAATTCCAAAATTATCCTATGTCTATATTCAAGCCCTAGTTAGAAGTAAAATCTCATTGCTTTTCTGTACAATTTTTTATTTTTACATTATTTATTTCTAAACTGTGTTTAATGACAAAATGTTTGCTACCAATTTAGGCTAGTGTGTTGACTGTTAAACATTTAATGCAGAGTGTTTAAAATAAAACCAAAAACTACTAGCCTAGCCTAGGTGTTAATTCCTGGCATTGTGTCTGTTACTTAAATTTAAAGGTTCTTTAAATACAGTGTTTTTGACTTCAGCTCTGCTTGCCCATAGTATTCAGAGAATAATAATTTCTTTTTTTCTTAGTTGTATTTCAGTTTTTTATTTGTTTTTCTTTTTTATTTTATAAGATAAACATTTATTTAAAAATATTGTATTAACATTTTCAGAAACATATTAGCTACTGCTTGTGAAGATTCTTTAATTCGAGTATTTTATGTGGGAAGTGGAACTGATCAACCTTTGAAAACATTATCTGGTAAGTTATAACAAAATATATACATTTTCTAAAAATTATTTTAGCAATTCCTGTTAACTCATTGCTTATTCTGAAGGTGTTTTCTATTGCTGATTATTTTTTAAATACTCTAGAGTTTTGATAATCTATGTTAGCAATGATTGTTGCCAACTCTGGCAGATAAAACTCAGATTAATCAGATTTTATTATAACTAAAATAATATTTCCAAATCTAAATGCACTAATTTTTCTTCATATGATGTACATTAACAGACTACATTAAAAAGTGTGATTTAAAAAGATAATAAGTTTTAGAATTTTGGCTTTTCACATTTTCCTAGCACTTAAATTCACAAGTTTAACATTAATCAGATATTTTGAAAATGTCAATAATACTATTTGTATTCTTTAATACTTTTGATTAAAAGCTAAACGATGATTAAAAGCACCATACTTTTGATTTAAGAATCATCAATTTGAGTAAAAACTGCTTTACTACATTAACATGATTTTTTTTAATACTAGAAACTGAAATTGAAACTAGTTTAGCGGTAGTACTAGAAATAATTCAGTTTCTTATAAATCAGCATTATAATTGCAAATAGAGTTCTTATATACTTTTACTTATCCTTATTGTTGTAAACACATCAATTGTTGTTTTGAAGTTTGTTTGTTTTTCTTACAAGCTGCTGCTCTTTAATTCTCTAAATTTGGGTGTTTTTGGTGGTAAGGTACAGAACCTCATATCCGGAAATCGGAAAACCAGAACGAAATTTTATACATTTTCCCGCCATTTTTTAAAAAAAGTTTTTTTTCCTCATAAGACTTTAGGATATTTCTTTCTTTTTTAAAAGATGTTTACTTTACCATCATTTCAAGAGTAATTATTAGTTCTCTACACTGTCAAGAGAAGTAAGAGTGTTGTACTAAATATCATCAATCATTCGCTTCCTCACCCCCTACATAGTTGTTTCTTTTCAATCATAGCTCAGTGAGAACTGGTGACTCATTGAACGCCTGTTTTCTTATCATTTGGCCTTTAAGCAGGGGTAGTCATCATGTCTGTTGATTGCTTAGTTAAGGAGAGTTAAAACAAATAATTTTATTTGTCTTCTTTGATTCTTAGAAATCTCTGAAAGTACTCCCTACAGGGACTGCAGAACTCCTATTTTTCCTATTATCCCTGCTTTTTTTCTTGTTATTTCCTACTTTTTCTTATTTTTTAAAAAATTATCTGTCATTTCAGCTATTCCCCCTTTGAACATAGTGTATGGTCCCGAGATAGCTCAATAGTTAAAATTAAAGGTAATTGACTGTATATAATAATTAACAAATATTTATTTAACAAATGTAATTAATTAGTTTACGCATGAACTTGCATTAGAGAGCGACCATACGCTCTTAACAATTCAATCAACAAGAACAAGAGTGAGTAGTTCAAAGGGTTATATTATGATGAAAGATGGTTGGCGCAATACAATCTCGCCAAACGGTAATTCAACACAAAACACACAGTGACACAGCCAAAGAAAGTGGAATAATGACTCAAGGTCAAGTACAGTATAGGACCCAAATTCCAGCATTCACGGGACCGACGAAATTCCATATTTCGGAATTTGACGAATTTCGGATCTCTTCCAGAAATTTCAATATGGCGCCCACATATTATGATATTTCAATTATGCTGTTAATTTCAGAAAAATCAATAAATTTAGCAAAGTTTCGATTGTAGATTCTGATGGGGTGAATTTAATACTGTCCCATCATAGGAAATTTCAATAATTAAAATAATAAATTTCCTTAATTGAAATAATAATCTATATAATATTATCAAGAAGAAATAATTCAAGATGAAATAATCCGAATCCTCCTAAAAAGAAATAATTGTTTCTTCTTCGACGTGAGGTTTTTTCTTTTACGTAAAATTTTGTTTTAACAAAAAACGCTCACCTCACAAAAAAATAAAAATAAGCCAACAAGGAACTACACAAAAAAGTAAAATGCTAAGAAACTGACAATTAATAACTACAAAAAGGAAGCAAACAACTAATAAGGATAAAAAAAAAACAAGTTAACAAGTAACAAAAAAGTAAGTTAATAACTAATAGAAAGATAAGT
Organism: Parasteatoda tepidariorum; assembly: GCF_043381705.1. NCBI lineage: Eukaryota > Metazoa > Arthropoda > Arachnida > Araneae > Theridiidae > Parasteatoda > Parasteatoda tepidariorum. The sequence continues at coordinate 35,643,128 of NC_092215.1, read as the reverse complement.
AAATCAAATAAAAAAAAAGCAGCAAAAGGGATAGAATTCATTTTATACACCATTTGGTAGTTTCAATGTCTACTGGGTGTGGCCAATTTATGGTCAGACAGAAGAGGGAAATGTGGGGACAAACCAGTGAAGCACTTGCACTCCTGTCAAAATTGATTGATCAGTTTCTTCCAAATTGCATTTCTTTATTTTGTTCATTGGAAATGCAGATCTTTTTACTTTTCAGTTTCACTTTATTTTAAATTGCTTTAGGAACAGATGTTTTGTTTGACACAGATTTATTTCTTTTCATCCTTTTTTTTTATTTTTAAAAGATAAAATATAGTTACTTACTTCAAGAGAAAAAATTTCCAAATAAAAAGAGAATATGACTGATTTTTTTTTCTCTTATCAATAAAAATTTCTTAAAAAACAAAAAAAAAAGGCTGGATTAAGTGTGGAATTTTGAGTCCTGCTGAATTAGGGATCCCATACTGTATTGCAACTGCACACATTTTTCAATCCATTAAATTTGAATGGGGTGTGAGGAGGGGGCAAAACTCGGTAGAACAAAAATTCTTTTTATTATGTCAGCTTCTGTGTCTGCTTGCCAATTTATGTTTAACTGGAGTAAAGGGAGAAATGAAATTGCTCAGCTTAATGAGGAATAAGATTGTGATACACGTGTTTTTCTTTCTGATTTTGATTAATGTTTTAGCGAAATGTTGAAACCCAAATTAAACTCTTCTAGATAGTAATTGCGTGCCAGAATCACGTCGATAATGCCGCAGAACGTTAGACAGTTTTTTGCGGAAAGATTTTTTCTTTGGGAAGTAAAAAATTTTAAATTTTTTTTCTGCAGAAATTTTCAAAAAAATTTTTTTTTATCCAGAATTATATTTAAACGATGTCTTTCTAGCGTATAAGAGAATGGAAACGAAATGCTCTCGATTTTTCTCTTCTCATTTGAGAATAATGAAATAAAAAAATTTATTTTTCTTTTCTCCATAAATTTTCGAAAGATTCTTTTTTTTTTTTCATCCAGAATTTAATTCAAAGGATGTCTTTCTCGTGTAGCGCATAGGAGGGGAAAGAAATACTAGCGAATTTTCTTTTCTCATTTGAGAATAATGAAGTAAAAAATTGAATTCTTCTTTTCTCCCGAAATTTTCGAAGGATTCTTCTTTTTCTCCATCCAAAATTATATTCAAACGATGTCTGTCTCGTGCATAGGAGGGAAAAGAAACGCTCGCAATTTTTCTCTTCTCATTTGAGAATATAAAAAAATAAAGAATAATTAAGTAAAAAATATTATTTTTCTTTTCTCCAGAAAGTTTTGATAGATTTTTTTTCCATCCAGAATTATATTCCAACGTTGTAAATGCTCGTGGTTTTGTCCTGACGCAGACAACAGCAAAATAGAAGAAAACGGCAGAGGATGGAACCCATCTCCCCCCCCCCTTTTTTTTTTCTTCTTCCAATTTATCTTTTTTGTTCATTTTATATTAAGCCTGTATAAATATTTTTATTTCATTATTTTTTTTCCTTTTTATCTTATTAAGCTTATGTGTATTACTTTATCGTTTTCTCTTCTTTTTTAAATTACTTCTAAATAGTTTTTTTTAGTAGGGTTTGACAATAAAAAAAACAGTGTTTTGTAGCGATTCAGAAAACCGGAAAAATCAGGTTTCCGGAATAGCGATGGTCACGATCATTCCGGATAATAGGTTCTCTACTGTACTACACAGTTTTTTGCTTCTGGCATTTACAGAAGCATAATTTTTTTTTAAATTTAAGACGTATATTTTTTGCCCATATACAAAGATTAAATTAAAATTAATATCAAAAGCAGGATTTAGATACAAAAAATTAAAAACATTATCCTTTATTAAATATCTAAGGTTTAAAATAATAAGTCTAAATGTGGTCTGACAGATTTATCCCATAAAAATTATAATACAGATTAAATGCTATTTAAATACCATTTTCAACCACAGATTGTTTTACTATTAGAAACAATCGTTTTAATTTTTAAAACTTTCTCGGCTTCAAATAATTTCAATCAGTGTCATGGGCCCCTTAATGCTCATTACTATACATCAATGGCCCTTTATGCCAAACCATAAAACCAATATGTTTTTAAATGTTATTTTCTATCACTTAAAAATTAAGTTTTAGAAAAATTTATATTATTTTGTTGACAAAGTCAACAAAATAGTTTTGTGCTATGCTCTTTTTATATATATTTTTAACAAAATACAATTTTTATGTGAAAATTCTCTTTGAAATTTTATGTCCAAGCATTATAAGAATTCTATTCTGATGAGGTTCTCTTTGAATAATTAGTACATTTTTTTTCATAATTTATCCATGTAGAGAAAAGGAATAAGCAATTTTTATAAATCCTGCTTATTTCTCTCTATATAATTTTTTAACATATAGATTTACCACATCTCTATCATTAATGCTTGATGTCTGTATATAATTCTGACTTTGTGCTCTTTAGGTCAAATTAATGTTTTGGGGATTCTTATATTTAGTCCACTAGTCCAAGAAATGGCTATTCTAAAGGTTTCATGTACATATTTATCCAAATGAATTTGAATGATTAATAATCGTAAAAACAATACAGTTAAGATAAGGTCACACTGTATATCTAATAAATATGATGTTTAGATTAATTTGTTCACTTATAGTTGTAATCCTTATACTTTAAACTACATAGTACTTTATACATTTTGTTTATTATTCTTCAATGAGTTTTTAAATACCATATTAACATTGCTATTCTAATATTATTAGGTCATGAGGGGAAAGTTTTCCGGGTAAAATGGTCGCCTTTAAAAGATGGATTTCTGTGTAGCACATCTGATGATTGGTTAGTATAAACATCAATAAACAGCTGTACTCTAACAAAACCCTATCTTAGGACATCATTTTTAGCAGTTTTTTTTACTATTTCAGAACCATTGTCATTTGCTTTTTCAAACATTATTTTCATTAAAAAGTATACTAATATGCATGCTATGGATAGTTTTAAACAGTGATGGGATTCAACGGGTACTAGCTTAGCACTTCTTGTAATTTCTTGACACTATTGATTTAAAACATTAAATTTTGGCAGGAGTTTGATTTGTAGTCTGCAGGAATTGGTGTATTTTGGATTTTACTATATTTTGGAGCATTTAATATATTTCAACAGTTCTAGTAACTATTTTCAACTTAATTAAAAATGAAAAGACAACTGAGTTAAGTGGACTATTTTTTCTAAAAAATCTATGTAAATTTAAGGAACAAAAAACAGAAAACTGCAACATAGAAGAAACATAACCAGGAAGATAAAACTAATCTTCCTGAATGCAATACACAAGAACAGTTTCTATATTTTTCCAAAAAGTATGAGGAATTAGCAGTTGTTGTTAAAGGTAAATTGGGATGTGATTACTGTCGTAAATTGGGAATCACGAAAGGCATTCATGCTTCCTAAGAATGAAAAAATTGACAAGTGGAGCCATTGAGAAATGTCAAAACGAACCAGCAAGCATCTTTAAGGAAAATAAAAGGAACGAACAATTCAAAACTCCTTATATCAGGATAATTTTAAACAGTAGAGAATAATCTGGTATGCAAAGTTTTTGACAAAATTAATTAAAAATTCAAAGAATCAGCATTTAAAATATTTAATTCTCTGCCCAGTTTGGCCAAACATTGTCGTCCATTTTCAGACTTTGAAGATGAAATTGAGCTTTAAATAAAAAAATATACTCAATGTCGAGATTGGTCTTCATTCAAGGAAAATAGCAACAAAAATTGAAATTCATTTCCAACGAAATAAAGAAATATTTCTTAAAATTCCAGGATATAAAATTTTACATTATTATTGATGAGCTTTTAACTGTCTCTAGCCAGCCAGTTTTAGTGATTTTTATTCAAATGAAAGATCCAGAAATAGCACCTTTCATCCTTGTGGAATTAGTTGAATTGCTTAAGAAAGGTTCTGAATCAATTTTCGAAAGTATATTGCAGACTTTAAGCAGCATAGGATATGACAACAATTATTTAAAACAAAATCTAATTGTATTTTGTTCTGTTGGAGCCAATGTAATTTTGGGGAAAAAAGCTGGTGTCAATTCTCAAATTTTGAGTTATTTTCCAAATATTATTCTCTGGCATTGTTTAAATCATCGCCTTCAGCTTGTTTTCGATGATTCATTCAAGGAAATTAATAATTTTAAATTAATTTTCTGTTGATAAAATGTATACAATTTTTCATCATTCAAAACAAATATCAGATTGAATGTTTCAAGATCTCACAAGCTTGGAAATTAAATCATCAAAATTGGACATGTTTTTGGGCCACAATTGGCACAATTTAAGATAAACTGTAGTTTGGCACATTTATCCATCTATTTATTCTTCAAATCAAATGGAAAATTCTCAGGCTTGTAGAAGCACTTAGAAAACAAAAACTTCCAAAAAGGATCTGGCCCTCATCATCCAAAGCATTACAAGAAAGACTCAGGGTATGGAGCGTTCGCCTTCCAATGCGGCGAACCGAGTTCGATTCCCAGTCAATACGAATTCTGCATCCGACTTGCACCGATCACAGTACTGACGTGAAATATCCCCAGTGGTATACGGATCATGGGTTTGAGTCCCCTTGCCATCAGGCTAGCTGTGTGAGGTTATCGTGGTCTTCCTCTCCGTGTAACGCAAATGCAGGTTAGCTCCATCAAAATGTCCTCCACGAAGACAAATTTCCCCCAATGCTTGATCCAGGAGTTCCCTTGTCTTCTGGATTGGGTTCAAAATTACAAGGCTACGTAGTTGAACATTAGTAGTCGTAAACCCATAAAATGGGGTCGGCTATTCAGCGATGGTTATTGCACAGAGCTAATGATGGAACTTATAAGAAAACAAAGGAAACTTTTAGTTCTATAATATTTGAATTAATTAATTTTAGTGAAAACATGAAATTTAAATTTTAGCTGCAGAAAAAGCTGATAGATGGTATAGTTCAAAATCTTAAAAACAGATTAATGAATACTGGTAATTAATTAACGTGCCATATAAAGTCTGGTCAGAATCTGCGGGGTTTCATAAAATATTTTGAATTCGAATACAAAAAAGTCGAAGATGTTTCTTGGAAAGAAGTGGAAAATCAACGCCTCTGCAGTTTTTCCACATTTTCATATATCAGATGGACATCAATGTCTTTTAAAGATTATACTAAAAATGTTTGGGGAAACATGGACATTCATATAATTCCTAAAAGTATTCAGAAAGCAAAGATTATTTTGAGAACTGTCACCGTACGTTCTGCTGAAGCTGAATGAGCCTTATGAATTCCATTTTTATGCACAAAAGAAACGGATGGACTGTAACATTTTGAATATAGTGATAATTTCTTTAATGGGATTACCTCTGAATGACTAGAGTCCAAAGCCAGTGATTACAAAATGGCTATGGCGCAATCACAGTGTTGCGGATATTTTATCAAGTGAAAAACAAAACAAGTAGATGAAGCAAAAGAAAAAAATATTTAATTTAAAACTAGAATTAATATTTTTATGTACCTCCTATTTTATATTCCTATTATATTCTATTATTGTTAATTTTTTCTTCTAAAAGATACCGAAAATATTTTAAAAGTACTGATTCTTAAATAATTTGATTGCCATCACTTGTTTTAAACATTATTTATAACATCACCAGCCAGAAAATATGAATTGTTTTGGTGAGAGTGCTACATACAACGTCATCTAGCTGTAATTGCTTAGTGTGTATCCATAAGAAGTATGTAAGGAACATTCCAAAAAGAACTTTTAACCATCATAACTGTTAAAATGTTAGCATACGTTCCATTAAAATGTTAGTCTAGAAAGTATTACCAGTCTAAGTCATAAAATATTATTTGCCAGGAGCCTATAAGTATCAAAACGAACCACAATTGGACTTTCTTTATTTGACTTATCCTCATGGGAAAGTGATAATCCAAAAAGGCCCAGTTGTTAATAGGCAAACAAGCAACTAAATTAATCTTTTACTGAATTTCAAAACACCATGACATTTTCCTTTTTGTCATAATTTATACTATGTTTGGTTTTTGTTTAAATTATATTTTCTCCTTTTGTTAAAAGTAAAAGTATTTACTCATTTGTAGTTTTTGCTCTGTTCTCTCTATAATATTGAAATAATATCCATTATTTACCCATACCCATTACTAATACCCATTATTCATTTCCAAAATGTATCCTTATCTTTAACAATGGGCAGTGTTTTCAGACTTCATATCTGCATTACTAAATGGGGAATCTGTATGTAGCCCTAATTGGTTACGTATTATAAGAATCAGCTCTTGAATCTTTTATTTAAGTGTTTATTTAATGGGAGTGTAACTAGGAGTATAGCTCTTAATCAATAAGCATCAAGGAGTATAACTATATTAAAATGCAAATCTTTATAAATTATTCTCTCATTTTTATTTACTCACACATTTAATTTTCCCATGATAATTTGCAGATGCATTTATAAATGTTGTAGAAATTTAAAAGAATTTAAAATTTTGCCCCTTACTTAAATGCCCTGTCTTAAATTAAAAAAGTTTAATACATGTAGCATCACACATTTTACATGATTTCAGAAAAATGTGTCTTCACAGCTCTGTTCGAGTTTGGCATTATGCGCAAGGAATTGCTGTCAGAGTCCTTCAAGGACACACAAGTTACACCCGAGGATTACTATGGTGTCCTGAGCACCCAAATATTTTAATTTCTGGTAGCTGGGATTCTACAATAAGAATTTGGGATATCAGTGATGGAGCATGCATGGATGTCATAGAGGATCATGGTGCGGATGTATATGGTAATTTGTATTCTTCATAATTTTTACCCAATAATTTAGTCTAAAGATTTGACTTTGAATTTAACCACTATAAAATTTTTAAGAAATTGTTTGTTTTTTCCAATATGCAATGGTATGCTCATTTTTAAACAAAAGTTCTTAAAATTCTATGCTGAAATTTAAGCTAATAAAAGAGATAAACCAGGGGTCTGTCCAGACATATTGTGAAGGATCCATTTCTGGCTCATTTTTAAACGAAAGTTCTTAAAATTCTTTGCTGAAATTTAAGCTAATAAAAGAGATAAACCAGGGGTCTGTCCAGACATTTTGTGAAGGATCCATTTTTGTAAAATTGTGAAAAAGTTACTCATAATTTGTGAATATAAAATAAACGTTAAGTCGCATTCTTTCAACCAGGGTCCGTTTTTGTGAATTTGTACAAATAGGGTCCGTTATTGCAAGAAAACCTTTTCAAGGAGTTTTTATATTGTAAAGACATACAAGATTATGCTCAACACTGTAAAATTATAATTAAAAAAATTTAATTTTGAAAAATAAACAGCAATTGCAGCTACTAAATTAGCAATGCAACATATAAGTATTTGGTATTTAGCCTATACTGCTGAACGCAGAATATTCATTTCGGACGAATAAAGGAAGAAGCGTCTGCCGAAGACAAAATTTTGTTCGTTTACATCTGTCTTTCTCCCCCCCCCCTCTTCCTGTGAAGGGTTTATTCTATTAACAAAACAATAATGAAGATAAATTTGTGAAGGATCTAATTTAAAGATAAATTATTTTGTGAAGGATCCATTTTTAAGTTAAAATATTTTGTGAAGGCAAAATTTCTTCTAAACAGACCCCTGTAAACATATATTGTGTTTGTAAGCATGTGATTGTAATAAGCCTGTGCTAACTTTAAATATAGTTTAGTCAAAACAGTGAATTTTCTTTATGAATAGATTTTTCATCCGTCTTCATTAAAATCAAATTGCATTTATATCACTATAGGTTTCATTTCTTTTTATTGTGCGTATAATATTTGATTAACCAAACGGGAGATTTTGAATTTTTTGACATTTTTGTTCAATATTTCCCAATTTTGTTAAAAATATTCTTATGAAAAATGTTTAGCGTGCAATGCCAGCTATACATAATTAAAGTTTCCAAAAAGGAGAATGTGACTTAGTTTTACAAAACTGCTCTTTTAAACCATTTTAAATAAAGTTAAAAACATGTTGAACGTTGATAAAATAACTAAACATACACACTTTAAAAATGCACTACTTTGGAATGCTAAAAAAATATCAAAATTTAAATTATGTTTGACATTAAGAGTAAAATATTTTTATAATTCTATTTATTAAATATTTGCTGAATGCAAATATTTTTTTTTCCAATGCCCACCTTTCTAGAATGACCCACTTGGGCATCTGAAGGGCAGATTTGTTGGCCACTCTTTCAGGGGCACCATATTAGGTGGGCCAACGTTGCTCCCACAGTAAGGACAGATAGTACAGAGAAGGAAAGAACATTCATGCCTTGCCCGGGATTCAAACCCAGAACCTTTCTGGTGCAAGGGCAGTTCCATTATCCCTACACAGGCCGGTCGGCTAGAATGCAAATAAATAAGTTATTAAGAAAAGCTAAAATATTTCTATTTGATATGGGTATAACTACTTTTGAATGAGACTTGAAAATATACTACTTTATTAACTAAACACTTTGATGCATGTTGCATTAATCAAAGTTTAAAAGGCTCTTTATGCTGAAATATTTCATGTAATAACTTTCATTAACTTATTCTTACTTTATAAAAAAATTTAAAATTTCTACCCTATTTTTTTACTCGATTGTTATCAGATAGACACACAGCAATTTTTTTTTAATTGACCTTCATTTTTCGTTGGAGTAAAGAATTGATATAACTTTTATTCTCAGAGTATTTAACTCTGAATTTTTTGCACTTTTAAATGGCTAAACAAAAAAAGAAAATCTCCATGTAATTTCATGGAAACATACTGATATTAAGTGAAAATTTCATCATAGAGTTAATAAGAAGAACCGTGTTTCCTCAAATATTTTTCTTGGGTAAACAGTTTTTTTTTTATTCTGAAAGAAGTGTTTTCTCCTTTCCTCATAATTTTATTTATTTTCTGCTTAAGTGGGATTGAAAATAAAGCATATTGAGTGAAAATTTTGTTATTGACATCCCTCCCTTTGTTTAGTNATATTTTTTTTACAATGCCCACCTTTTTAGAATGACCCGCTTGGGCATCATACAGGCATCTGAAGGGTAGATTTGTTGGCCACTCTTTCAGGGGCACCATATTAGGTGGGCCAGCGTTGCTTCCACAGTAAGGACAGATAGTACAGAGAAGGAAAGAACATCCATGCCTTGCCCGGGATTCGAACCCAGAACCTTTCTGATCCAAGGGCAGTTCCCTAACCCCTACATAGGCTGGTTGACTAGAATGCAAAAAAATAAGTTATTAAATAAAGCTAAAATATTTCTATTTGATATGGGTATAACTACTTTTGAATGAGACTTGAAAATATGCTACTTTATTAACTAAACACTTTGATGCATGTTGCATTAATCAAATTTTAAAAGGCTCTTTATGCTGAAATATTTCATGCAATAATTTTCATTAACTTATAAAAGAATTTAAAATTTTTTCCCTATTTTTTTTACTTAATTGTTATCAGAAAGACACACAGCATTTTTTTTTCTATTGACCTTCATCTTTCGTTGGAGTAAAGAATTGGTATAACTTTTATTCTCAGAGTATTTAACTCTGAATTTTTTGCACTTTTAAATGGCTGCTTTTCTGCTAATCAAAAAAAGAAAATCTCCATGTAATTTCATGGAAACATACTGATATTAAGTGAAAATTTCATCAGAAGGTTAATAAAAAGAACCGTGTTTCCTCAAATAATTTTCTTGGTTAAACAGTTTTTTTTATTCAGAAGGAAGTGTTTTCTCCTTTCTTCATAATTTTATTTATTTTCTGCTTAAGTGGGATTGAAAGTAAAGCATATTGGGTGAAAATTTTGTTATTGACATCCCTCCCTTTGTTTAGTTTTAATCTTGCCATTTGAATATTATTTTTTTAAACAATTCCTTTCTATTAGTTGTTATACATATAGATTTCTTTTTACTTGAATATGCTACACCTTTACTGGAAAAAATTGTAGTACACTTGTATTTAAATTAAATTATCATTTCTATTAAATCTTTGAAAAAGCCTTACTTTTTTATATATTTTTAATCAACTTAAATACCTATGAATTTAAACTTTTATTTAATACTTTTTCAGGTCTTGCCTGTCATTCTGAAAGACCTTTCTTTCTTGTTAGTACATCACGGGATTCAACTGTTCGTTTGTGGTCTATGTTGCCTTTAGTTACTTCATTATATATCAAATTATTAACATCAAGTCCTTTGAATACTGTATTTTCAACTTCTGGTAAGTGTCTGGAAACTAATGTGTTGTTAATAAAGTTGATGTAATTAGATTACCAGATTGGGAATTAAATCAGAGTTATATTTTGAGATGGTGTGTCTTATGGGATTAAGTTGCTCATAGAAAAAAAGAAATCTTCTACATTATTATTTGGAGATGCTACACAAAAAAACTGATGTTTGGGTTTTCTAGTATTCAGTGTCTTAGTAGTTAAACAATACTAAATTTCTAAAAGCAAAAATTTGTTCTTCCTTTTGCAACTACTTTTATCATAATTAAAACTAGTATAATGCTAAGTTTGTCCTATTTTATAGAATTTTTAGATTAATTTATTTGCTTTTTTCTGTACTTCCAGTTGTACAACCAACTTGTGACTTTGATGAAGGGTTTCTTCTATTTGGTACTCAATCTAAGCTTGTTAAAGATATTATTACAAAGTCAAATTCATTATCTGGCATTGATAAGTGGAAAGCTGTTTCTGAATTTTTTTGTGTAAGATAATTTTAGCATTTTTAATTTACAACTTTTTCCTTTAAAGCAACAAAAATATCATTAATTATAGATGTTGCATTATTAATGTAATTTTTAATTCTGACTGTTTAACTACAGAAAATCAATAATACCTCTAAAAGAATGGGGGGAAAATATTACTTTTTTACTTATATGTTATATAAATTTTAAAAAAAAAATTTAACTGTTTTATTTAGTTTTTAACCAAACTGTACAAAGAAATATAAAGGTACATGGTAAGATTTTCTGCTATGTATAAAAAATCAGAAACCTGTTAAAGATGTAATTAGCATGCAGTAAATTGTTTGAGTTCTTGCAAAATTAAGCAAATGAAACGTTAGGAAGAATGTTGCATGTTCTGAGTTGGCATTTTGAAATATATCTTTTACTAAAGATTAAAAATTGGACACTGCAAGATCGAAATCTTAACTTTTATTAAACTCCAAACAAATATATTCATAACAAAAACATAATGCCAAATTGTAGACATCATTAGAATTCCAGAATAACTATAAAAAAGAGAAAAAAAGCAAAAGAAGCTTTTGAAGAAACATATATACATTTTAAATTAATTGAACTCAGTATACAGATGGCAGTTCAATTTCAGCATAGAAGATTACAACTTTGACTGTAGTGGCTCATCTTTACTAGAACTGAGTTCATGATGGAATCCTTACAGAATCTTCGATACTTAAGCCTAGTCTATCATTCGGTTCTAACACAAGGTTATCTTAATTCAATACTAAAAAATTTCTGAAAGAAAATAGAAAAAAAATAATGTTTAATTAATCTAGCATTCTCAGTTGTTTAGAATTGGATTGAGCTTGAAATTTCAAGGAAAAAAAATCATAAATTCCTCTATTACATTCAGGGTCTCTATATTTTTCTAACTATATGATCTGAAAATTTTAAGGTCTTTTTTTTTTCCACAATGACTTCTTATTTCAACTATTAATTTAAGAATAAAGTGTAATATTTTTTGTTACTATAGTATCTTTAATAAAACAGTTATGAATTTTACATTTGTTGTTTGGATTAGTTGTTCTGTATTTGTTATATGGTATGTATGTGAATGTTATTTGTAATTATTTAACACTAAATATTTATTTAAGGCATCACCTGAACTATCAAACTTGTGGGATCTTTTGTCCATTGTTGGTGATAAAGAAATTGATTTTAACCATTACAAAACTGGAATTGTTCATCGAAAGCACATTACCAAGTTAGCTATGGTATGTTTTTTCTTCTTTTTATAAAAAATACAAGGAAACTCCTTTATAACAAGGAAAAACATATAAATCAAAGCAATTCAATTTTAATATGAGTGTTGTACCTAAATATATTAAAATCATCAAAAAATAAAAATTATAATGCACAAAAATGAATGAGAAAGCTTTTAAAAATGGGTTACTCTTAATATTTGTTACTTACACAGTGGAGAAGAATTTTTGTGCTTTGTTTATTATTCAAGTCAGTATGTTTTTTCACCTGCTGCTTCAGTTACAACACTCGGGGTATAAATGCATTATCACTAGCATCTTAGTAGCAACAGCAACATTGCTTAAAGTGTGGCACCATTTTATTAAAGCCTTATCTGCATCTTTCTATCATTTTTCAAACATTTGTAATATTATTGGCATCTTGCACTTTTTAAAGCATTATGTCATATTACTTGATCAGTTGCTACTATCATTTTTTTTCCATCCAAAATCTGTTGCAACTTTCTAGTAGTATTTTTCATTAAAAATGAAAGATTATTAAAACTTGTTGAAAATAATATATTACTTTATTATATTTCTTTAGAACAGGATTATTTCATAATATTGGTTGTTTACTTAAACTTATACTAAAGCTGTTTTCTCAATGTTATTTTGTCATTTTTTAATTATTTTACTTACAAGCCCAGACGCAGAAAGTGCCTGAAACTGTGACGCACGTCGCAGAACAAACGAAGTCCCACATAACAATTAGTATCTTGAATAAAATTCTTGTTAGCTTTGACCACTTGATGTTTCCCAGGAATGATGTTGCTTTAGAAGAGGAACATTTGACACCCTGCACAAATTTCAGCACATTTATCAGTAATCTCCCTCTCCCATATCTTTGAAATTTTAGGGAGGAAATTAATGAATTAGCTTTTGGCTATGACATTTTTATAAAATGGGTGTATCAGTTTTTAGAAGACAGTAGGAGAAATCGATTGCTATTTTTATCAATGAGCTTCTAAAGCAAACCGTAAAAGAATTAAATTCTGAGATTTCCATCTTCATAAAGTTTCTGACTTTTATATTTTCCATTCCCATTTCAGAAGCAATTTGTGAATCGTGGGGATCCACGATTGACAGAACTTTTTCTAAAAGACCAAATACTTTTATGGAGATGAAGTTGTTGGAACAACAGACCAGCGAATGTTTGTGTTTGCAAATGTTGCACCATCTGGGCACTTGTCCCTTCGAAAGATTTTTAAGGCAGCCCTTATTTTAATGTTCGGACCTTCATATCATAGGCATTTTATTAATAATTCCTCATCATCGTCGTTCTTAACAAAATTTTGTACTTCAAAGGTGATTGAAAAAGTAACAAATCAGGAATGTTTGTCTAGGTTTAAAAAATAATGTAGTGTATCTGTGTATGATCCTGTATTTTAAAGAATGAAAATATAGTATTTTAACGTAAAGGTAACTTTTTTTCGCTGTGAAATGTTTGCAGAACATTTGTATAAATTAATAAGTCCTGTTGCAGAACATTTGAAAATATTCTGCTTATGGGCTTACAAGTAACATATATACTATTCAGTTTTCATTGGTACTTGTTTTATCCTACAGTTTGCAAGCTGTTATTTTAAATTATCTAATTTACATTATGAATATTTAGTGTATTGAAAAGAATCTTATTTGAAAAGATCACATTCCCATATTTTGATCTTTAAAAACAATTGATATAGAAATATTGGTTTTAATCCTTTGTTGAATTATTACGCTTATAACATTTTTATTAATCATATTTTTCCTAATCATAAAATATTTACTCTTTACGTATATCTTTAATGTAAAGATTTATCTATAATTTTACATGGGTTCTAGCTTTTAGTAAAAAAGGACTAGGAAATTTGGAAGGCCTGAGGACCCGTAGTTTTTAAAGTTTTGCTGAATCAATGATTTTAAGCTTTCTAAAGTTTCTTTTTATATTTCAGTATTATCAAAACCATAGAGGAATGTGTATACTTAGTGTAAAGTTTAATATTTTTATCCTGTTAACAGATAGTGCACAATCCTAAATTATTAATTTTTATTCTTCTATGAACGAAATATTACCTTTGCCTATTATCAAAAGAATTGATAAAAAGAAATCAACTCTGAAATTTAAAAGCAGATCAAACATAATTCACAGATAATACCAGCAGTTACATGAAACATGGAAGCTAGAAGTAAAAAATCTATTTAATGGTTAAATGTACAATGTCTTCTCTTAGTCATTTCAATAACTATCCATGATTTCTTATTCGCCCTTTGCTAGAAGACAGATGCCTTTAAAATAAATAGTTATAGTTATTTTCTCTGCATATATATATCGGGTTGAGTAAAAAGTTTTCCGCCAAGGAGAGATACCTCCCTGCCAGGAGCAGCCATTCCCGTGGTAGTTAACCTTTTCTGAAACGGGCTTTTCCATTTTAAAGCTGAAAGTTGGAACTACACAACTGTGTAATTTGTTTGTCAAAACTTTATCATCTTGTGCGCCAAAAAAGTGTTTAAAATGGAGCTATCACATAAGCAGATCAGAACAATTATGTACTATGAGTTCCGAAATAAACTCAGTGTAACTGAATGCCACAAGAAAATGTGTGAAAGTTTAGGTTTCAATACTGTTTCTTATGATACAGTAAAAGTTTGGTTTCGAAAGTTTAATAGTGGGAATTTCAACATTGAATATGAACCACATTCTGACCACCCTATTGAGGTTGATTGTAAGCAATTAAAGCAAATTATTGATCAAGACAGAAATGTTTCAACATGAGCCATTGCGTTAGAGCTTGACGTTTGCCAAAAACAATAGTACAGGGTAACAAAAAATTATAGGGATCATTTTTGAATGTTTTTATTTCCAAAATTTATTACATAAATTCAGCGTTGTTTCTCAATATGTCGACCTCCGGCATAACAGATTTGTCTACACCGCTTCGGCCATGATTTTAAAGCCCGCAAAATGATTTTCTGGGGGATTTTCTTCACCTCTTCTCTAATAGCTCTTTGAAGGCCTCTCAATGTAGAAAATCTTTTCTTATTCAGTTTGTTTTTCAGATGTCCCCATAGGAAATAGTCGCATGGTGAGGCATCAGGACTGTTTGGAATCCATTGTTCTGGTCTCAGGAATTTCACTTGCTGATCTGTTAGGAATTTCTGGGTGACCTTAGATGCATGCGATGGGGCAGAGTCCTGATGGAACACAGCATCACTATTAGAGTATAATCTGCAGCAATCATCCTTAAAAAAGGGTTTAATATCGTCTGTATGGAATACTCAAAATTTATTTTAGGCCCCAGGTTTCACAAACCGAGGTTTGGTCACACCATGGGCGGATATGCCCATACAAACCATTACGCCTTTGACATGAGGCACCGTGGTTGATGGTGTCAAGTCTCGCCNTTTCCAGATGTTCATAAAAAAAATCTGCATTAAGCCCAAATTATGCTCGTTATAATGAAACTATTTAGGTATTAAAATTAAACTAACTATTTTCAAGTTAAATCAGGGCTTAGAAAACTAGCAAGTATGACACTTTTTTGGGGGGTTATAAATTTATTTTGGAACAATACTATATGTTAGTTTTTTGAGCAATCTTAATCATTTGAGTGAACTTTCTATAACTGCATTGTTAGCTTATTTTCATTTCCATGTTCTTCTTCTTTGACACTACAGCCGGTTACCAACTAAGGTCGTCTCAGGCAGTTTATCCCATCTAGATCTATTTTATGCAATATTTCTCTATCTATCAACTCCCAAGTCATATAACCATTTCTCTACTCTATCTAACCATCTTGTTCAAGGTCTTTTTCTTTTTCCCTGTGGGGTTTGGAAGGTTATTTTTTAACAGGATTTTCAAGGCTATATCAAAACATATGTCCTAGCCATTTTATTTGTGAAACCTTGATCACTTTTACTATGTTAGGTTCTTTGTATTTTGGTTGTAATTTTTGAGGTTCTCCAGGTTCTGTTTTCTCTTACTGCTCCAGAAAATTTTCTTACTATTTTTTTTCTTGAAAGTCATCAGTTCCTCTTTGTTAACTGCCCAACTTTGCTGCCATATTAAACTATTAGTCTCTTGGGCAACTGTATTTTTGTTTCACAACTTATGTATTTAGATTTGAACTTGTTTTTTAATCCATGATTACATCAGTTAATCATGTTGATTCAATTTTTGATTTAAATTTTTATGTCATTCTTATTACACTCTATAACAAAAAAATTGACGCACCAAAAAGGAGTTGTCCGATTAAAACGAAAATTGGTGGATAGGAAGACAATGTACAGAATAGTAAATGATTAAAATTTCAAAACAATTGAATAATTTATTGCTGAGTTACAGTAACAAGTTCAATAAGGTGTTGACCCGCCTCTAACCTAGATACAAGTTGCCACACGGCATGGCATAAACCGATAAAGCCCCCGGATGGTCTCTTGCGGTTTTTCCTGCCAAATTCAATCCAATTGTCGAACGAGGTCATCAACGTTCCGTGCCAGATGCAATCGCCTTCCCATCATATCCCAGACATGCTCGATGGAAGAGAGATGTGGTGATCTGGCAGGCCAAGTAATAATGTCTGTTCCTTAATGGCTTAGGGAAAAAGGTTTAATAAGTAAAACAAAAGATTAAATGATTAATTTAGAATGAACCATTAAGAATTAATTTAGAATAAACAATTACAAAATACTAGAATTACAATATCCTGTAAACGGATACGTATCATCTTATTAAGAAACATGGCCAAAAGTATAATGTTAAAAAATTTGCGTTGTTGCAATAAACCTAAACTATTGATTAACCTGAAAGAAAAATAAATAGCTGAAAAGGAATGGACTGGTAAGAATAAAAAAACTGAGACAGATAAAAAAAAATACAGAAATTTGTAAACTCACCACATTTTATTTGTCAGACAGCATACTCTTTTTTTTTTTGAAAAATTAAAAAACTTATAGATACATAACATCACTATCTACAGCCACACAGGCCACAAATTGTAAATTATTAAACAGTTTAAGAGGATGTACATGGATTCATCTCGTCCTAAGAACTCGTCACCATATTCTTCTAAAAAAACAGACTCCACGCCTCCCTGATGCACCGACGTACTTCAGGGGGCCCACAAAAAAATCGAATGAATGCTTCTCGAAAAGGGGGAAAAGGAGTCCCTCACTCCCACGTTGCCATTACTTTTTGTTGAATACTGTTGCACTTCGGGAACTCAGCTGACAGGTGTCGCTGCGGGGAAAGTTCAGCTTAATCCCATGGCGTCTCAAAAGCTGCTCCTCTAGATAATCTGCTCCTATAGGATCAGTCCATGCAATTTCTTCCTTGTTACAAAGCAATACTTCAAGTCTTATATTTTTGCAACTTATGTCTTTTCTTAAAGACATTAAAATTTTTAAACAGTGTTTAACACCAAGGAAGAGTTTGACAAGCTTGCAGACAGTTCATAGCAACATGTGCCGTATATGGTCTGGCATTGTCCTGCTGAAAAACCAGCCCAGGGCGCTGCAGAAGGAACGGTAGCGAAACAGGTCTTAGGATGTTGTCGACGTACCGCTGTGCTGTAAGTGTACCTCTAATGATGACCAAAGGGGTCCGGCTGTCAAAGGAAATGGCACCCCAGACCATAATGCCTTGTTGAGGGCCGGTGTGGCGTGCAATAGTGAAGGCAGGATCCCCCCTCTGCCCTTTGCGTCTCCAAACACGTCTTCGATGATCGTCAGGACACAGTTGGAAGCGGGATCCGCCGCTAAAGACTATTTGTCCCCAGTCGGCATCATTCCAGCCTGTACGAGCGTCGATTCTGCGCGTCTTAGTGAGTTCTTGGTGCATCAATTTTTTTATTATAGAGTGTATGTACTATTGTGCCCAAATATTTAAATTGAGCTATTTATTCAAACTCATGTTCATTAATTTTCAGTGTTTGCAGATTTGTGATTCAGTTTGTCATTGCCATGAATCTAGTTTTTTCATTGTTGACTGACAATTCTATGTTTTTTGTTGCTTAACAAATCTTTTTTTTGCTATGTTAACTATGTTTATTTGTCTTAATTGTTATACTATGTTTTTTCCTTGTTTAACAAAAATTGTGTTCTGCGTTTGTATACCAGACTCTCTAATTATGTTCTCTAGTGCTAAATTAAACAGAATACATGACAAAGAGGCTGCCTGTTTCAGTTTCTTCTAAGTATAGAAAGCATCTGATTCTTCTGATTCCATTTTTACTCTATTAAGTTTCATTCTTATGAGGCTAACCAACTTATTACGTATTCCTAACTCTGACATTGCTTGATACAATTTCTCTCCATTAATTGATTCTATCAAGAGCTCATTTTCAAGTTGGCAAGTTTTAATTATTCTATGCTATACTTCTATAAAATTTAATAAAGGTAATTATTGTCTTGAAAAGAGTTAAGTTTACTTATATTATTGTTATATTCTAAGTATTCATAAAAATCCTTATTGATTTACATATATATTAGGATATAAAATTTACATTCTGCTGACTAATATTCTAATTGTTAATTATCTAGAAGTAATATTTTGAAAGAAATACAAAGCATAATATTAAGGCATTCCTTATCTCAGTAAAAAAAGTATTATGCATAAGGAATTTTAACATATTTTCCAAAAATAAATTTATAGCTTTCAGTGATATGAATTTATTACATATTTACGCTGATGCTTTATCTGTTTAGAAGTAAAATTAATTAGGATGATGCTTAGATGTGAATTTTATACTCTTGTCTTATACTCTGAAAAAATCGACATAAACACCACAAAATGTTACTTCGCTGAAACATTTTCCTTTCCAGAAAGTTTTTTTAATGCATAATAAAAAGTTACCTATAATTTGAGTCTTCTGCATTTCATGGTGATGTATTTAATTATTATGGTGATTTATTTGGACATTTTCACAGAAATCAAAGCATTTTTTTGTATTAATGTTAATTTACATAATTACTAATTTTTGGTACTTGATTCATGAATCACAAAAATTAGTTATCGTAATTTTTATCCTAGCTTGCTTCCAAGAACATGTTGTCTAGAGAATTAAGTTGTAATGATCTGCGAGTTAATATCACATAATTACCATTCCTTTTTTTTACAACAGTTTCTGAGTTCTTTATTGTAGAAATAGTATAAATGCTGAATATTTTTTTTTTATCATTTATTGCTACAAATTGTTCATAAGTGACTTTCCAATCTGATATTATTGAAGACTTAAAAAAAGCTTCATTTACATATATTTTAGTGTGCTAATAGACCTGTGTTGTTTGAACACTTTTATATATTTTTAAAGGGAAACCAATTACTTTGTAATGAAATTCAATCTTCCTATCAATTTTTATTGGATCGGAAAGGTTAAAATGATTTTCTAAATAACTAAAAGAAATCTTTGTATTTAATTGGGCAATAAGTTTTATTTTAATTATTATATTTAGGTTTTTTTAATGCTTGACTTTTATTGAAATTTCTTTATTTACTTTGGAACCCATAGACTTCAGCATTAGAAAAGGAACTAGCAAATGTCTCCTTCTTTGGCTCTGGTGTGAACTCTTGTGGGAAAAATGAAAATATGAAAAAAGCAGCAGAATATCATATATTGACCGGTAATTTGAAGAAATATTGTGACCTTAAGATTCAGTTGGGTGAAGTATGTTCAAATTATCCTTTTTTGAAACAAAATTTAAGTTAAAATTTCATGTAAATTTAAATATTTTATAAGCGTATATAAATTAAGAATATATTCTGCTGTTTTAGCATAAAATTAAGTTCTTTCTTTAATTTTTAAGTAGTATGCATTAGGATTTTCTTTTTTTTTACAATAAAAATTTCACAGAAAATATTATGCCTGCCCCCAAAAAATTTTCCTTTGGTCTGAATAACTTATGTATACAATTTAAGTTCAATCAGACAAATTTAACCCTTACTGACTTTATCCAGAATTTTTTTTACTATGATTATATGATAGATTTAGAAGAATTCAAGTGCTGAGAATTTTAATTAAGCTTAATATTTGTTAAATTACAAACTCATATATATTTATTAATACACTTTCATATTTTTGACAATGCAAAACTTTTGACAAATTGTTTTTGTTATCCATCACCAGTTAATAACCCATTAAGACCCAGCATTAATTTCATACCTTTCTCAACACCGTCATTAACTGCTTTTAATCTAACAGCTTTTCATTTGACATATAAATATATTACTTAACTTTTCCATTTTATGAAAATAGTAAGTCTATTTAAAGGCAGATGAAAGAATTTCTGCTTTTCGAAAACACAAAATTATCCACTATTTTGTCTAAATACAAAGAGAGATTATACAGCGCAATTTCAAGTATAAAATTCATTACAAAAAAAAATTTAAGTCGCGTTTCACCAATTGCAATCCTCTGTTCAATCTCCTGACACTCCTGATCTAGAAAAAACACTTTTTTCAATTTTGCGAATATTTTCATCATAAATGAATGAAGCAGATAACTTTTCTGATAAACTATTCTACCTCTCATAATTAGCTTTCAAATACACTATGCGAAACTAATTAATAGATGTGATGGGAAAAATAACATATCTGTATCTAGTTTTGTTCCAGAAGGATAAGTACAATATTTTAGTTTCCAATGTTCATAGCTGTTCTGTTACTACTCAAAATCTGCATGTTAGATACCTCAGCAGTTTTAGAGATTTCTTCAGGACGCATATAATTGAAATGATTTCTCTGCCTAAAATTGCATTTATTCGGGAATGATTTTTGCTTTTTTTCAAAGTATAATGAATTCTAGTCCTGTAAAATTCTCTATCACTGATTTTTAATTTTAATTCCCTGAAGTAGTTAAATAAACAAGACAACATTTGTCTTTTCAATGGTAATTTTTCCCAGTTATTTCATGACCAATACATCTTATTACAAATAAACACTATTGTACTGTTGTATCTAGTTATAATACCATGCTCATCAAATAGAAACTGCCTCAATAGTCAGTATCAGTACTGCAACAGAAACTACTGCATTGTAACTTTCACTCGGTTAAAAATAATCGCAAACCAATAGACAGGAAGACACCACTGTCAAACCAACAAGGACAAAAGGGGTCTTCTATTTATATGCCTTCCTCTTGAAGTTGGCACGTGTTAAAATAGGTTTATCTACCCAAACTAGCAGGATTGCATTTAAAATTTTAAAAGTTAAAAGAAAGGGACACCATTGACCTTAGTATAAATAATATTAATTTTTCATTCCTCTGAATTTTGTATTTATGTTTATTTCACTGGGCCAAGTTAAGATGATATATTTAATTTAACTTTTGTTTCCAAATTAAGCTGTTAACTTTGTATCAAATTACTGTACCTATAGGTTGGTTGCCACATACATTATATATTTTTGATGAATACCTGCATAAATTAATTGCTACTTAAAATGAATTTTTTTTTATAAAGATTTAACCCATTTAGGGATTTCTATATATTCGTAATTACTTTCAAAATAATATGAAAGGTTTTGTTCCAAATCTATAAAAGACACGCTATTTTAGAAATAAACTCTTTATATGCTTACTTTTTTTAAATAAATGAGTATGTCTTTTACTCTCCTTTTACGTAAGGCCTATCATCAGGCATGTGAGATTACAAGAAGACTGAAAACCAGATTTTTCATCCCATATTGTCCTACCCTGCTTTCAAATTAGCATTGGCAGGCATAGACAATTCCGAGTTTGGTAAAAAATTAGGCATATGATGATTGGCACTTTGTAAATAAAGGCAAAAAATGAACAACGCCTCAAAGTGAGATTCTTAACTTCGGAAATTGTGTACATTTGACTTCTTTTTTTCAAATTTGTGATTTCAGAAGACTACTTTTAAGCAACTATTTAGTTCTTGTGTAAGTGTTACGTTAAGCACTCTAAATATCTTTTCCTTTTTTCTTTTCTTTTTTTAGTTTAGAGCATCTCTTGACCTATAATTTCCAAAGATGCAGTAAGTCTAATTCTTGTTCTTTTCATAAACTCAACACAACTCAAGAATTGGCTTTAAAATAAAAAATATTTACATAGTAAGAAGAATACAGAATTAACACTAGATAAATAATCAAAATAATTTTCCTTCTTAGCCCTTAAAAAACTTATTTGAAATTTGCCCCCTTTTCATTTTTATGATTGCTCTGTATCATACTTATAATAATAAAAAATTCTCTCATGCAGTGGTTAGAAGCTATTGCACTGGCACCTGGTGTTTCTCTAAGCTACTGGAAGGAAATAACATCTAGGTATGTTTTGTAAATTCTGTTTATTTGTAATAATGTCTAATTTTCTTGATGGTTATTTGCTCTCTTATCTGTTTCTATTAATCCTTTACCATCTAAGTATGAAGTATTTTAGCAAGTTGATACAAAATTTTGAAATAGACAGGTGGAATATTAAGAAAATTAGGCTGGTCAATCACCTTTTTTAAAATATTATTTATCAGTTTTTGATGAAATTACAAATTAGAAGAATTTTGTACTAATATTAAAAGTGTATTCTTTAATGTGTGTTCTTTAAGGTGGCTTAGAGTGATTGAGCCTGAAAATCGTGGTTTAGTTGCACCATTATACATTGCCACAAATCAGTATGAAGATTTGATCAAGTATTATGCTAAGCAGAATTCTTTGGAAAAGGCTCATGTTGTATCTGTTGCATTAGCAGAAAAACTCATGCCTTCATCATTGACTGTATTGGAACAACCTGTTTCAGAGAAAGCAGATGAAACTGTGCACTATGAGAAGTAATAAAATAATTTTATAATTAGTTTGAGCAATCGTGCAATAAAATTCCAAACTTAAAAATCAAATGGTGCTATAATAATTTTGTAAAGAAATGTAAAATTGTTGTATTTAGTTATACAATAGTACTAGAAGTGTTATATGTTAAATCAAATAAGGCTGAAATAAGAAATATTAAATCAAATAAGACTGAGTAAAATGTAAACAATAAATCTAATAACTAATAATTTTGAAAGATTTACATTTTGAAAAAGATCATAATAACATTGTTTGAAATATAGTTAACAAAAAAATAATAAAACACTCATTTCATTTAATTTTAAAAATAATTGAAGATTGATACTAACGTTTTCATTTTGCAATTTTTTAATGTTATACTTGGTGCAAATTTAAAAAACAATAGTTTTGTTAATACCCTATATACTGCAGACCAAGAAATAAATAGTACATACAGTTCTACAATTAACAAAACTGTGTAAAAGCTATCTTTGTCACACTCAATTTGATACTATTCCATTCAAGATAATGAAACAAATTCAATAAATTTCATAATATCTTATTTTTTTATTTGTTTGTGAATTCCTTTCTTGTAACTTTTCAAATCTTTTAAAACTAGTTTTTCTTTTTTTATTTCTTATTTATGTGCTACATAATTTTAAATGTATAAATGAAAAACAAGAATACTATTTTTTCTATGTGAAAAATATTATCAGATGAAATCTTTCATTTAAAAATATCATTCATATTTAATACTACATATTTTAAAATACATCTTTTAAAATTTTCACAAGACATTAATGATAATTTCTCTTATAATAATAATATCTGTCAAAACGTTTTAAACATAGATATATATGTATGTTAACGTTTTATAATATAATAACGTTTTATAAATAGAAAAACTTCTGCACCTGTGAAATAATATCTCTACAAATTACTTTCCTTTTTTTGTACATCTAAAAGGAAAAGAGTTCTTTACTGTTTAAAAAAATAAAATTCATTCTTAATTACAGTCTTGAAAACTTCATGATTTTTTGTTTGTATAAGATTTATGAATAATCAGGCATCACTTTTTCTCTTTTAACACGTTGACTGCCACGTCACCCATATTCGGGTGGCAGCAAAGTTTCTGATCAAGCCACATCACCCGTATTGGGGTGATGCTTATTTGACTGGTTGATTAGTTTAAAATGGTTTGCATCAATTAAATAATATTAACCATTTTATTATAACAGGTATTAAGAATTTTAGTGTAATTTTATTGTTAAATGGTATTTAGTATTTATGCATCTTATTAGAATTTTAATCATTAAACACAAAAAGAATTTTAAAAAAAATTTGATTGAAATAAAATATTACACTGTTGAATCTGTATTTCTTAAACAAAACATGATTTTAACACTGATAAAATGCTACACTGTGTAAGTTAATTATTATTATTATTATTTTTTTGTTGTTGCTAAAATTACTAATGCCGAAACATCTTAAATACTAANATTACAGTCTTGAAAACTTCATGATTTTTTGTTTGTATAAGATTTATGAATAATCAGGCATCACTTTTTCTCTTTTAACATGTTGACTGCTTGACACGTTTAAAATTTTCGCAAGACATTAATGATAATTTCTCTTATAATATCTGTCAAAACGTTTTAAACATAGATATATATGTATGTTAACGTTTTATAATATAATAGCGTTTTATAAATATAAAAACTTCTGCACCTGTGAAATAATATCTCTACAAATTACTTTCCTTTTTTTGTACATCTAAAAGGAAAAGAGTTCTTTACTGTTTAAAAAAAAATTCACTCTACATTACAGTCTTGAAAACTTCATGATTTTTTGTTTGTATAAGATTTATGAATAATCAGGCATCACTTTTTCTCTTTTAACACGTTGACTGCCACGTCACCCATATTCGGGTGACAGCAAGGTTTCTGATCAAGCCACGTCACCCGTATTGGGGTGGCGCTTATTTGACTACTTGAGAAGGATATTCATATGTATTTGAAAAGATATTTCATAGTAAGTAACAAAACTATTGAATTGTTATAAAAGTAATACAAAATTGATTTATTAAGAAAATTATTGTGAGCCTTGTAAAAGCTTTCTTGTCTACTGCTATTTAACTCACTAAGAAATAAGTTTTCCATTTTCAAAATTTCAAAGAATTAGGGTAATGATTTTAAGTTATACTCTTTACTCAGCAAGGATTCAAACTGATTGTGTAAAGTGGCGAGATGGGATACAAATGTGGACACAAATAAATAAACTTGATACTGTCGAAACAAACGGAGCTATATACTATTCTTGTGACCACCCGAGGCTCGCATTATTAAAATATCGGTGGGAATACTTAGCAGAATAAGTTTCATACAGCGGTACTCGTGGCCTGAAGGAGATTTCACTGTAAACATGTGCGGCAATCAACATGTTAATAATTCAATGAATGTAATGAAGTTTAATATAAACTAACACTCTTGTGCGCCTAGTGTTTAAAAATATGACATTTGTAACATTAGTTCTTGTGACCACCCGAGGCTCCCATTATTAAAATATTGGTAGGAATACTTAGCAGAATAAGTTTCATACAGCGGTACCCTTGGCCTGAAGGAGATTTCATTGTAAACGTGTGCGGCAATCAACATGTTAATAATTCAGTAAATGTAATGAAGTTTAATATAAACTAACACTCTTGTGCGCCTAGTGTTTAAAAATATGACATTTGTAACATTAGTTTCTGAGACAAATAAAGTATTTAAGTAGTGTAACTCATAAATATTTATTATTAAGCATCAATTTAATGATATGTAATTGAATTTAACATTTTTTAAAGTTATGTATCTTCAGCATTCTCAGTGAAATCTTTTATTCATTTCAGTCTTGTATCTTCAAACATTAAACTTTTAGCTGAAAGGTGTATGTTATTTGGATCTCCTTTGAAAGCAGCTTGCTGGTATATTTCTAATGATGATATACAGGTATGTCAGTTTATACTTATATAGTCAATTTATGCTTATTAGTAATTTCTTACATGAAAGTTGCCTTTTACATAAAACCATCATATGTTTTGGTGTAACTCCAAAGCATAAGATTTGCTTTTAGGGTGTCTTAAAGCTTGTTGCTACAAAATAAATTAGTTAAGATTTCTCTCTTTATTGATTATGCAATCTTCCAGATTTTGATCGGATGTCCAATCCTTTCAAATGTTCAAGATTTTTCTTATTTAATATTTTTAGAATGGTCTGTATTGTCTTCTTAGAGGAAATGAGTTAGAGCTTATCGTAAGTTTATGCCACTCTCTGCAACTAAAAAACTCCTCATGCAAAATGGCTGCAACATACCTTGCTTGGCGTTGTGTTCGAAATCATGAATGGTTAGTTAAAAAGTTTAACTTTTTATAAATATATGACTTTCAATGTTCTATTTTGTGAAAAACACAATGAATTCAATCTGGTTGCTTTAAGAAGCATTATCTTCTTTACTTAGCCCTATTCTTTAATGTTAACTTACTTCGACAAATTAGCATGAAAACTTCCTGACAAACACAGTTTTTCCCTTTTTAAATAAGACAGGGAGGGGACCAGTTTACTGTGTGAGAAAATAAACAAGCTTTTATGTGAAATGATTTATAATTCAAAAATTAATGCTGAGGTGCTTAATTAAAAATTGCAAATAAATAAATGTACTACACGTTAATTTTAATAGATTACATTACGTGCTAAGTTAATAACGTATACTTAATTTAGATATTTTGTTATGTTTTAACAGGATTGTTAGATTTATTTGTTTGTGCTCACTCTGTAAGTTCAGAGAGCTTTATTTTCTGAAAGATATTTTATTTGTGAATTAATGAATTTCATTGCCCTTAGTTCTGTTCTCATTCAATGTATTTATTTATAAGAAAATGAGATTACCTAAATGATATGATCTAATGTACGCAAAGTAATTGTTAGCATGGCTATTATACATTTATATCTTTGCAAATGCTTTTATAAAAATCTTCTATGCATTATCTCTCAATTGAATGCAAAGTTGGCACAAGAGCCCGAATTGAAACTAATTACTGATGCTGTAACAATTGTTAATAATAGTAGGAACTCATGTCAAAGGGATTAAACAGCAATATAAATTAAGTCTTGCACAAAAAGAAATTTTCAAAAAAAAATTGGAAAGATCACTAAGACACCATGGATTATAAGATCTGAATTTACTTTGGGAAGGATCACCTAGGGACATATTTCCGAGATACATTATCGGATGCTTAAAATTATAAAAATTTTCTATTTAATATGTATTAGAATTTCTGACAAATTTATTCAAAATTAAATTATTATTGCACTTGGAGGAATTGTATTTCTTAAGTCAAGTAGGAAATACTCAATATATCTTTAGTTATTGAACATCTTTTAATAAAAATGTTCATTAGTTATCCTGTAGTTCATTTTAGCATTTTAAATTGTATTCACAAAAACTCCTTATTGTTTAGGACTGTTTTTGTAAATTTTATTCTCATTCACAATGTTTGATTGCTGGTTATATAATTTAAAATATTTTAGGGATCTTGCTGTTGATGTTCTTAATCTTTGTCCAGATATCGAAGAAGAAAAAATCCGCATATGCATTAACAGTGGTTTATCAATTACAGAAAGAAATGATCTACATCAGAAGGTTACATTTTTTGAACTATCATCTTATATTGTGTATCTATTTTTAAATTTAAAAAAAAAACTATCTTTACCTATTTTTAATTCTTTGTTCTAAGTTGATTTTATCTATAGCATTGTAACTCTTCTATAATCCTTAAAGACTACCAATAGGATTTCTTTTAAATCAGTAATATTAATTTAGAGATAAAGTGTTCATGCAAATAATAATTTTAGCATTGCTGATATTTTCATTGGTATTTTCATATTGATGTGTGTATATTTAAAAAGTTGCTTATGTTACAAGTTAGTTTAGAGAATTTCAAGCTCACAAATCTTTTATTAAGCCTTTTTTTGTTAATCATAATAATTTAATATCTTTTAATATCATTTCCTAAATTATGTACTATAGTTGTTTCTATTTTTAAATTATTTACAAAATATCTCGTTTATCTTTTGAGATGGTGGGAAAAATGTAAATTATAGATTTTTATCTCTTAAACATTAATATAACAGTGAATCATGCACAGCCTGAGTCATTACCATAGCTGGAACATACATTTTTTGGCTACTTGTTTAATGAGATAATAACTGCATAACTTGGATCAGTGCAAAAGATGCTTCATAAATTAACCAAATGATAATTGTTATTTTTCTCTATTCTGGTATTTTTTTATTCAGTTAACACAAGATTTGTTTTACTCTAAATGTAAAACTATTCCACCGACTAAGAATAATTTAGAAATAATAGTTATGTTTCTTTTGACCTATGATCACATTTCTTATCAGATTCAAATATTAAACTTTGTCTTTTCTCTTTAACTTATTTATAATTTTATTTTAAAGTACAAATATTCATTTTAGGTGGGTTTACCATTAGTTGAGGAAAGTGAGAAAAAAGCTGAAGAAGCAAAATGTGAGAAAAAATCAATCCTGAAAATAGTTCAGTTTTATCTCCTTTCAAATGAGCAGAAGAAAGGTCTTGATATTGGATTACAATATATTAAAGGTGAAATAAGTTTTTGTTACATGTAAATTATTTTTCATAAATTGTGTTACTATTCTTTTAGATTTGTTATTGTATTACTGATCAATTGTTACGGAGTTTAAACACTGTTGGATTCCTTGCCTAGGTCTTTTTTCTTTCGATTAACCTTGACAAATAATTTTTTTTTCTTTAATTCATAGGAAGCTAGTTCTATACATTTCTGTTCATATCCAATAGAAATATTTGTAAAATTATATGTTATAGTAAACTAACAAGCTGAGCTATTACCTATAGTTAGACAATATTGACACACGCTGTGCATGGATGCATAGGTTGTGTTTCTTGAATTTTGCAGATATTTTTTTAACATTTGTTGTAATATTAAAAAAAGTATTTGTGCATGCAAAAAAAAAGTTTGTTGTGGGAGGGGGGAAGAAAATAAGAAGCAGAGTTGATGTAATCATGATATATGCAAGGTAGAAGAAAGTCAATGTTTAGTTGCATGCATGTTGCTCCCAAAGAGAAAGATAACTGCCACTTTAGCCGAAAGATTAGAGATCCATCGTAAACGGGCGAACCTACAATCAGCTAGTCTTTTTGCAACTTGACTCGACGCGACTATTGCTTTACGATGAAAATAAACAGTTACGTTGACAGTAGGAAATCTTTTAATATAATTTCGTTTCAAGCAAAATTACTAATATTACTTAATATGATAATTACTTTACATGAATACAGTTCTTAAATTTCATATTTATGTATAACTATTAACATTAATCTTTCACTAATGTTCTTAATGTCAATGTGCATGTATATAAGTATTTTTTGTCAAAAATAAATAAAAATAATAAATAGTTTTTGTATATTTAATAAAATTATTCTTTTATCAAAAAATATGAGCTTGCAGATACTTTTGGATTGTGTGTGCAAATACTTTATGTTTTTATCTTACTTTGCTACTTCCAGTGGATCTTCTCACGTGTCAATGTCACTGATAATAATGGACTGATAATTCCCCTTGTCCATCATTATTATGATCAGAAGTATACAAGGAGTATCCTATAGTTTAAGGAAGACAGATCTGTTCTTACAGCTACGTCTTTACTCTTCAGTGACCATTTAAAACGTGAATCTGACAAAAAGGCTTTCTCGGAGTATGTCCTTATGCTTGGGTGTTTTGCATTAGTAACTCTAATGCTTGTTTTTGGGTACATAGTCTCATAGATCAAGTCATGGTGATAGATATTTAAAAAGTGGCAACAGAAAAGAGTTATTTCTTTTCCTCTATCAAACTAACATAATGTTCTTTACATTATTTAATGAAAGATTAAGGTCTTCAGTTTTGCTAATATCCTTTTCCTCTTGTCTTTTACTATTTTTCAAAATTCTTTTTATTCCTGAGACTCTCGTCTCTTATTCAAGTTTAAACTAAAATATATTTTATTATACATTATAATAGATTTATTACTTCCATCTAAATCACTGTGTTCAAATGTTCAGAAATATTTCAATATATTTTTGAGAGAAACAATGTGTTTGATGTATTTTTGTATGAACTATTTTATTAAATTTGTTTTACTAAAGCTTGCTGACATTTTCATTTCTATTTTCATATATAATAACACTTTTTTACTCATAAGTCCCTTTTTTACTATTTTTATTCCTATGCTTAATTTATTTATGAATAAAATACAATTTATTATTTTAGAAAAGTTGGAAGAATCCAGTTGGAATCTTGAATTACTTTGGCAACTCATTAGAACAATGAGTTGTGTTAGCAGTCACTTGTTGCAGGATATATCATTTGATAGGTAAATGATACTTTTGAACTTTGACTCAATTTATAAATAGTTGTTAAAAGGTTATTTTTGCCAATTATATGTGATAATGAAAGTATAAAACAAAGTGTAACAAAATGTATAGTGTAGAAAGTAAATGTATAGAAAGTAACAAAATGTATAGTTTTAAATGAGAAATAAATCTTGTTTTCAATTGAATTAGGAAGCATGCAACAATTTATAAACAATTACTGTTAATAATTCGCAAAATGATAACCTCTCTTTGTGACAAAGTAATTTTTTTAATTCCTATAATATGTCATTTTTGAAGCAAGTAAGTGCAATTGTGCCCTGCTGTTTGAAAGGCACATCTGTTACTTAAATGCAACTGGCCTAGCACTCCAGATTATCTAACACAAACCAATTGTTAGCAGAGATAAAGGATGTTCAAAACTTTAATGACTGGATTCCATGATCATGGATTTTGAAACAATTTTAGTAACTAGTAAGACCTGGTAGCAAAAAGAACAAAATGGAGAAATGTTCTCGAAAAGGCCAAAGCCCAGCCTGGGCTCTTGTGCCAATGATGATAATATGTCATTGAAATACATTAAATTTTGGAAATAAAAAAAGGAACTTTGTCTTTCTCAAAAATAATAAAAATTGTAAGTTATCTGATCAACATCTTGCATAAACAAAATATTGTCCAGATAAAATTTTTGTGGAAATAAGCAATCCTAGCATTGATATTATATTAAAAAAGTTTTCAGATCAACTTTATTATTTTTTATATGATAACTATATATAATTACTCTAGCTAATATATAATTGTAAATTTTATGAGAATAAAATGCTCTATTTTTATGATTATTATGAATATACTATTATTTTGTTTTGTAAATCTATGTATTTTTCTAGACACCGCTTTGAACTTCAAGTTTTCAGCTCTTATATTGGTGCCTTAATTGCTATTCGACAAAACTTCTATCCCATTGTTGTTCCTCTATTTGCAACCGCTTTGTAAGTTATCTCTCTAATATAAAGTTGCAAGATAATTATAAGTACAGTGCGCCAAACAAATGGGCTACCCTGAATAACTTTTGATCTAATTATCGGATTTTCATGTTCTAGGACTTTATTTTAATGGCTTAAGGTGGTAACTTCAGATATGCTAATTAATAAGTGCAGATGATATTTTGAATTACGAATTCAAGCACAAAAACGTACTTTCTCAAAATAAACATACCTTTTTGACGGATTTGGATTTTAGACCCCCAAGGTTTCTGCAATCTAGTACCCATATATTTTGGGGGTCAGAAATCTGAATCCTTCAATAAAAGGTAGAGAAAGTATGTTTTTGTGTCTGATTTTGTAACTTGAAATATCGTCTGCACTTATTAATTAGCATATTTAAGGTCACCCCCTCGAGCCATAAAGACTAAGTCCCAAAACATGAAAATCCTATCATCAGATCAAAAATTATTCAGGGTGGTCATTTTTTTTGTGTGTGTGCACTGTACATCATACTTGGTCATTACTTCTAAGTTGACTTTCAATAAACTACTAACTATTCTTCTTTACCGTAAGAATAAATGGAATCATTTGTTTTAAAAAAATAGAATTCAATGGAAATATCACTTTTCGAACTTTTTTATTTTGATTCTCTTATATTTCTCTTTATTGAAGTATAACAAGCAAATGACTATTCTTCTTTACACTGATAATAAGTGTGATCATTTGTATAAGAAAATGGAATTTATATTGCTAAAAGCATTTTTCTACTTTTAACATGTAGATATTAATGTACATTTAGTTATGCACCATTAACTTTTTTTATGATTCAAATCTTTCTGACTTTTATATTTGTAAGAAAAGAGATTCATGTTTTAAAGAAAGTTTTCATGTACTTTTGAGCAGGGGAATTGCTCGCCATTATCAACAGTAAGTGTAGACATGGAAATATTGCACACTAACTTGAGGAGATTTTGCAGGTTCATTTATTAATAATCTGAAAGTACAAAAGCATTTGACAAAAATGAAACAATACACATGCTCAGCTTTACAAAACATTAAAGTTATGCAAGTTACGTCAAAGACAGAGCTATTAACTACTACACTTTTTAATAAATATTTTACTGGCTGGTAGATAATTAAAAAATAAAGCTTTCAGTTTCTTTGTTAATTTTGCCAACATTTTGAAACTGAGACTAAGGAATCTTTTATTTGAACTTTTGAATTTTTCGCATGTAGTACACGGAAAATAACTTAAAATCAAATTTACTAAACAAGGAATCATACATTTAAATCTAAACTTTGCTACCACAAAAACAATTTCCCCCAAAAAGCATAGAAAGTTGACAGTCCTATATAAAAAATTCATGACTTTGAATTATGAGAAGCACATTAATAGTATACAATGAGTAGCAAATAGCTGTAAATATAAGTGGAGTATTTATAGTACTTGCATAAAAATGTATATATTTATACCACTAAACCTTAAATGAAATAAACTGCTGTAAATTTACTTTAAACTTTAAAAAAATTACAAATTACTGTCTAACAGAAACCCTGATGTTGCAGTTGATAGCTCTACAATCTAGCAATATGCCTCACAGTTACCACAGAAAAATAAATAAACCATCCCTGTTATAAACAAGGCATGATTTGTTTACTAACATCAATTTTACAGTACATTTAAGGCTATCAATTCATGAAATTGTTATAAGGTATATAATAAGATATTCTAAAATTATTTCAATCCATTTATAGTTAAAGAACTTAAAAAGATGGAAAAAAATATTACATGAAAGTAAAAAGATTAAAGTCATGTTAAGTGCATCTTAAAAAACTCTGGCATTTACAGGTCTAAGATCATAAAGTATTGAGCAACAATTCAATCTACAATGCATCTAAATAATGCCGTTCTAATAAGCAAAGTTGTTTTTGCAAGCAGCTCCTTGATAATTTCCGTGCGTTCAAAGTCAAATATTTAAAATATCTCATTACATGCTGTTTAACTAAGATTTTTGATTATGAAACCTTTTGTAAGTCTTATTTAAACCCATATGTTAACGAAAATTACTGGAAAATTCTTCTTGAATAAGAATATAATTAAGTTATGTTAGAATAATAGTAATGAAACTAGAAAATCATCTTGAATGAAATCTTAATTAGATTTCACTTGATTAAGCTTTATTTATTACTGAACTTTGCTAAACAAGATTAAGAATAAAAGTCAAAACATTGTTACTATGTGCTAAATATTTAGTAATCTATTTGTGCAAATGAAGATGGCTTCAATAAAATTGTCCGATATTTAACTCATGAAAAGGAGGCAAAGGATTCTTTAACATAATAGCTAAGTAAAACTAAATATGAGAAAAAACAATTAGGACTAGATTCAAATTCATAATGGAAACTAGTGGAAGTATATTCGGCTCATAAAAGTTGATGCAGTTCATTTTATCCAAAAAGCAATGTATATTTTCAATAAGAATATTTTAAGATTACCCTCATGTTTTGAAAACAAATTTCATATCACAATTTTTTAAATTTTAATTTACTACCAAAGAAAATATTTTTGATTTCATTTGCTTTCTATCACTCTTTATATTTATATAAATTTATTTCAGGGCTCTAATGAAAAGAGTACATAATGCTAATTTGCCTTTGACAGAAGACATGGTAGCATCTGAAATGCATTCTTGGATTTCGTCAAGAAGTTCTACTGCAAAAAGGTTTAACTTTTTCATAATATTTATAAATTATTACATGATTACTTATGAAGAGTTTAAAACTTGGAGGTACAATTAACTTAGCTATTTAAAAAATGTGTAAATGAACTAGCTTTATGTAAAATAAAATAGTTTCCTGACTCATATTTACACGTTATCAAAAAATATGTCTATAAATTGTTTAAAAAAATTATGGCTATTAAATTGTTTATTTTTATTTTTTCTCTCTGAATTTATAAACACCTCTGGGATTATTCTCAGGGAAATGCATCCATCTCAGGAAATTTTTTAGTAATGAAAATTAATGATAACACACACTGTTTTAACACAATTATATTCAAATATTCATCAATCATTAACACATTTAAAAACTTATACGGCAGTACCATTCTAATTAGTTTTGTTCTTCCCTTGCTCTATAAGGTTTCTCTTGCTTTTGAATTACAATTGGAACTCTGATTTTTATTAATTTATTAGGTGAATATTCATTCTTTGTATGGGGGTGAATTAAAATAATCAATTAATCAGTACTGAGCAACACTACGAAATCATGCTCAAAACTGAAAGGCATATACCTACACAATTGAAGAGCTCAGTGGACGAACCAGGAAAGTAACATTTGTATGGGTAATTATGAATTTCATTTTAGAATTCTGAGAAATTGACTTCGTCCCAAAATATACCATCCTATTTTGATGTAGCCATTTTAAGTGCCTCATCAGATGAAGACTTTCCTCACTTAATATTATAATATTTTCTTGTCATAAATACTATTTGATTAAAGGATTCTAATCAGTGTTGGCATGATTTAAATCACTTGATTTAAACCATGATTAATATTGCAATTCAAATATTTTGATTTTTTTAAAAAAGCAATTGATTTAAATCAATTGTGATTTGTTTTAAGAATCCTTAAACCAACTGTTTTTTTTAAATTATTAATTTCAATTTAAATTATTTTTTGTACAATATCATTAATAAATGAAGCAGTCAATGTTAAAAGGGAAAAGTTAAATTTTTATGAAAATACGTTTTTGTTGGTTTTGGAATTTATACAGGTAAACCCAATGTTTAGTGTTGTAACAGGACATGTATCATGACTACAAGTAGTTTTTGTTCATATTTAAAAAGGAATGTGTGTGGCACGTACCCTGTTTCTACAATGACTTGATATAACTATAGCAACAACATATCATGGAGAATTGAATAATCAAGAATCAATTACAATAATCGCTTACAATAATAATTATTGTAATCAGTGCTAGAATGAGACTTATCAATATTATGTTTTCGTAATTGTGATAAAGTGAAGCCTACTAACTGTGATATTATTATTTAACACTTAACTGCACACGCTTAATATTTGAACACAAGTACATGTGTGGCATATTTTTTATCAGAAAAATAAATTGATGCAGATCGACAGTTTTCCAGCAGTAACCAATTTATCAATACCACTGAAATAATATGACGGACGGAACATGTCAAGAACTCCTCAATGGTTAATCTTCTGATTACTTTTATTCTTTCCTCTCTTTATAATGCAAGCCATTTTTAAATTTAAGTTGAAATTATAATTTTTATTGATTTATTTTGTTTAATATCACAAACCAACATTGATATCAGATTTGTTTTAATACCTTAGTTTTAAAATTTATTGAATAATGTCACGTTTGTAGATCAATGTTTCACTTTATTTACACCTATGATATAGTTTTAATCAACATTCTTAAGCAACTGTTATCCGCTTCCGAATGATGTTTAAGCATGCTAACTCCTGTTTTTCTGTTACATATGTATATATTTAAGCATTATATATGTATTTATATATATATATTTATGCATTATTTTTTACACTTTTTGATTATTTTTTATAGTTTAGAGAAGGAAGATAGTTATAAAGATATGATGAATAAAGTCTTAGCTGACCCTCCATTTGGTGATATTGGAGTGACAATTATAAGTGGATCTAATCTTCCTCGTCATTCTGACCATCATAGATGTTTTTTGCGAGGCAACGCAATTCAGGTGGGGGGAAAAAAATTTCATTTCCATTTCAAAATTTACTAACAGTATACTTTTATCGGGATTAAAATCCAGGAAATTGTCATAATTAAATATTTGCTTATCAAATAATTTTGAGATCATATTTTCCACATATGAATAGTCAGGAGTGTGCTTTAGCTTCAACTACTAGTGTAACACAATTACTTAAAATGTACTATATTTCTCTTCTAGGGACCTGTATACTTTCTGGATGATTGCAAATCTGCTGTGTCTATAAATGATGCTCTCATGTGGGCTAAAGTTAACTTTTTTTCTCCTCTGAAAACTGGCTTATTAATTAATCCATTTTAATGAATGTTTTGCAGTTTATAAAGTTATTTGTTGTGATAGTATTTAATGTGTGACAAATCTATTATCAAAACACATATTTGTTCCTAAGCATAAGAATATTTTATGATAGCATAAATACTTGCGACAAATTTGTTATTATAAATTTGATTTAAAAATATATATGCATATTTAAGTATTCAAAGAAATATTTGCTGTTATTCAATTACGGATTTCCTTAATTAATAAATGTTACTATTATTTTGTTGATATTTTAGAAATAAATTTATTCTTCTTATTTTTGATGTGTGCTAGTATTTAATATGTGTCAAATCTGATCAAAACACATATTTGTTCCTAAGCATAAAAATATTTTATGATAGTATAAATACTTGTGACAAATTTGTTAATATAAATTTGATTTAAAAATATCTGTGCATATTTAAGTATTCAAAGAAATATTTGCTGTTATTCAATTACAGATTTCTTTTATTAATAAATTTTACTATTATTTTGTTGATATTTTAAAAATAAATTTATTCTTCCTATTTTTGATTGTGTGTTCTATGTTCATTAAATCCATTGGTTTATTGCATTTTTCTTGCTTCTTCAAAACACTATCAGTTTTTAAGGTTATCAAGCCTCTGACTTATCTATACTCTAAAATATTTGTTTCCATTATTTTGAAGAGTATTAATTTTTTTCACGAGATATTACTAAATATGTGATCTAATAATGTGAACTAATATTTATTTTTAAATCCCTATTCAGTGTGTTAAAAAGTAAATACAATGTCAATAGTTGAATTTTAATAATGGTATTTTATTTTCATAACATTTTAAGCAGAACTTCAGCACTAGAAAGACGGATGGGACCAATTTGGCCCCTTTCGGTTTTTGTTGCTCTGTTATTCTAAAAATTACTTACTGAAACTGCTGAATATATTACTTTTCATATTTTTGTCCAATTTAAGTGCTTATTTAATCACTCACGTCGAAATATATGTAAGAACCCTTAGGGATCTTGTTAGGTATCCCATAAACTCTGTTAGTTTTGGGTATAAGGTGCCTCAGTTTCAATAATAAAAAAAGCAAGAGTATTTAAAACGCATATAATTATTATTTGTAGAGAAAGGTAAATTCAATTAATTAAGAAACTAATATATACTTATAATTGAAAACCCAGTGTTCCATTTGATCAAATATTTTCGTTAACCAAATCATAAATCCTAGGTTTTACCAGTAAAACTAGTTTTTACCTAAGTGGCTTGGTAAAAATCTGAAGTATGCTTTAATATGATTCAATTTCAGCTTTTTATCAAGCGTTTGTGGTAAAACCTAGGAGTTACCAGATTTCGAGCTTTTACAGTAATGCATATGCATGGCCAAATTTTTCACTTGTCTTTCTTCTGTAATTTCCTCATTCCCCAAACTTTTTAGACATATATAAAAAAGCTAATTAAATTAAATTTTGAGAAAATATCTCAATTCACCCTTTACTGTGTGTTAAGTTTTGTCATTCAATATGTTTAGAATGCTTGTAAAAATAAAGTGAAAAAATGATACATGAGGTGTCCCAAATTAATATTTAATCCATTAATGCCCTGCTACAAAAAGTGGTCTATATATGAAAAACACCTGCATGAAAAAGTGGTAATGCATATTTGTTCACATGAAGTGAATATTTCTTTTATATACCACTTAAGCTTAAAAGCAGCACTGTTCTTTGACTTTATATTCAAATATAGTCCTGCCATTTAATGTTATTGCATTGTTAACTGAATATAACCAAATATCTACTTTGCATTAGAAATGAGATAATATTTTCTCAGTTTTTTCATTGCGAGTAAGTATTCAATAAACTAAACTTAAGTTTGTAAAGTTTAACTGTCAAGTAATATTATTAACATTAGTGTAACTATTTTAATTTCATCTTTAATAAGGTTATAAGTACACAAATTAAAGTCAATTTACTTCATTGATTCCTTAATGCCAGTAAAAGAAGCCTTTTGTTGTTTACAGAAAACCAAACAGATTAAGCATAAACGTTATTTTCATTGGGTATTTAATTATTTTCATTGGATATCTCTTTCTCCACTCACATCTGCATCCAATTTTGCCTCATTTAGTCAAATTCTCAACTCTAGCTCCCTACTGGAGTAATGAAAAATAATTAGTGAATAAAGTGAATGTTAAAAAGAAAATGATACTTGACGCACCTAGGAACGGGCGATTTCTTAGAAAACATGTAAAACATAGCACTGACTCTCCAATTTAAGACTTTATCTTACATTTAGTTACTTTTGATGAGTGCTTTTGATTCCAGCGGATATGACTCTGCACTGCAGTGGACCAAAAGATTCAGAATATAATGCATAAAAATCTTCAGGTGTCCTGCTGCAGGTTGATCATTAAGACATGGCTCCCAGGAGATCACTGAAGTCAAGCATTGCCGTTAGTCGTTGGTTGGTCGTTAATCTGTTCTACCGTAAAGTTCTCAACTTCATGTATTGGTCGTCGGTCTACCATAGAGGGTGTTATACTAAATCCAGAGGTGCTGGTTTATTGCAAATTGACAACATATATAGTAATAGTCTATGGCTATGAAATTTTTTAATAAATAAATATATACATATTTACAAATAGCTTACACCATAGTAAGCTCTATTAATAATCTAACATCTATGACTGGCTAGCAGAATTAATTTTCAACTGACTAATTAAAGTGTTCCTCAGTAGAGGGCTCTGTTGTACTAACAGAAATAGGAAATGAAAGTAAGACCAAACAGAGGGGGGGCATCTCCTCCACAGTGGATCAAAATTGTGATGGCATATGTCTTCGGATCATCCTCAGGCATGTTTCCCAGATCGTTGCCAATAGCTCATTGAACAGCTCTAGTGCGAAGTAAATAAAGCATTATTACCACTACAAAGCTGAGCCTTTAAGAATTTATTTGTAGTAAGCAACTTCGGTTCCTGTCGTAACTTTAGACGTCCTTTTCATTTACCACCAGGGCCTGCAACCTGTGGAAAATTTAGCTGTAGTGCTTTATTTACACCACTGTAGAACTACATATTGGGCTTCTGTTGACGGTCTAGGGTATACCAACACGATTTTGACATTCCGCTGAGAAAATAGCTCCCGACGCTCGAAGTCAAGCACTTTACTGTTGAACAATTTGACAAAGAACGATACCGTGTACCCTCAGTCCCTATGCAGACAGCTCAAATTGGTCACCCACCTTTTCACTGACCGCAGCCAGTTGTTACGTATCGTGATTTGTCGCGCCAATTTTATGTTTTATAACCATCGTTGAACAGTCGACACAATGTTTTGGGTTTGCGACTACTAATGTTCAACTCCGTAGCCTTGTAATTTTGAACTGAATCCAAAAGACAAGGGAACTTCTGGATCAAGTAGTGGGGGAAATTTGCCTACATGGAGCACTTTTTGATGGAACTAACAAGCATTTGCGTTACATGGAGACGGAAACCATGAAAACCTCCCATTGTTGGCCTGACGGCCAGGGGTCTCTAACCCATGATCCGTCTACCACTGAGAATATTTTGCGTCAGCACTGTGGTCGGTGCAAACCGGATGCGAAATTCGTATCGACGAATTCCACATCTGGATCCGCCGCATTCGTATCGGAACCTCATTTTAAGGTGAACGTTCTATCCTCTGAGCCATCACGGCTCTTGTAGCGCCAATTGCAATCGTCAAGGATATTGTGTATCGTGACTAAGAACTTAATATTTAATTAATAACAATTATTTTTCCAAAATGTTAATGTATCGCCTGGTGATGTCTTCTCCCTCCAAACACATCAAATAACTTTGTGCAGAATGCGAAAGTTAATATCATTCAAAAAATAAGTTCGCGTAAGAAACTGAAATTGGAAACCCCCTTTTCCCACCAGTCTGGCTGTTACCTCCGCTATGTCTTAATTCTACATTGTAGTTGTTCATTTACGTCGCACTAGAGCTGCACAATGGGCTATTGGCGACGGTCTGGGAAACATCCCTGAGGATGATCCGAAGACATGCCACCACAATTTTGATCCTCTGCAGAGGGGATGGCACCTCCGCTTCGGTAGCCCGACGACCTGCACGCGAAGTCGAGCACTTTACGGTAGAACAGTTTAACGAGCACCGTTACCGCACACCCTCGGTTCCTACGCAGACTGATCCAAGTGGTCACCCACCCGCTCACTGACCGCAGCCAGTGATGCTTGACTTCGGTGATTTGCTGGGAATCGCGTCTTAACGATCAGTCCACTGCGGGACTACCAACCACATATACACGCTGAAAAACATTAACTAAACCCATGATTGAACACACACGGCTTTCTAGTTCTATTAGTCGTACATCGCATTATATTTTTGATACATAAATCTTCATATTTTTTTTCTTACAAATTATGCTTATTAGCCTCAGTCAAACTGATAAACAACTCAATCGGGGCCTCCCCGGTCGAGCGTTATCGCTCGCAAATGCTGTGCTAAGCGTGGAGATGGCGGGTTAGAATCCTGCCGTAACCCTGGAAGTATTCGTGATGTTCCTCTCTGAATTGTTCTATCTGTCCGTCTATTCGATAAAGGTTTATAAGCCTAAATTGAACTCACAAGCCTGCAAATGTATGTAATTTCAACGAAGCAAATAAACANATTGTTGGCCTGACGGCCAGGGGACTCTAACCCATAATCCGTCTACCACTGAGAATATTTTACGTCAGCACCGTGGTTGGTGCAAACCGGATGCGAAATTCGTATCGACGAATTCCACATCCGGATCCGCCGCATTCGTATCGGAACTTCATTTTAAGGTGAACGTTCTATCCCCTGAGCCATCACGGCTCTTGTAGCGCCAATTGCAATCGTCAAGGATATTGTGTATCGTGACTAAGAACTTAATATTTAATTAATAACAATTATTTTTCCAAAATGTTAATGTATCGCCTGGTGATGTCTTCTCCCTCCAAACACATCAAATAACTTTGTGCAGAATGCGAATGTTAATATCATTCAAAAAATAAGTTCGCG
Source organism: Parasteatoda tepidariorum (assembly GCF_043381705.1). Classification (NCBI taxonomy): domain Eukaryota; kingdom Metazoa; phylum Arthropoda; class Arachnida; order Araneae; family Theridiidae; genus Parasteatoda; species Parasteatoda tepidariorum. The sequence continues at coordinate 35,601,789 of NC_092215.1, read as the reverse complement.
TAAGAAACTGAAATTGGAAATCCCCTTTTCCCACCCGTCTGGCTGTTACCTCCGCTATGTCTTAATTCTACATACATATGCTGGATTGTATGCCCAATACAAGATACGGCTTAAAAACCCTTGTAAAGTTAAGGAACAGACAACAAAAATTAGAGAAGAACAGAACAAAAGTACATCCAGGCTACAAAGGGATACGAACCAGCTACTGCCCCGCTCCGCAGACTTGCGAATAAATGCCGTGTAACCTAAAGATAGAAACGGAAATATCTGAATGTGTTAAAAAACGTTTGCTGAAATATTTTTTTTTGCAAGTCAATAGCGATTACAAAATAATAGTATTTATAGATAGGCGCTTCAATGTATTGCTAGAAATTTTACCGACCACATGCGTTGTTGTTGTAGTTCATTTACGTCGCACTAGAGCTGCACGATTGGCTATTTGTGACGGTCTGGGAAACATCCCTGAGGATGATCCGAAGACATGCCATCACAATTTTGATCCTCTGCAGAGGGGATGGCACCCCGCTTCGGTAGCCCGACGACCTGCACGCGAAGTCGAGCACTTTACGGTAGAACAGTTTAACGAGGACCGATACCGCACATCCTCGGTTCCTACGCAGACTGATCCAAGTGGTCACCCACCCGCACACTGACCGCAGCCAGTGATGCTTGACTTCGGTGATTTGCTGGGAACCGTGTCTTAACGCTCAGTCCACTGCGGGACTACCAACCACATATACACGCTGAAAAACATTAACTAAACTCATGATTGAACACACACCCTGACACACACGGCTTTCCAGTTCTATTAGTCGTACATCGCATTATATATTTGATACATAAATCTTAATTTTTTTTCTTCTTACAAATTATGCTTACTAGCCCCAGTCAAATTGATAAACAACTCAATCGGGGCCTCCCTGGCAGAGCGGTATCACCCGCAAATGCTGTGCGAAGCGTGAAGATGGCTGGTTCGAATCCTGCCTTAACCCTGGAAGTATTCGTGATGTTCGTCTCTGAATTGTTCTATCTGCCCTTCTACCCGATAGAAGTTTTAAGCCTAAATAGAGCACACGAGCTTGCAAATGTATGTAATTTCAATGAAGCAAATAAACAGCTCAATTGATAGAGATCCACCAAAAATAGGATTGAAGTCAACAACACAGGGTCACAGCAGAACCAAACTTGTCACATTCTACTCCCTAAACCGATTGGTGAAAGCAATATGCAGCAACCATGAAAGCCTCTTACGTTATCGATCATCAGAATATCTTTATTACACATTTTGAACAGACCATGGAGTTGAAATACAAATACCAACTATCTCAACTCTATGGAACAGACCTAATCGGTCCCGCAGTGGACTGATCGTTAAGACGCGGCTCCCAACAGATCACCGAAGTCAAGCATCACTGGCTACTGTAAGTGTGCCCGTGGGTGACCACTTGGATCAGTCTGCGTAGGAACCGAGGGTGTGCGATATTGGTCCTCGTTAAACTTCTACCGTAAAGTGCTCGACTTCACGTGCAGGTTGTTGGGCTACCGAAGTGGGGATGCAATCCCCTCTGCAGAGGATCAAAATTATGATGGCATGTCTTCGGATAATCCTCAGGGATGTTTCCCAGACCGTCACCAATAGCCCATTGTACAGCTCTAGTGCGACATAAATGAACTACAACAACAACATTAGCTTGTAAGCGCTGAAATTTTAAATTAACATGGCGCACTAACATGTGGCCTTGTCTGTCACAATCCGTGTCTTTTGACCAACACGGACTAACTTGCTTCTAGGATTGTTGGTCCAACTTCACTTTGGCTCTTGTTTAGTGTGTGCGCTTGAAAGCGCAGAGTTTCTTCGTTGCACAAACCTTACGACACTTTTTTATACGTATAACCGACGTTGAACAACCGACCGAACTTTAGATTTTACGACTATCAGTTTTCATGTCCGTTGTCTTGTAATTTTGAATCCAATCCAGATGACAAGGGGACAAGTTAACCTTCGTGGAGAACGTTTTTGATAAAACGAACCAGCATTTGCTTTACATGGAATTGAAAAGCACGAAAAACCCCCAGGGTTAGGCCGATGGCAAGGAGGCTCGACAACTTGATCCTTCCACCACTGAGGATATTTTATGTTAGCAATGTGGCTCGATACGAGCCGGGAGAAGAATTCGCATCGACCAGTCATCGAACCTGGTTTACATATTTTTGAGGCGAGCGCTCTACTTCAATGTTCAACTCTATAGCCCTGTCATTTCGAATCCAATCCCGTAGACTGGGGAACTCCTGAATCAAGCATTTAGATAATCTAACCTTCGTGGAGGACTTCTTGATGGAACTAATCCGCATTTGCGTAACATTGAGAGGAAATTCAGGAAAACCTTCCACGGTTAGCCTGACGGCAAGAGAACTCTAACCCATGATCCGTCTACCACTGAGGATATTTTACGTCAGCACTGTGGTCGGTGCGAGCTGCGTGGGCAATTCATATCAATCAGACATTGCTGGGATTTGAACCCGGGTTCATCTCATCAAAGTTCCGGACTAAATCTCTCTGATATCCAGATTTTCCACAGTGTTTTTTTATTATTTTACTTACTATTACAATAAACACCTATTTGTTTTGCTTGTAGAATTGAGTTTTTGTGATATTAGATTCCGAACCTGCGAACTTTCCATCGCAGATCGATTTTTCAGTTACTTAAGAGCTCGATCTTATGACTTTTTAGGTCTCAATAAAAACCTTCGTTTCTCGGCCACCCCAATCAACAGTTAACGAGTCTTCCAGTTTTTCGTTTTCAACGTCATAGAATTTGCTTTAAATTTGAGCGCAAACCTGTGTTAGGGCTTTTCTCATTGTTTGTGTATGTTAGGATTTGCTTTAATGTTTTTTTAGTTTATGCGTTTGATACTGAAGGCGATCTTTTGTTAACTAAGCGACATGCTGGTCCTGTCCTTTTTATTAACATGGCTGGCCAATGTTATTGTTATAGGATCTCTAGATATTTCAACGACAAGTGTAAATGTTGACACAGGTAAAGACTTATTTATTTTTCCTTTAGTTCTTAAAATATTTCGTATCGCTAACTTATTGGTCTAGATTTATATAAATAAAGATCTAAATGCTTCGTTTTGTCAATTCATAGTTTAAGTAACATTTTATTTGATATTTTAAAACAAAGCTGTGCATTGAGAATTTAAGAAATTTATGTTTTTAAATTCAGCATGTTAATAATAATTAGTATTAAGTTCTCTGCTAAAAAAAATCTACATTTCTCGATGTTCCAGTACTTATTCGAGGAAGAAAATTGTTATTTAAATACTGTTAAATTTGTATTTATTTGAAAAAACTTAGTTGGATGGTTTTTAAAATTATCTTTAGATTATTACGAATTGACAAAAAGAAAATTAAGTTTTATGGAAACGAAGTAATGATGTAAGAATTTTCCTCAAAAATGCAGATTACGAGAGATAAGACTCTGGCTTGTTACCTGAAAAAGGTTAATGAATTATGGTCTCTGAATTACGTTAATGTTTTCATTTATTTATTTTACTCGTTTAGTTTTTAAAATGGATTTATTAGAGCCTGTGGTTCAGAAACTAAGCATAACGAATTTGAAAATTTAGCAGAAGTTTTGAAACATAACTTACTTTCAGATTGCATTTAATCTCAAATAATTCAACTTATTTTTCGCGCATTTTGGCCTCGCAGCTTTTTTAAATTTTTTAGTTTCATATTAAATTTTATAGCACCGTGTTACATACCTACAACATAGTATGCAACACTGTTGCATACCTACAGATGTATATTCAGTTTGAAGGACGATTTCGGCAATTATTGCAATGATCCTGAACAAAGATATTCCTTGCCTATTTAATTATGAGAGTCCAGTAGCAGAATTGGCATGGCGTGGATTTATTTTTGCCTTGCTGACAAAGTAACCCTAATTTAAATGATACGTATTTTTTCAGTAATGATAACTTAAAATAAAAAGAACATTCCAAATAATTTCTTTTAACGCTGTTTTTAGAAGCTCTGTCTCCAAGGAAAATTTAAAAAATTAGTTTAAGTGCCGTTCACTTGAAGCAATGCGATGATTTTAAACTATTTATATAATCTTGCCATGAAGAATTGTCTCGGCTTTAGAACAGGCAACTTAAATTTTTTAAAGTTATTAAACTTCTTAAATACCACCAATTTGGAGAAATTATCAAAATCACAGCCTTATTCTCAGTTTTTGCAAATTTTTATGAGCCCAGGTAAAGCAGCACTGGAGTAAGTTTTTAAGTATTAAAAAATTTGACCGCAACCTCTTGTCATTTTTACAAAACTGAGGCTTTTCTCCGTATTGACGTTTTGCGCTATTTTCAAAATAAGCGTAGGCAGGGCTGTCTTTAGATAGGCTACACGTGACGTAACAGCCATGAGTAACAGTTAATAACTCACAACAGTTATAAAATAGCATATTTGCAAAAAAGCATTTCATATTACGACGGAGCCTTCGAAAAACAGCCTTAACGTATTCAACTTTTTTCAATTACATGTTAGTGCGGCGATTTTTAGATTTGATTTCCAATTTGTTGCTTACGAGATCTCAAACGCATGCTTCACAAATAATACTCAAATTGAAATTTTTGAATTTAAGTGAATAGATTGAATTGATATTTTCAATTCTTTCACAATCAGTTTTCACAATGTTGCAAAAATGCGACGAAACATTTTTTCAATAAACTTTTAATTTTATAATGTAAATTTTTATGTGCTTAAAATGATGTATTCTAATGTTTTTTTTTCTAAATTTGAGATATAAAGAGTTAAATCTCAGGCTATGGATGCTCGATTCGAGTTATTATGCATCTTGGCCTCGGTTGGGTTCAGTTCTAGTCTATTATTAACATTTGAAGACTTTAAAATTTTACATTAAATAAAAGCTTGCTGTTTTGAAAGCGATACTGATAATCAAAATGAAAAATATATTTGAGACCGTAAATTTAGTCGTCAAATTTTGAAAGCAGTTTTGCCGTACATTTACTCAGAAAACAAGTGTGACTTTTTAACATAATGACCTGACTTTATCCACAAAACTGCAATTTTCATTGCTAAAAGTAATAATCTAATATAAATACAATAAATTCAAACTATCATTCGTAAAACTGAACTTTAGAAAAGTACTTCTAAACTTTTTCATGAAATGAATCGACATTTTGAAAGTTATAAAATACAGTAACTCTCGTTTGCCCTTTTCAAAGGACTTTTTTAGGCTATTAGTGGTCTCGCACACTAGTGATTTTTGCTTCTGCCTCAGACCTAGTTTATAACACAGTTTTCATCAAGCACTTAATATTTTTGAGTTTGCAGTATATCCCCATTATGTTATAATTGACCTATATTTCTATAACCACAAAGACTTGCTTATTTACATATTTGTTACTGATTCTAAAATAACAAGAAAATGCAGTTAAAAAAAAACTTTAATAATCATGGCAGCAAAAACACTTATGAATTTTTGTTAATTATTTCTTTTTATAAATGAATCGACGAGTTTTAGAAAGTCTTTATATTTACGATATGGAAAGTTTTTATATTTACGGTAAAGATTATTCTATGTATTAGTGTATTTTTTTAAATTATTAAGTTACTAAATGTACTTTATCAACATTTGATTTTCATCATAAACTTATCCAGCATATAGAAATTATCCAGCATATAGAAATTATCCAGCATATGGAATATATCCAGCATATGGAATATATCCAGCATATGGAATATATCCAGTATATAAAGTTAAAAATTGTTTAGTTAAAATTTATATTGATGAATACCATTTTAGTGTGACTAATCAGCACTCTTTCATGTTATCATACTAAAGAACAATTATTACTCCAAACTAAATACAATTTGGTATTCTAACAAATTTCTAAAACTATTGAAAATGAGAAATAAATTTTTAGATTAATGATTTACAAAATTATTTTAAAGGACAATTTAGATTCTTAAGAATTTTCGAATTTTAACTTTTGAAAAACGATTTGGTTCTTTTTTACTAAAATGGAAAGTTTTCTGGACGTTTAGTCTTAATTTGTGCTTTTAAAACAGGCCTAGGTTAAAATTTATAAAGCAACTGTATACATTGTAAGTTATTTTATAACCGTCGTTGAGCGGCTGACCTAATTTTTTTGGTTTACGACTGCTAATGTTCAACGCCGTAGCCTTGTAATTTTAAACCCAATCCAGAAGACAAGGGAACTCCTGGATCAAGTATTGGGAGAAATTTGCCTTCGTGGAGGACTTTTTGATGGAACTATCCCGCATTTGCCTTACATGGAGAGGAAAACTACGAAAACCCCTGATCCGTCTACCACTGAGGATATTTTGCGTCAGCCCTGTGGTCGGTGAGAGCCAGATGCGGAATTTATATTGACCAGCCATCGCTGGGATTCGAACCCGGTTCTCATCATTGTTAGGCGAACTCTTTATACCCTGAGCTACCATGGCTCATAGTAAGTTATTGATAGAACTAGTTTACTGATAGACATAGTTAGTGCAAATCTCCAGGATTTCGTTCCAGAGACATTTCACATCCTGGTACTTATGCACTTTGCCAATAAAAATTTATAATGTTTAATTTTAAATAAATATTTTAGAGTTGGAAGCAGAAATGGACAGAATAGCCGAAGAAATGCTTTCCTCTTTTGCAGAAGCTCATGCTGAACCATTGCATCGTAGAAAAAGAGAAACTACGAAAGATTCAAAATCGTTTATTGACGAAATTGGTGAGTATGGAGTATTCTAAATACTTTACTTAATTTAGAGTAGTGAAACTGGTGAAAATGGTCTTTATAATAAAATTTAGTAATTTTTTGAGGAAACAAGGAAAATCCAGATTAAAAAATAGTTTAAAAGAAATTTAAGTTTAAAAAGAATACAATATATACTGTCTTCCTCTCGCAATTACCACGCGTGAGGGAACTGTTACATTAGTGTCCGATTATTGTACTAATTGAAACAGTTAAATTGCTTAGAGTCAAATGTGTTAAAAACAATTTCAAAATTTGGACTTGTTTGGTTCCTCTACCAAGCCTCTCAAATTGTATAAATAATACAGACAAAACTTCAATTTGTTCATCGAAAAATAATCAAGTAATTCTGATTACCCCTTCTCCAAATGTATTTATTTCTAATAATCTGAAAACTTAAGATACAACTTAAGTTATTTGTTTAAGTAATGATAAACCTCAATTTAGGTATGGTACTATAACCAATATAATAAGTGCTTAAAAGAACGCTATATAGCAGGGAAAACTTTTCATCGTCAATTCTTTCAGTTCTCTAAGTAACTTAAAATTTAAATTATAGATAGTATACTTTAAAAATATACTTTCTATATTTTTGAAGCAGAATTTGTTATGAAAATATTCTCTCCCGATAAAGCGTTCTCTTAAATTCGATTAGACTTACTACGGTCATTGGGGATTGCTTAGGCATAACCTCCAAAGATTACAGAACTTCAGTAGCTTCTGAAAAATACTTGAGTGGTAACAAAGTTAGTGTATTAATATTTTAGAAATATAAGAATTTTTCAGTCACTGCATATGAACTGAATACATATATAAAAGGTTAGAAAATGGTCATTTTCTTAAATTGTAATAATTTATCAGAATTCTTTTTATTTGAAAACTTTCTGCCTTAATTCTCTACCAGCGGAAAAAATATTTTTCGGATTTCAAATATTAGATGGCTATGCTAAGGCTACCTTTTGTTTAATCTGCCAGTTGAAGGCCATTTACTTCAGAGATTATTTGTTGTAAACTTCAATCTAGTCATCGTTTACATGCATGAAAGTTTTCTTAAACAGTGTTTGACAAAAATAACCAAGGTGGTTTAAGTTATCCCGCAGTATAGGGTAACTTTGTATTCTAATGAGATTCTTTTATTTTGGTCTCAAATTTAGTTCACAATACCGCTTGATTCACTATAGTTACGCGATAGCATTTGACGTCCTACTCTAATGCCATTAACTCTTTAATGCAGAATTTTTACTAAACATGCTTTTTCAATATTTGTATTCATTTAGGTCGGAATAAGTGAAAAATATATTTAGCACTTTTATAATTTCTGGTCATGAAAGCTAGTCTGAAACACCGGTGTCTTTTTTTTTTCTTTTTTTTACTTTTTGCGTTAAAGGTAATCTTCCAAACACAGCTCACTCTCAAACTACAGTTCAATTTTTTACTTATTTGCAGTTGTATAGATCTAAAAGAGCTATTCATCATTAAAATTTTAACTTCTTATCAATCGTGGATAATTTTTCGAATACGAATGAAATTTTTAACTACTTTTTGGATTTTATATTTTAGTACAAATATAATTCCCATAATCTAATAATTTTTTAGTAACTATAAGACTGTTTTTTATAATTAAAAATATACCAAAATATATTTTTACTTGCAATTAAAGGGCCAGAAAAATATAAATTGGACACCCATCTATGTGTCACATCCATCTTGAACTAGAGAACGGTCAATCTTCAATTCAGTACCCCCAGAGGTATTTATTTGTTATGGGAACTTTAAGGACTTTGTGACCCCGACTGATTTAACGTGCACCATTTAATACACGGGGCTTCTTTCGCCGGCGGGATTTGAATTGATAATAAATAATTATTTTCAATCATTATTCTTTATTCATTAGTCAAGGATAAGTTAATAATTTCAGTGCTCAACAGAAATGAACAAGGAAAGCTATAAATGACTACGATGGTGAAAACTACAAATAAAAAGTACATAATGATAAATCATTCTCGTAAGTTACAAGTAAGGATTTCAGATAAAAAGTGATTATGATTACCTTTCTCACGAACAAGAGTCCAACGTCTTACCAACCAAGATACCTCGGTCACTCAAAATTAAATATTGGATTATTAACAAAACATTAATGATCATTTCCCAAATAAATATAATCTGAATCTTTAGAAAAACAGATCTTTCATTTTAACTGATTACTTTGATGTAAAGTTCTACTTTATACAAATTTGCTTATTTTTTTTAGGTGTGCATCGCCTTCAGACTATTACTCCTGTTTCTCAACTTTGTTACCCTGCCATTGACTCAACATTTGTTGACGTTGGAGATGTCACCTATGCTATATGTGTCTCTGCTGAGACGCAAGAAACTCCTGCTGAAGTTATTGTTGGAATCTACAAGGTAATTTTCATCATACTTTAATTGAATTTAGAGTAATCGTTTCTCTAAGAATTTTATTTCTGTTATTGCCAAACTATTTTGTCGTTTATCTACTAAATGATTTTTTATCCTTTTCAAAAATATCCAGCAATTTTTATACATATGTTTTTTTTAATTTAACGTTTTAATATTGCGTAGGTTAAACAGCAATGTGAATGCATTAAATATTTCAAAACAGATTTTTGATGTTAAAGTTTTTTATTGGCGAATTTATGTTATCCAGATTCAAAACTTAATTTATTTTTGGGAGAAAATGAATTTTATCAAAAGCTTTCTCTGATCAGTTTATAAATGTGCGTTTTATAATCATATTTTCACTTTCCAATTTTTTTTAATAAATGAAGCTGTTAAGTTGTCATTCAGCACTGATGAACTGTACAGGGTGTTCCATAGCGAACGCCCTTATTATATATTTTTAGAATCTTAATTAAAAAAAATAAATCAAAGTATGAGAATTAGGGGTCGCTAATTACATAATTTTTAAGTGAAGATAGAACGTCAAATCTTATTCAAACGCATTGTATTTTATAACCATCGTTGAACAGAAGACGCAATTTTTCGGTTTGACTAATGTTCAACTCAGTACCCTTGTAATTTTGAACCAAATCCAGAAAACAAGGAAACTCCTGTATCAAGTATAGGGAGAAATTTGTCTTCGATGGAATTTCTTGATGAAACTAACAAACATTTGCGTATCATGGTGAGGAAAACCACGAAAATCTCCCACTGTTAGCCTGACGGCAAGGAGACTCTAATCCATGATTCGTCTACCACTGACGATATTTTACGTTCACATTGTGGTCTGAGTCGGATGAGGAATTCATATCGACAAATCACCGCTGGGATTCGAACCCGGTTCACCTCATTGGAGGGCGAACGCTCTATCCCCTGAGTCATCACCACTCAAACGTATCTTATTCAACAAAATTGAATGATTTTCCAAGATTTTTGTAACTTGCGTTTGAGTTAACTTCATTCGTTATTTTGACACTCTTCTGAGAAAAATCTTCACTGTTTTTCTTAATATTATGCCCCTGTCAAACGAACGAGCAGTAATTGATGGATATATGTATAAATTATTCAAATAGTAATATTTGGAACAGGGAACGAAATTATCACTCACTAGCTCGCCATTGGCGACCGAATATTCCAGGCTGGCTAGTAAGTTTTGTTTTGTAAAATGTATCTAAAATCTAACTTATTTTCCCGTTAGTTTCAGTTTACACACAGTACATCGAGACGCAAAGTGAGTAGTTTGAGATTGCAGAACTAAAAATTCACTTGCATGATTTGAATTTCTACAGATAGATCCCGTACAGAGTTTGACCATGACAAATCATATTATAGTTTCGAAAGGCAGCGTTGTATTAACATAAGGTGCTATAAGTATGGCAACATTTCAGATAATTTTGAACTTGCAATGATATGTGGATATTAAAACCTTATAGTAAACTTATTTAAAATTAAGATTTATTTTCCAAAAAACATGCTTGAATTTTTCTATATTTTATGGCTTTGGTCACCAAGAAAGTCCTTTATACTGAATCTGTTAACATTTTAAAAATATTCAAAATTTTCATGAAAATTGTGGAGAGGGATTTTAGTCTGACTTATACCTTCAGACCTGTAATGTCTTGCCCTGATATACAATGTTCTCGGATCTCGTAAAACTGTAAATGATTATAGATAGCTGTGGTGGCTCAGAGGATCGTGTTCGCCTTCCAATGAGGTAACCCTGGTTCAAATCCCATCGATCGCTGTTTGATACGGATTCTGCACGCGGTTCTCACAGAGTAAGGTGCTGACGTAAAATATCCTCAGAGGTAAACAGATCATAGATTAGTCTATCAGACTAACCGTGGGATTTTTCCTTCTCCATGTAACGCGAATGCGGGTTAGTTCCATCAAAAAGTTCTCCACGAAGGCAAATTTTTTTCTTCCAATACTTGATCCAGAGCCGCAATGGCTCAGAGGATAGAGCGTTCGTCTTCCAATAAGGTGAACCGGCTTCGAGTCTCAGCGATGGCTGGTCGATACGAATTTGCATCAGTCTTGCACAGACCACAGTGCTGACGTGAAATGTCCTCAGTGGTAGACGGATCATGGGTTAAAGTCCCCTTGCCATCAGGCTAACCGTGGGAGGTTCTCGTCTTCCTCTCCATGTAACGCAAATTTGGGTTAGTTCCATCAAAAAGTCCTCCATGAAGGCAAATTTCCAATACTTGAGATCCCTTGTCTTCTAGATTGGGTTCAAAATTACAAAGCTGCGGAGTTTAACATTAGTAGTCGTAAACCCAAAAATTGGGTCGGCGGTTATAATAAAAAAAAAATTAATACTTGATCCAGGTGTTCCCTTTTCCTCTGAATTGGGTTCAAAATTACAAGACTACGGAGCTGAACCTTACAATTCAATTTTGGGTTTACTTCGCAAACCCAAAATTGAATCGGGTGTTGAAGACTGTTATAAAATTGAATATAGAAATGAGTTGCTTTGGATTAAAGATTTTTTACCGTAGTTTTTGCCTGCTATCAAATACATTTTTTTTTTTCAGACTCCATTTCGCTAAAATGTGTGCACTTTTCAGACTTGATTTTCAGAATGACTTTTTTTTTTCAGGATCATGTTTGGACTCCCATTAGTCAGTGGTATGTTGTACATCCGAACAGACTTGCCGCATTTCACTTCAATGGCTTCCTCTATGTCATTGTAGCAGATAGTGGGAAAAGTGAGTTTCCATATATTTAAAAAAAAATAGGGTTATTGTAACTACGCTTTGAAAATGTTTGAAAAATATTTAAACTGTTCGCTTTAAGTGCTTTGTTCGTACAAAAGCAAGCAATTTTCTTTAAATTCTTTTAACTTTTTATGAGACCATAGTTAGTATACTTACCATGAACTTAATTTTCCAAGCTATAATTTAAGTTGCAATCTGCTGGAAGGGATTTGTTTACATAATTCTGGGTAACAGAAAAGATCTTAACATTTGAGAGCTATTTTCCCTATTGTGTAGCGCGTTCGTATATTTGATTAATTCTCGTAGTTTATTTGTAGTTATGAGCACAGAATCTCCGAATTTAATTGTTCATAAGCACAGTTCAAATTTAGATCCACTTCCTTACAGGAGATAAAATTTTAAGAATCCCACCGAAAAAGTGGTTTTGAAAATCAAATTTTAGTTAATAAGTTGGATGAGTATTTAAACACTATTTCCAAAACCACTATGCATCGGCTTTTTTTCTTTCATCACTTTATTTAAAAATAGTATAAAACTTATCTAAAAGACGTGGTTTAAGATTGAAGGTGTAGAATCTATTCTGGTTCTTGGGCCGTTAATCTAGACTAAGTCTCTCGCACCTATTTAGTTAATGAATATAATCAAGTCACCAAACATTGACAGTGGCGGTATTTGTATTCCGCTATGGAGCTGACACTTTAAACGATACAGCAAATAGTTCTGAAAATTTTTTAGGTAAATATTACTGTATAATGCGTAAAATATGTAGTCTAAAATACGTAAAAATTACTAGATTAATGGTACTAGAGCTTCCTTCCCAACCACTATAGCACCAGAACCAGTTTTCTAGCATATTTAATCAAATTTTGACGTTCCGCAAGGGGATAATACAGGGCTTAATGCTTTACTTTATTAAAAAATTCCTTTGGTTCAAATCTTTGCAGAGACTGACTATTCTTACTCTTTCATTTCGCTATAGTATTTTTTTTCAATAACATATTGAGTGCCAAGTCAGTCACCAGTTGCGGACATGGAACTCATTTCTTCGTCCGCATCGGTCATTGACTAAAATCGGTCATTGACAGTGTAAAATAAGATATACTTAAAAAATTAAAATTAAATTTTTAAGTAATTACTGAAATTTAAAATTTCTATTTATTACAAATCTAATTATTTCAATCTGTAAGTAGTGCGCTTCGTATTGCTATAACACTATACGGAGCTTTTGAAATTTTTATTTACAGTAAAAAAAGTACTATCCATCTAAATACCAGTGTAGATACAACATAGAATTTTAATTGTGTAAACCTTACTTTTCAGTTAAAGGAATGGATCTCGTAAAGATTGACTTGGTGTCGTATAAAAGAGTGGTTGAACATACTGTGTCCAGCAAGCCAGCTACTAGCACTTCCATTTGGAAAATGTAAGTTGCAAATTTGTTCCAAATTTTCGTTGATCTGTTACAAATTCTCCTAAACTTAATTTATAATTTATATTATAATTTTTATTTTAAAACAGGAAATCTGATGGTAANCTGCTATAATTTAAGCTGCAATATAATCATATTTTCACTTTCCAATTTTTTTAATAAATGAAGCTGTTAAGTTGTCATTCAGCACTGATGAACTGTACAGGGTGTTCCATAGCGATCACCCTTATTATATATATTTAGAATCTTAATTGAAAGATAAATCAGAGTATGAGAATTAGGGGTCGCTAATTATACAATTTTTAAGTGAAAATTGAATGTCAAATCTTATTCAAACGCATTGTATTTTGTAACCATCGTTGAACAGAAGACGCAATTTTTCGGTTTGACTACTAATGTTCAACTCAATACCCTTGTAATTTTGAACCAAATCCAGAAGACGAGGAAACTCCTGTATCAAGTATGGGGAGAAATTTGCCTTCGATGAAATTTTTTGATGGAACTAACAAGCATTCGCGTAACATGGTGAGGAAAACCACGAAAATCTCCCACTGTTAGCCTGACGGCAAGGGGATTCTAATCCATGATTTGTCTACCACTGACGATATTTTACGTCCACATTGTGGTCTGAGTCGGATGAGGAATTCATATAGACAAATCACAGCTGTGATTCGAACCCGGTTCACCTCATTGGAAGGCGAACGCTCTATCCCCTGAGCCATCACAGCTCAAACGTATCTTATTCAGTAAAATTAAAACTCTAGAATGATTTTCCAAGATTTTTGTGTAACTTGCGTTTGTGTTAACTTCATTCGTTATTTTGACACTCTTCCGAGCGAAATCTTAACTATTTTTCTTAAAATAGTATGCCCCTGCCTCATGAACGAGCAGTAATTGATGGATATATGTATAAATTATTCAAATAGTAATGTTTGGAACAGGGCACGAAATTATCACTCACCAGCTCGCCATTGGCGACCGAATATTCCAGGCTGGCTAGTAAGTTTTGTTTTGCAAAATGTATCTAAAATCTAACTTATTTTCCCAATAGTTTCAGTTTAAACACAGTACATCGAGACGCAAAGTGGGTAGTCTGAGACCGCAAAACTAAAAATTCACTTGTATAATTTAAATTTCTACAAATAGATCCCCTACAGAGTTTGACTATGACAAATCATATTTTAGTTTCGAAAGGCAGCGTTGTATTAACATTAGGTGATATAAATATGGGAACATTTTTTCAGACTCCATTTCACTAAAATGTGTGAATTTTTCAGACTTTATTTTTCAGATTGAAACTTTTTTTTTTTCAGGATCATGTTTGGACTCCCATTTCTCAGTGGTATGTTGTACATCCGAACAGACTTGCCGCATTTCACTTCAATGGCTTCCTCTATGTCATTGTAGCAGATAGTGGGAAAAGTGAGTTCGATATATTTCCAAAAAAAATTATGTTGGTTATTGTAAAAATAAATTTCAGAGTTACGGGAACTGCGCTTTGAATATGTTTGAAAGATATTTAAACTATTCGCGTTAAGTGCTTTGTTCGTACGAAAGCAAGCAATTTTCTTTTAATTATTTTAACTTTTCATGAGACCATGGTTAGTATACTTATCACGAACTTAATTTTCCTGCTATAATTTAAGCTGCAATTGGCTGGTAGGGGTAACAGTAAAGGTTAGTGTGGGGTCAAGAAAAGATCTCAACATTTGAGGGCTATTTTCCCTATCGTGTAATGCTTTCGTTTATTCAATCGATTCTAGTTCATTTGTAGTTGTCAGATCAGAATCTTTGAATTTGGTTATTTATAAGCACAGTTCAAGTTTAAAACCATTTCCTTACAGAAGTTAAAATTTAAAGAATCACACCTTCCCACAAAAAATTTGGTTTTTAAAAAGCAAATTTAGGTAATAGGCTGAAAGAATTTAAACACTTTTTCCAAAACCACTATGCATCGGCTTTTTTTTTCCTATCACTTTATCTATGAATAGTATAAAACTTATCTAGAAGACGTCGTTTAAGATTGAAGGTGTAGAATCTATTCCAGTTCTTGTGCCTTTCACCTAGACTTAAACTGTCTCTCGTAGCTGTTTAATTCTAAATTTAATTAATGAACATAATCAATCGTTCACCAAACACTGACAGTAGCGGTATTTGTATTCCGCTATGGATCTAACACTTTAAACTGCACTGTAAATAGTTCTGAAAATTTTTAATGTAAATATTACTGTATAATGTAGTCTAAAATATGTAGTCTAAAGTACATAAAAATGACTAGATTAATGCTACTAGAGCTTCCTTCCCAACCACCCTAGCACCAGAACCAGCTTTCTTGCATAATTTATCTAATTTTAACCGTCCACACTACGTAATGGGATGATACAGGGCTTAGTGCACTATCTTTAAAAATTGTCTTTCGTTTAAATCCTTGCAGAGACAGACTGGCTATTCTTACTCTTTCATTTCGTTATACTATTTTTTTTTCATTAACACAGTGAATGCAAAGTCAGTTACCAGTGGCGGATATTGAACTCTTCGCTTCGACCTCATCGGTCATTGACTGACAGTGTAAAATAAGATATACTGAAAAAAAATTAAAATTAAATTTTTAAGTAATTACTGAAATTTAAAATTTCTATTTATTACAAATCTAATTATTATTTCAATCTGTTAGTAGTGCGCTTCGTATTGCTATAACACTATACGAGAGCTTCTGAAATATTTATTTACGGTAAAAAAAAGTACTATCCATCTAAATACCAGTGTAGATACAGTATAGAATTTTAATTGTGTAAACCTTGCTTTTCACAGTTAAAGGAATGGATCTCGTAAAGATTGACTTGGTGTCGTATAAAAGAGTGGTTGAACATACTGTGTCCAGCAAGCCAGCTACTAGCACTTCCATTTGGAAAATGTAAGTAACAAATTTGTTCCAAATTTTCGCTGCTCTGTTACAAATTCTCTTAAACTTAATTTATAATTTATATTAATTTTTATTTTAAAACAGGAAATCTGATGGTAAATTTCACTTGGCGATTGCTAACTTACCCGGACATTCAACTGATCTCGTGAGCGACATTTATATATACGAATGGATGCGTAAGTTTTTTAGTATTAAACTAACCTAATGTGTTTCAATAATTTCTTTTTTACAACAAAAATTTTGAAATATAAAAGATTGGTGCAAAATAAAAACTAGACATATCGAAGTTGATGTATACTAACTATGCTGTGATAAACTTAATTATCACTATTACTAAGATTTTATAAGATTTTACGAACGTCAACGGAATCCCAGTAATCTTTTTTTTTTCCCAATAAGTATACTTCCCGCTAACTTTAATTTTTATTGAACTGTTTTCCTCCAGTGGTTTGTGGGGCCATCTGGTGATAACTTCAGGGGAAAAAAATACAAATGAGCTACTTGGTTTACATTAAAGTGGGTAACAAACATTAACGTGGGGCCAATAGTGGAGGTTTCGCATGTACTTTCGTTCATTTGAGAATTTCTTATAGTTTACTTAGTTACAGTTCGGTTATCTATAAACACAGAATTCCAAGCTTATGACCAATTCTTTACTTAAAGTAAAATTGTGAATACCCCACTTTTCAACCAAACAAAATAATCTTAAAATAAGATTAGTTTTTGGTAATAAGAGAAGTGATTTTCTTTTTATCAAATTTCCAAAGAATATTTTACTACCAAAAAATATTTTAACATGACATTGCTAGAAAAAGTTAAGTTGTTAAAAAAAAAAAAAGGTTAAGTGGCACCTATGTAGTTGTGAATAAAGGATTTTTGCACTTAGCAGTCTTCTCTGAAAAAAACATTTGAGTTACAAAAAGTCCTTTGTACTTTCAGATTTTTCTGAATAGAACCAGAATATAAAGCTTTCTATTTTTTTACTATGCAAATTTAAGCATAAATAGAATAGGATAGTGAGCTGATGAAGTTCAGTACTAAAGGTCTACTAAGAAAAAAAATCTTGAAACAACTAATACCACCTAAAACGCATTTAAAACTTTAACACATTTATAGAGTCTGTTACCTGTTTGTTCTTGACTTCGAAGATAAAATTTCAGCTAGAACAGTTTTCTTTTCAACCAATATTTTATTTTATAACAGTCATTGTAGAGTCGACCCAAATTTGAGTTTACAACTACCAATGTTAAGCACCGTATCTTTACAATTTTGAACCCAATCCAGAAGACAAGGGAACTCCTGGATCTCAGTATGGCAGAAGTATAAGTATAGCAGAAAGCGGAGGAATTTGTAGAAATTTTGATTTCGCAGAAGTTGCTGTCTGTCTTCAGCTCCGTGGGGAAATTCAAACTTTGTTTTTGTTTTGGGGAAAGGTTACCTGAAAAAGTCGCAACGTAATCAATAAAAAATTTCAATGCGTTTTTATCTATTTTAAAATCTATCAAATTTTTATCTCTGGAAAAATCTAGTAAATTCATATTTTTTTTTGAATATGTTAAAAGAAAAGCATTACTTGGTATTTAGTTTTCAAGAAATATTCGCTATAAAACTGACCTTATTAAATATGTAATTTAAATTAAGTAAAGTGTTAATAAGCAAGAAATTGAAACTTTAAAATTTTATGGAATGGCATTTGTAGACCCTAAAATAAGGCACTTAGGAAAATGCTTCTGGCGATGCCATAAACAGGCTGCGCAGAAATCAGTTTTGGTATAACTTTGATATTTTGTTTTTCGTCGTGTTTTATTGTAAATCAACGAAATTGTAGTAAAGCTAGTTTTAAAATAGATTATCAATGTTTTTGGTATTTTTAAAAATCTTACCTCACAAAACAGTAAGTATTCCAATCAATGTAATCAATTAATAAATTGAGCAAATAAATGCTATTAATGTATTGAGTTGCACTATTTGATGACCATACCACTATTCTCCACAAATTCTTTGATTGAACAATTTTGTTTTAGGTCATTAATAAGTTTTTAATTCTAAATAAGGTAGTATTCTTGGGTTAGAACATCGAAACGGAACTAAAAACCTAGTTTGCTGGACAAAAAAAAATATAGCTTACATGAATGTGTCAAATGAATTTGAATTTTTTGAAAATTTTTTAATAAATTTTTGCATTTTGTCTTGCACAGCTTTTTTTTAAAATTTTAAATGTCCGCAGTTTCATACTATCTCATTTGTAATATGAATTTTAAATTTTTCCTAAAAATACTGCAAATGATTATATGAAATATTTGTAATTTATTTTAAAGTACAGCACAAATTCTGTAGCATGTTTCAATTTTGGTTGTGATAATTTAATTTTGGAATCTTAAATATAGGTTAAATATTTATGTACTTTTAATTCGAAATTTTAATTTCAAAATTCTTTTTTTCAGAGACATATTACGACCGCTACTTTACCTTACAAGCTTATGATGTCAGAGATATTGAACCGTTTCATATACATGATACGCCTTATTTGGCCATTGCAAATTACAGAAGGAGTATCAATAACTTTGAAGTGGATTCTGAAATATTTAAGTTTAATTTAGATAAAGGTTGGATTTCACATCAAAAAATTAGGACTTACGGCGCCACAGACTGGGAATTTTTCACTCTTGGTTCTGGTATTTCAAAGGAGTTTTTCCTAGCAGTCGCCAACAAAGAGGAGAGTGGTAAATATTTTAATTCATAAATATAATTCTTCTTCAAATCCTATTTAGAATAGCTAGTATAAAGTATACTTATACCCATCCTTATGTTATAACGAAAACCGAATTTCTCCTACATTTTAGGCTGTGGTCGGAAGTAGCTACAAGTAGTAAAACTACTGAAATCTCTTCTTTTTTCATAGTTCGTAGTATAGTGCAGCGAGTAGTGAGATACAAAAATAGTTTGTAGCAATTACTGACAACTACTTTTAATGTTAATTTAGAAAAGAAATACGGTTCTAACGTAATTTTTTGAATTAGATAGATACAAATCTTCGCTGTTCGTCAATAGATGCAATGAAAACGACCATGTACGTTAACAGATATTACATATTTACAATCTCTTATATAGTTCGTTCACCAGGAGTTGGCACTTGGCTCCACCTCCTCGGGCGCCGAGTTCATTTCAGCTCGGGGGAGTAAGAGTAAAAACATTTCCCCGCTTAAAATCGAGATAACCTCTAATGCGCGCAAAGCCTCCACGCGGTTTTTTATAGGTACTTCAATCAGACCACTATGAAGACAAACCAGTTAACGAAAAAGCCCTTTACTAGAAAATCTAGTAAAAATAAAAAAGTGGTTGCAAATATGTCTAATTTTTGTTATGATTAGTTTGTCTTACTTGTCTGCCACTACAGATTCAATTCTCAAATATATATGACAAATTCCTCTCAGTCACTTTTAAAATAGAACTTGGTTTCATGTACTCAAACTGTTCACTTTTTAAATAGTCTGCGCAGACTACTTATAAGAAACCGTGTGGAGGCTTTCTGTTGTAGAAGTAGGTGATGGCCAAACACAAACAGTGAATTCTTCTTCAGTCACTTACTTCGCTTTATCATCAGCTATTATACCTTTCGTTATTCTAGCTTATTTATATTTAAAAACTTTTTCCCAGTAAAATATCTCAAAAAGAACAAACTATTCAATAAAAAGAGAAATACTATCAAGTTTATGAAATAAAATGCACATGTTCAAAATATGCACATGAAGATTACGAAATAAATATTTTTGTCATGCGATCGCCAAACCATGTTCACATCCTTCTCCCCAAAATAGCGAAATAGTATCATCCGATACCACGTGATGAAGGCGGAGCCAAGTGCCAACTCCTGGTGAACGAACTGTACTAGCTATTACGAAAAATGGATAATTAACTTTAGTCACACTTTCCCATGCAAATGCACACTCGTGAAACATTTGTTATTTAAAAGTAAAAGAACGTACGCTCGAAGTACTTAATTTATTAGAAGAAATTAAAGAAGTAAAAAATTGCAAGTATTCAATAATTTTGCAATTCTTAAATAAAATATTTTCTGTCAAAAAAGGCATAAGTTAAAGGTTAAATGAACAAATAAAAATTGATTTGGAATAACAAGCTGGCTCATGAAAACATGAATGAATATTTCTTGATTATTCCCTTATATTTAATGTGAGCCAATTTCTTATTTAAAATTCATTTTGAACATGGGTGTAAATGCAGTTCTGCATCAAAGTTCGACTTGAAGTAGTGAAGTAGTTAAAATTCTAAAGTAGGTTGTAGTCACTACATTTAAAAAAAGTAGTTGTAGTTAACTACATTTGTAGCCGTGTAGTTGTAGGGAACTACAAAAATAATTTAGTTTTTCCGACCACTGATTTTATGTAACTGGAAAATATAATACCGAATTTCTTTGATTCTTGATTTCTTCTTGAACATCTGAAGATTTCCTGAATATTGTAATTTGTGTTCGAACTTTCCTTATTTTTCCCTATGTGTGAGAAAATTTTTAGTCTTGTTGCTTTTCTTAAGCATCTCTTATTTTTTTAAAAAATAAATTGAGCTAATTTCAACCAATAGAAGGAATTTTCTGAAAATGTGAACATTTTGAAAGCTATTTATGTATTGGGTTTATTAAATACGGTGATATGATCTCTGATCTCGGGGTTTTCAATCATAACAAACGCCTTTTAACATAAAATATATTTAATAACAAGAAGGATGATGATGGTACAGTGGCATGGCGGAAACTGATTAGAAACTAATGATTTTACATTACTGCGCAGAGCGCCATCTATTGAGTATTAGAAATTATAATTAACAGGGTTAGCCAGAGTAATTTCGGTTTTATAGTGCAAAATAAAAACTACTTTTTTTTGCTGAAAAAAAAACTGAACCTTAATCAGTCAAAAATATTCCATTCTGTTCGGTGACCTTTCTGGTAACTTCACGACCCCGTTGATAGAATAAAATTTGCTGATATAACTTTTGGACTTTATCTGCAAAATACTCAACTAAGTGACATTTAAGTTCGCAATTATTATTGAAATTTTTGCAATTTTAAAGAGTTTTGTACACTTCGAAATGATAATCCGATTGTACAAGGTCAGAGCTGATTTAATGTGATATTTATTTTTAAACCTAATAATTTTGTATGTAAAGCTACAGGTCGCATTTTCAAATTTTTAAGAAGAATTTTAAATGTCAAAATACTAAATTTTAGCGAAATCTGTAATAGCTAGCGAGAAATCAAATTTTAAAAATAGTTTTTCAAAATTTGCTTTCATAGGAACTTTTGACAGATTTCGCATGCCATTTAAGATCATTCTTTAAAATGTAAAAAAAAAATTTATCCTGTAATTTAAAATTTATCTATTTTTAAATAAAATAATAAATTATGAATCTTTACTAAAAATATTTCGCATTTAATCATCTTTGAATTAACGAGTTTTATAATTGTGTGCAAACATTTTTCAATACCCTTAATTTTTCGAGATGATGAAATACGCAAAAGTAAAGTTGATAGTAAGGGGTCCAAACTTAAGAACGCTCTCCAGACCAAACTGTTAAGACCACATTTAGATTGTGGCCCCCTCCTATATTTTGGGTGTCAGATCTCCGAATCAGTCAGAAAAGGGTACTTTATTCAGAAACTTGCGTCTTCGGTTCGAACCCTCGAGTTCTCGGACATAGACCCAGCACCCTACCGACCAAGCTATCCCGGACCTCATCTTTTTGTCTGATTTCGGAACTAAAGATTTCGTTTATACTAATTAGTAAATTTGAGGTCCTCTCAAACCATTAAGATTGAAGGTCTGCTCATTAGATCATAAGTTATTCAGTGTGGTCCGTTTTTTGTACTACCCACTGTATATTAACAATTGTATAAAGTCTGTTACGACTAATTTTTCAGTTATTTTTTAAACTGTCGAAACAATTTACGAAAAGTTACATACTTTTGATTTTTGAAATAATTGAAATTTTTATCCGATACTAATTTATTTCCAGATGTATCCGAAGCAAAATCTATGATCTACAAATTTGCAAAAGACATTTTCGTACCCTTCCAGTGTCTTCCTATATTTAGAGCTTCATCTTTGGCTTCATGGACAACTAAAACTGCTTTCATATTAGCAGTTGCGAGTTCCGATGACGCAGTGCATATGTTCCAATATGATGGTTGGAGGTTTGTTCAAAGTAAAGTTCAATACACCCAAAGAGCAATGTCATTTGGAGTTAACTCGCTGATATTCCACAACATCTCTAAAGGATATGAACAAATACCAATTCTAAGTAAGAATTTTAATAGTTATTCGGATGTTTATGGTCTTGAACTTTTCATA
Source organism: Parasteatoda tepidariorum (assembly GCF_043381705.1). Lineage (NCBI taxonomy): Eukaryota > Metazoa > Arthropoda > Arachnida > Araneae > Theridiidae > Parasteatoda > Parasteatoda tepidariorum. Next base: position 35,579,094 of record NC_092215.1, on the reverse strand, counting down.
ACTAAGCATTTGCCAGGCTCTCCTTTTTTTCAAGCTATGCAAAGTCTGGACCTTACCGTAGCACTTTAACATTTTCAAATATTTCAAAAAATTTATCACTTGGCCTATTTTTTTTTTAATAAGTATTGTAGAGATCACCCATAAGTTACGTTAATTAGATTATACAACATAATCATTCCCGTAAGCTATAGGCTCATTTAGTTTACTTTAAAGAAGAAAATATAAAGTTTTTAATTTGCTGTATGAAGTAAGCGATTAACTAGAGAGAGGCATTGATTCAAGTTAATTTATTTAGGATTAGCCTATGGTTTGATTTACAGAGAATATTCAAAAATAAGTGATGTGCGAAATGCTATAATTTTGCAGAAATATGCAATATGCGAATATGTAAAACTGCAAATGCTTTTAATTTTATAACCACATACTGCTAACTTACTGTAATTTGTTGCGGAATTTAAGTTCAAAGTCCTAAAATTTCATTTTTTGTTTATATTTAAGAAAAAGCTTTGTTGCTATTGTCTAAGTGGAATTTGAATATTTTCCTCGGTTTACATGTAGGTCAATAAAAGAGCAAGTTTGCTATTTTATATATGCAAGCATATATTCTATTCAATTTATTTTACATTTCCTTTTCAAATAATTTTCTTATTTCCCCTTTGTTTCTGCGTCAGTCTTAGTTTATTACTTGTAATTTTGTTACCCTGATCTCATTCTTTTGAGTTTGGCGCACTTCTGTTTGTCCACCGTAACAAGATAGAAGTCAAATTACATCAAGAGTCCATTAAAGAACTAATGGACTCTTGCAAAAGCTGAAACAAAAGAAAGTTCAAAGTAGATTGGAGAAGCTTCGTTTGAATGATTCTTCAGATAATTGCATCCCTGCGAGATCTTACGGTGCATAGACAGTACAGTCGCTCTATTTCTTGTACCATTAAGTGCTACCTTCAATCAACTAACCAATAACATTTCATGTTTTTCAGGCGTAAGTAATCCAATGCATAGAGATCTTTCAATATTTGAAATTGGCCTCAAAAATGAAAATGAGCTTCAAGCATGGACAGACAAAAGCACAGAATGGTGTACGCAAACTTTGCAAAATATAGAATCAACGGATCTGAATTCTCTTATTCAAGCTCTTGACAATGTATTTGTTATTGACCAAGAAAGTAATCTGGTTATAGAAGGCGACTTGTTTTTCGAAAAAGGTTTTGAAGTATCAAAGCTTCAAACCCCAAAGGTAAGTTTTAATTTGAAACAAAAGCAATGTGTGAAACAGTGTTTTAAGATGTCTTTCAATGTTTTTATATTTTATTTGTGCAAAATGTTCAATAATGACTACCCTTAACATTTGAAACTTTATTAGTAGTTGTTAACTCTATTTCAATAAAGTCTGGACTGATTGAGACAAGATTTCTAAAGCTAGTATTAAATCTTCCAAATTTCATCAGGCAATCAAACCAGTACTTAAGGTTCCGCTTTCCTCACTAGTGATCCATTAAATTATAATTTTTACTCAAATATGAATGAACCACTTCTGATTTCACATTCGCAATGATTTTTAAAGTGAACTTAATATTGAACATACTGAATGATCTGTAGAGTATAACGAAACTACTGTAGTTTGTCAGCCAATTGTTATGATATAATTTGAAATGCTAGTTTTAGTAAGAATTAATTAAAATTTAAAAATTAGGATATGAAATTTCTTAATCAGATTTAATGTCGAATGAATGTTCCTAAAATTTGAAACTTTATACTTTTAACTAGTTGAAAGAAATCTTAACCCAAGAAGTTTATGATAACAGCATACTCTTGAAGCTGGGAGAAATAATCAAAAAGCTTGAAACACTGAATGAGAAGTTGAATGCTTATGAAGAAATTCTTAAGCACGCTTTGAAAACGGAAGGCGATCAAATTGTTTCCGGTAAGTAGGATATCTTGGAATGTTTAAAATTGCTTGAATTATTATTCTTACAAGTACAGTAAAAGTTAAACGAAATAATGTCCATGTTAATATACATTTTTTTATTTCTTAAGCACTTATCAAAATGGCGACAACATAGAAGTCAAACTGGTATGAAAACGGTAGTCACTTCTTAAAATAAGCGCGTTTTTGTTGGCAGAGCACGCACACTGGATAGTCAATGAATGTTTCAACTCATGATGAAACTGTTAGATTTAAATATTTTTTATTAAATACAGTATCATCTCGATACAGCAAACAACTCGAAAATAATTATTTATAATACAGCATAAACATATAAAGCTAACATCGTACGTCACCCGGACACAAATGATATAGTAACGTGATAAGTGATATAGTGAAGTTACAAATCGAAGTGATAACTACTTTCAACAATCCATGCCTTTTTATACAAATTCAGTAATTAATGCACAGAATGACGTCACGTTATCTATAAAAGAAAATACACCTGTCAACACCTGACAGAAACTTAATTCTGTTAATTCAATATGCTCAGAGGATTATCATACCACTCCAAGAGCTTTAGGATAGGCGAGCGCTTTCTTAAGAGATGCGCAATGAATAAAAGGATTTAACTTATCCCTCAGATATATTAGATTTTTGTAAATGCTGTTAAAAATCCAGAGGACTTGATTATTGTATGCTTGTATATGTTTGTGCAACGTATCCTTTTTTGGTATTTGTGCAAGTAAACTCTATATTCAATATTCACCTAATTATTAACTGAAATTTTATGCCAAAAGATAGTAACCATTGTGACTTGGTTATAGTTACATTTAGAAAATAGACAATCAATAATTGGAAGAAAAAAACCTGCGTACTTCACAAGAAAAATATATTGCGACCTGAAATAAAACAAATTTTTAAAATTTTGGATATCACAAAAATATGTACAAACAAACTGTACAAACTTTGCCTTTAAGTACTTTTTAAAATTTTAATTAAAGGGAATGTGGATTTTATCTAAGTTTTCTTTTATTTAGGGCAATTTACCTTTCAAGATGCAGTTTTGGATTGTGAAAAGCATAACTGCAAGTTCGACTCCATAAATACTGTCTTCCTTAACGGGGAGAATATTACGGATTGGTCTAAAAATTTGGTTTTCCTCGATAGTGAACGCATTGATGGTACCCTTAAAGCTGATAAAATTAGTGCCTCTAACATCAATGTCCATGGATTTATTGATGGTGTGGACAGTAAGACATTGGTCACAAAATCTGGCCATCATGTAATCACAGGTCACAAAACTTTCGTAAATGACGTGATTGCAAATGAAGTTGACGTTCAAGGTGAAGTTGATGGTATTAAAATATCTCAAAGTGACGTTCTCCTCACAACTGGACAGCAAACTGTTACTGGCAATTTAATTTTTGAAGAAATTGATGCATCATGGCTTGAAGCAACTTATGTAAATAATGTGGATCTAACAAAGTTCTTGGCTGATGTTGTGCGTTCAGATCAACAATCGGTTATAACTGGCAAAAAGAATTTCCATGATGTCGTTGTAGATGAATTGTACATGGCAGAAGGTTCTACGATTAACGGCATAGATATTGTAGATTTATGGAACAACACTTTATGGAAGGATAAAGATCAAGTAATCACAGGTAAAAAAACAGACATTTTTAATTGTGTATTAAGATTTCAGTATCTTACCAGCTTTACAACTTAATTTCAAACAAGTTAAATTAAGTTTCTTTAATTTTTAAGTTCAATCAAGTCAAACTTCAGAAAGAAGCCTTAGTTCTAGAATGCTAAATTTAGATGAAAATTTCTTAAAATAGTGCGTTTTTATATGCTTAAATTTATTAAAATTTAAAAATAATTTACCTCTTAAAACTCTTTCAACACCATGAAAGCATACCTGCCAACTCTTCCGGATTTTCCGAAAGATTGTATTTTCATATTTAAAGTGGTAGCAATACTAATGTTGTTCCAATTAACTTTTTGAATTATAATGATAATTATAAATGAGTTTGACCACCACTACATATAAATAATTACAATAAATATTTAAAAGCATAATCCTTACGCAAGCGAATTTCAACGGGATCAAAATATAAATATATTTTTGAGTCAGATTGTTTTTCGTTTATTGTTTTACAACCACTCTGAAAATCCATTCTCGGAAAGAGTAAAAGTTGGCAGGTATGTGAAAGTTACTTTAAAATTTCGCAGAACTTACATTATTCTCTACATTGATTTGTAACAAAAGTGATATTTTCCTATTTCAATGAAATCAAAAATTTATAATTTCAGAAATATTACATCGATCTGTCAAAACCACAAAACTGCCAATTTGACGATTTTAGTTAACGCAATTTTCGCCTAGTCTCTTGGTCAAATTACATCATACCAAAGATACGAATGGAAATGTCACACTTAAACAGTTTTAAATAGTATATGCTATTTCATTTATAAATCTTTAAATCTTTCAGATTAAACCTTTCAAACTTTTAAATACGTACCTCAATTTTAACTATTTCATTCATGATTTTGTAGCTGTGATGATGATATACACAACCCTTTTATACTATTTTGAGTAAAAATGCTTTCTTAGTTTGAAATTAAGACACAGCATTTCGTAGATAACAAATTTTGCAACAGTAGTTACTGCAAAATTGGAAACATATTTTAAAATTTATGCTAATGAAATATATATGGATGAAAAACTTGAATCTTTATTTTATGTTAAATTTCTTTCTAGCCCCAATGACGTTCCATTCTGTGACTATGGAAAAAAATCTAATTGCACCTTTAGGAATAAACGGAATTAGTATCCCAGGACCCAGAATTGTGGACATAAAAGGCTTTGCAAATATTACAGAACCTCAAGTGTTTACTCAATCCACTAAAATTTCTCACTTAGAAGTTTTGAACTCAATAAATGGCTTAGGAATGCATTCAGTTGAAGGTAAGTTTATTAGAATAAAATTTGGGTTTAATTTAGAAAATTTCTGATTTTTAATTGATCCTTTATTTATAGGATACGAGCCCCAACTAGATATAATGTTAAAATCTGGGAATCAAGCCATAACAGGTATGTATTCCTTCAAACTTTTATATATTAAATGATCATAGTTTAGAGAGTAAGGTGAAAGAAATGTTAGATCCAGAATAAGCGGAAATAAATACTGACCACCCTGAATAACTTTTGATCTAATGATCGGATATTCTCACTCAAGGAATCAATCTAAATGGTTTGAGAGGTTAACTTCAAATGTGATAATTAGATTAGACTATATTTTAAGTTACAGAATTGAACACTAATCTACTTTCTTAATATAACATAGAATAAACATTATTTTTTATTTCGGATTCGGATTTCTTAGCCGCAATCTAGGAAATAGGTTTCCCATAGTTTGATCAGGGAGAGCAAAATATCGCAGAAAATGTGAATAGCGTTAAGAATTTAAAAAAAATTTCTTGGTAAATATTTATATAATATAGGTAATATAGGTATTTGTATATTAAGATAATTACTTCAATTTAAGAAGAAACAATGCTTTTGTTGCTTCTTATGAGTTAATTTTCTTCCTTACTAAATGTTTCGAATTTCAGATTTCGAGAATCCGTATACTTGTAAATAAAGCTCGGATATGAAGCCCCTGTATTTTGCAAATTTAGTTTTTTCTTTCATTTATTTGGGGGGGGGGGGNTTTTTGGGGGGGGGGGGGTCCTCAATATGTCGAAAAGTGAAATGTTAATACTTTGATTTCGTAATATAAAATATCGAATTAAAAACTATTGAATAACTAAAGGATGCTTCTTAAACTATTAATTTGACCATAAATATTGGAATATGTCAAGTAATTCAGGTTGTAATGCTTTTAATTAGCTGCACAGTGCTCAAAATAAAAACGGAATTCTTTGAGTAACTGTTGACTTGATCCGATTTTCATTGACTCTCTTAATGGACCAAGAGCCTAACCTTAATGTGCTAATTAGTACAAACAATATTTTAAGTTACGATATCAGACGCTAAAATGTATAGCTGAATAAAAATAACCTTTTATTTACTGATTCGAATTTACCCTTAAAATATATTAAACGAATTTTATAATTGTGTGCTAAAATTTTTCGATTCTCTTAAAAAAAAAAAAAAAATTTCTTGCCATGGCGAAATACAAAATAAAATTAATATTAAGGGGTCCAAACTTTCGACCAAACTATTAAGACTATAGTTTTCCGCAACACCCCAAGTTTTACTATGAAGAACCTAAATCCTCTGAAATACTGTATATTGAGAATTAGTTTTTATTCTGATTTTGTAACTTAAAATATCGTCAGTTCTATTTAACATTTTTAAGGTTAGGCCTTATCATAAAGTAGCATATGAAAATCCGATCATGAGATCTAAAGTTACTCAGAGTGCTCTGATTTTTCTGTACTGTACATTGTAATGGAAATACTGTACCGCTAAATTACAGCGGAAAAATTATGACAAAGAATTTACTACATAATTAAAGTTTGAAAAGCAATCTTTTATATGGTATACTTAAAATTGAAGAGAATGTCGCTTTAATATTTAATTAGTAAAATAAACTATGCATTCTTATATTTCCCTAAAATACTTTAAAATTTCATTTTTGTTTTCATTAGATTAAGAAACCGTATTAAGTTATATAAATGTGATATATTGTTAGTAAAATTTTTGTAAGCAAATAAAGCGGATTTAAAGAAATTTAAAAAAAAAATTTCTTACTGTCAGAAAGTTTTCTTAAATTGTATCAAATTTTATCTTTTAATTTCAATATTTGAAAAGAAAATAAAGTTAAATATTAATTGAAATTTTGAAAGAAAATTTGAACTGAAATCTGAATAAAATATGTTTAAGAATTAATGTTTTGGCCTTTTTTTCATACTTCATTGAAAATTAAGGAAAATGTGAGGTTTTTCAATTAATGGGTTTTTGTTGTGTTCTTCTAATCAAATTGTTTTTAGGCAAGAAAACATTCCATACTATTCATCTGGATGCTGACAGCTATGTATCTGGTACTGTTGATGGAGTTGATTTGTCGGAATTGAAAAAACTTACTTTGAGTAAAGATGCTACTATTGAAACTGACCGTAAGTTCATGGTACTTTTCGTTTATATTTGTTGTTCTATGAGATCTTCTGGTTTCAAAAACAGCCGGATTCATTTTCAATAATTTACAGGGAAATTAACATCCCACGTAAAACAAATTTTTCCCCTTTTTAAATACTTGTAATTTCGAATATTTTTGTAATGAGTTTGTAAAATCTTCAGTTTCGAAAATGTAAGTTTTGCAGTGTTTATTCAATTTCATTAAAAAATTCATATAAAATCATTACTGCAACTAAATACACTGAAATTTGCAGTTCATTATCATTGATAATACCTGAATATACAGTAATAAAATCTTCTGTCATTGAACTTTTAAAAAGCTCTGTTAAGTTGAATTTTTTTAATCGTAAATTTGATTTATATTTTCGCTATGTAGAGTTTTGAAATAAAAGTACGAACGCGGAATGAGATCTGGAGTAACTTTTGTGTAAAATTCTCGTCAATACTATGAAATATGCTGTTAAAAGCAAAATTAAGGATTAATTCAATGAATTTGTTGAAAATACCGTTAAATCGCATTTTCGGATCTATGGCATATTTTTCATTATCTCTATTAAAAAAATGCAAAAACTTTAAAAATAAATTTAAAAATATTCCCCGTAACATTTCTATAAATTGCAGCAATTAGCAACGAAATCTTACCTTTAAAAATTTGAAACATTTCTTATTTTAAGAATCATAGATACGCTAGGACGCCTAAACAATAGTTCAATTTTCCTTAGTGGGAATTAAAAATTACTGACAATACAATAAATTTTTCTTTCGAAAAATTTAATTCGCTTTTCCTAAAACTTGCATATGATAAAAATGACGTTTTAAACATTTTTTTTAAAAAGTGTAATTGTTTTCTAAAGATTACGAATTTTAAAAAAAGAACTTTCCATTGTTTGTCAATATTTTGAGTCACAAATATCAGCTAAGGTACTTAAAAACCAGCTTTTCATTTTCAAATCTCTTCGGACAAATCGCACTCTTGTCCCATGGAATCTTGATATTACCAAGAAACGCATGCATTAACAAATTTTGAATTGAAACATGTATTTAACTCTTCGGAATGGCGCTAATAAATATAAATTGATCTTACAGGTACTTGGACTTTCAATAACTTAGTTATCAAAGGTCCGTTAACTGCGAGTAAAATTTCCGGTTATGATCTTGAAGATATTTATGAAAGAGCCCTCAAGTTGAATGATACAAATTTACCAGAAATGACATTTAAGAAAAGTCTGGAGGTAAGTTTTCTGTAATTTTTTGAAGGTATATATTTCGTTACCAAGATAAATATTACTTTATTCTTCACTAAAACCTTATCTGGGTATGCAATATTTCTGGAACTAAGAAAGTTTTTAATTTCTGTAAATGCTTTTTCTCAAAATTAAATCACTAAGTGATTTAATTTTTCTTTATAATTTGCTCTGTTTTGTCATTAGTTTACAATAAAATTTCATTAAATAGAGTACGCAATGTTTGCATTTTTATCCACTTCTGTTTTGCACGAACCTTTAATCAATCAAATAATCGGCCAAATCATCAATCAAAACTGTCAGTAGCCTTGGATGGTGCACTTTCAGGTAGCATAGTGATCAACTAGGATCACAAAGCACTCTAGTTAGTTTTTCTTTATTTTGTGACATATTTAGTTCGTTAAATTAACATAATGTATCTAGCGCAGTATAGCTGCTTCCGGTTTACGTCATTAATTTCCCCATTTTGAAAGACCTGGCCACCTACTATAGTGCTAAAAGAGTTCTTTATCAACTTTTTTGAATACTGCGGTATTAAAATTTCTAGAAGAAATAAATACTTTTCTTGACTTATTTTTCGCTTAAAATGTCCCAATAACATAAATATTTCTGCTTGTTCAACTGTTCCTCTGAACTCTTCTTATTTAGTGTTAATTTTTTTAAAAAGAGCCTTGCGGTAGTTTTTCCCTTTTGTTAAAACGTGTACTTTAAAATGTTACAGTAAGTAGGGATCAAGTTTACAGAATCTGGAAAGTACTGTAGATACAAATAAACTATGGCAGCTTAAGTCAAAATTTGCTTCTGATTTTACTTCTCATTGGCACGACAGCCCAGGACGGGCCTTGGCCTTCTCAACAAGCCTATGCAAAGACATTCTTCCATTAGCCAAGGTTCTCCAGTTTATTATCTTTAAAACTTGTAGGTCCTTTTCAAGGCAATCTAAAGATCTTAGGTTTGGTCGTCCTCTTTTTATTAGTTCTGATTTTACTAATCTAAAATATTGTCTTCAAGGGAGTATAAAAATTTTACAGTTTTGTTAGAATGCCCAAGAGCATAAAATCGTATTAATCATAAATTTATTTCTCGCTGTAAAATTGCTTGTGTTAAAAGTATATATTCATACATAAAAATTTATTTTCCAGATTGATGATTTAGAAAGCCATGATATCAATGGCTACAATTTTGAGGAAGACTTTGTTCTTAAGTATAAACCCCAAACAATAACTGGAACAAAGACTTTTGTCGATATTGTTTTAGAAGAAAACAGCATTGTACTTTCAACAATCAATAATATCAACATGAAAATCTTCAATAACACTCTTTTGCGAATTGGAAATCAAGTCTTGAAATCAAAAGTATTTAACAAAAATGTAAAAGTAAACAAGTTGATTGTTAAAGGCTCTGTAAATGGAGTATCTGTTGATAATTTTGTAACGCTGAATGAGGACGTATTTTTACATGCACGAGAACTGGATAATGTAACTTTTCAAGAAATTGTAGCCGGAAATTTAGAAGTAGCAGGTAAAGTAAATGGAATTGATATAGAAGAAATGATGAAGGATACATTGACTTATGGGGGTAAGTATTTTATCAGCGCTCTTTATAGCATAATCAATTGAATATAGCAATCATCATTAATAAGTTTGTAAATTTAACTCTATTTTTTTGTCAAAATAGGCCTCTGAATTTAACCATTACTTTTGAAAATTAAGTTTCTTTTAAAGCAAAGGGTATCATTTAGGGGTACCTGCCAAGTCCCGTAATACCTGTTAATCTACGTGGCACAGAATATACCTTATCCTTTTTGGAGATGTTATTCTTTAGTGATTAAAAATTTTAAGTTCATGAATTTTTTGCTCTGTCTATGTAGTTATATCAAATCTATTATTTTACATTAAGCAATTGTAAGCAAGCATATTGTAGAACAAGTTGTTCAGTTGTAAGCCCCTGATCAAAAATATAAATTGATGAATTAATTTTTTGTCTTGTATCAAAATTTTAAATCGGCATTAAAATTTTTAACGAAACTATCACTTTTAGTTCTAAATGGATTTGCTTTGAACTTCATAATGTGGCAAAATCAAGAAATTATTTTTGTAGTTCTATTGAAGCAGCTGTACGTAAAATGTTTTTTAGACTAAAAAGTGAAAATAAAACTTGCAATTTGAGTTCAAACACTTTCGACAAAAATATATCAATTAGCGAGTTTTACTTGAAAAAGTAATCCCTGTTCCCAAATTTATTGATATAATCGTTTCGTCGTTCAAACTACAGTACATAACGATTATTTTTTAAAGTTTAAATCTTTATAATTTACCAAATATCTTCCAAGTTATTGCCACTCATAGATTAATCTTCAAATGTTTCGCGACTCATAGGTAACCTTTTATGCTTATTTTTTCCTTCATTTGACTTCGCTAGCGTGCCTATAATAATGAATGCTTGGCGCAGTATAATCGCATTCTTTCACTCAGCTATTATGCTCGTCTGCCAATCTATCAAACTGATTTTAAGTACCGAAATAGAAAGTATTGTATGTAGACGAATGCTCCGTGATTTTCACAACTTCATAATTTTAGTAATTCATAAATCTGGCTCTCACTTATATTTTGTGAATCTTGACTGACTGCACTCTTGCCCTGAATTTCCAATTTCGAACAAAACTACTAATAAATTTTTTGTTAAATTTTTATCTAAGTTTTTGCCATACCCTTATTTTTCCGTAATTTTTATTTTTTGGAATCCATATTTTTAGGTGATCAGGAAGTGAAAGGCACTCTGACTGTAAAGGGAAATATTAATGTAGTACCAGACGGGAACCTACAAGTTGGAACCATTAATGGGGTTAATATTAGAGATTTATGGGAAGACGCAGTTCTGATTGATGGACCTCAAGAAATAACAGGAGAAAAAACTTTTACAGACTCTGTTACGTTTCAAAATTTAGAATTTAAAGATACCATTGATGGCGTCTCAGAATGGGATATGAAGAACTGGATGTTAAGAGATGAACCACAAATAGTCAAAGGAGACGCTGCGTTTTTAAATGATGTAACTGTAGATGGCATTCGTGTAAATGGCTTGATAAATGGTATAAATATAACAGAGCTGGATGAGTCGGTAGTTAAAATAAATGAACCTGCTACTATTGAAGGTCCTGTAATATTTGGAGATACTGTGACATCTCTAGGTGATATTACTTTGTCTGGAAATGTTAATGGTATAGACTTGTCGGAGGAAGCTGTTTTGAAATCTGGCGAAAAAGTAATAACTGGAGTAAAGACCTTCACCCAGGATTTGGTTGTTGATGGGGATTTAACTGTAAGTGGAAAGGTGGATGGTGTTTCAATTGAAGACATTTGCAAAAATACCCTTGTTGCTAAAAAGGAGCAAAATATTACTCATTTGACAATCAAAGGAGATGTAACTCTGACGGGTGGTGGAATAGTTGGAGGCAAAATAGCTGGAGTAGATATAGAAGAGCTTCGTAAAGTTGTTGCTTTGGATGAAGACTCATTCGTTATTGATGGCTATAAAGTCTTCGAAAATTTAACAATTGAAGGGGTAAGTTTCCTTTTATTAAATGATTATTTTGATTCTTCAATAATTTAATGTTTCAAAGTTAAACCACTAAGGCTTTATTGCAAAATAAATGTTTGGCATTGCGGCCTATGAAAGTACTTTTTTACACTTGGAATAAGTTTTTAGAGAAATCTAAATCTATTTTATATTCTGTCATGTTTTAGTCCTGCCAATGTCAGTAGAAAAACTAACAGTACATATTAGGACACATTATAACATATGACTTGTGAACTTATTTTCTTAATCTTATTTGCTGACCTTTTATTTCTGAGTTAGCTACTGCTAAATAAAACTTCAACTTTTGTATGTTTTAAATTTTTAAAGATGAATTTCATCCCGTTCTAATTGAAAATTTAGCTTATTGCCCCAATCATTCATTTGAAATCTTAATATACTGAATGAGCATTTTTTATTGTAGCCTATAAAACTTGAAGGAAAACTTGGAGGCGTTGACTTAAAAGATCTTTATCAAACTTACATGAGCTTGACACGTGATCAAATTATTGACGCTCCAATGGAATTTGAAGAAGCAAATTTCAAGGGTAAGAAATGTTACTTTATATGGCTGTTTCAGTGCAGTAGTGTTCAATTTTTATTAATATCTCAACCCTAATATATTTCGAATGTTACGAGATTAATAGGATTAAATGGTTTATTGGAATTTAATATTTTCTGGATGGATCCATGATTAAGAAGTTGATACTTTACATTTTTCCCAGTTTTGCTTTTTACAAATAGCTAATGGCCATTCTGAATTAAGTTGATTAGTTTTGAATTTCGCCAACTTTCCGATAATTGTAGCCTGTGTTGTCTTTTAAACATTTTCTTCCAGATCTTTGAGTTTTAAAACGCAAACTGAGAAAATTAATTCGAAGATTCTACTAAATTCTCTAGCAGCAATTTATCAACTTTTTATAGTTTTAAGTTATCTCAGCAATGTATTACAATAAGTTAAAACTACTTTTCTTGATGAACTTAAATTTAAATTTTCTCAACTCATCAATGAATAATTAGTACAATTAAATTTTAAAGTTTGTTTTGTGAATATAACTTTAAAAATAACTTGCGCAAAACAAATGGAAAATGCCTTACTAAGAAGCAATTTAGATTTTAAGGAAAACTGTAAGTTTGTCCTTTTGTGTCGTATTTTCTTAGATTTTAATTTTCTTCACTGTAGATTTCAGTTGAATATTTATTAATGTTCATCTAATTGGGTTTTTTTGTTGATAATTATCTTGTTTAGTAATTAATAAATTCTCTTTCAGGAACCCTTGCGACGGACAAGTTTGATTCGCTTAATAATCTTGTGAATGGAATTGATATCAAAGACCTAGATGAAAGAATTATGAAAAAGGATGGATTACAAACCATTGCCGCGGATCATTACTATGATGAAGTTGTCTTTTTAGGTAATATATTTAAAGTTTAGTACAGTTCTTAAAATGCAGAAATTGAGTTACGCAGCATTTATTTATAAAAGTAAATATTAAAAAATCAGTTTCAATTATATTGTTTTGGTTATAACATCAAATTAAAGTTAGCTCACATAGATTCAATATGAGCAGCATTGAATAAATAATCCCAAGAAACTGAAGATGTGAGATATTGCCCGATTAAAAACTTCATTCGCTTTAAAAGTATACAGACATGAAATAGCAGTTGGCATGTTTCAAGCGATTGAAAATAGGCACCCATTTTCAAGACTTGCCAGGCGTGAATGTAAGGGGAAAATGATTTGTAATAAAAACTTAGTTTCCAATGAAAAATGGAAAAGTAAAATTGAAACAAAACTAGAAAAACCACGGAAGCAGACATAAGACAAAAAGAAGAAAGATCAGTGGCCGATAGACGAATCGGGGTAAAATCCATTTCCACTCGTTATGGAGTTTCAGGAAGAACTATTGTCGTTAAGTAAACATCATTCAAAGGAATAAAGCAAGATTCCAGGTCATCAAGATGAGCTGATGTAAATGGGTTGGGAAAAACTTTTTGGGAATACTAAACCTACGCCTAAAAATGATACTCTTCCGATTGCAGAACTAAAAAGCTACTTACGTTCAGGAGCCCTGTATGCGTGAACAAGAAATTAGTGTTAGCTCATACTGTTATTTATAACTAGGAATTTAACGTTTGCTGTATGGCATCAATCCAACTAAATATTGCATATTTTGATTATTTGTAAGAAAATAAGTTAACCTTTAATTTGCTTAATTTGTTGTAAGAAATCTCAAATTCAAAACAAACTGAGAAATATTTTTTGGAACGAAATGCGCGAAATAGAATTATATTTATACTTCAACTTTTTGTAATTATGAACGCTGATTACATTCAAATTTCAAGAAAAATACGAAATTTTGAAAGTATTTTAAAGTGAAAAAACTTTTTTAGTTTAAGTTCCTAAAAAAGAAATAAATTGTATTGATATTCATCATTAAACCCAAAGTTCAGAATGAGACTTCTGTGCTATCGGGAACTAACGAGAAAAATGTTTTATGAATATTTTAAAAGTTTGAGAACTGCAGTTTTAAGTCCGTACAGTAAATAAAAATGGGTAGTCCTTCATTAAAAAATTCTTGACTTATAGTATAATTACATTCAAAACCTCAGCTACATGGGTTTTACTTAAAAAGTTTGAAATCTCTTAAATAACAAATAAAATGCACGAAATAGTTTTACTTGCGGTTGTGTTGCTGTAATTTTTGATTCGTAAAATTTTACTGTAATGTTTTGCTATATGTAAAAATGTAAGGCATTTTTTTCCAAACTTTAGATTTATCTAGTTTTGAATCTAGAATGTTTAACAAAATCTTATAAAATTAAATAACTCAGAAACAAGAAGCAATTAAACGTCAGAATAAAGAGCAGACCAGCAGTAAAAATGTCATTAATTACTTTTTCGAAATTAGTCGAGTGGCTAATGGGTGAAATATAATCCAAAGAAAGTTAAATCTCGTTTTAAGACTGTTTCTGCAGTCCTGATTTAGTAACCTAAAATAATGCAGAACCAAATGTCCGCGCTGTTCGATGGAAATAAGACTTAAATCTAAAAATCATATTTCAGCAGCACAACTGATCCTTTTTCGCTGTTGGGAGAATTTTTTGTGGGAACTTAGTGTATATTTGAAGCTTTAGTCCACTATGAGTATAAAATTTATATCGTCCTTTTATCTCATTGTTATTTTGAAATCTAGTATCACCCGCTAGTCACTTTGTAGTTCTAGAATTCATAACGTAGATTATGAAGATCTTAGAATTGCCATGATCAATATAAATATTTTCAGATGACGTATTTGTTGCGGACAGAGTCAATGGATTGGAAGTTCCTAGTGGTCTGATGCGTCGTAATAAACCAAACTACATCCAAAGCCCAAAAATATTTCAAAAACCAGTAACTGTCCTTGGCGATCTTGACATTTCCGAAGGTAAACTTATTCAAGGGGTTGACGTATCTGACTGGTCTAGAAAAGCTGTTCTTACGGAAGGAACATTTGAAATATCTGGACAAAAGACTTTTAAAAGTCTGGAAGTTTCAGATGTAAAGTAAGTCTTCGAATAATTAGTTGCATTATTTTTTGAAAAACTAATCTTCAAGTTTCTGTTAAATGGTCCTTCTGTCTTTAAACAAATTGACCAAATCTTTTATTTCGTAATCCAGCTTAGATAAATACGAAAGGATATTTGTCTCAATTGCCGTAGCTGCCAATAATTGAGCTTTTTTCGGAAGATTTTAAAGTGTAGAGAAAATAAATTTGTTCAGTTTTGCAAAGATGTGCCTATTTTTCTAGCACAGAATCTTCTGCTAACACTGTTGAGATTACTAGCTCAAAGATGCATATCCCTAATATGGAAGAAAATCTATTCTTAATTCAATAATATTTAATCTTTGTACAAATTATAACATTCTGCATAGATCAATATAAATTAATGGAATCGGAACATTTAATAGCTTTATTTTCAGTAATAGCTCATTTATTCATTTGCAATTTATTTTTATGCATACACTTCTTACCCCGAAAACTAGATAAAAAAATTGACTAGTGTTTTAAGTAAAAAACGCCATATTTTAGCTTTTTTCGCTTAATTTTCCAATAAGCAATGGATCAAATCTCTTATCTTATTCTATTGTTTAAAAAAATGGGGGAAATACTTCAATCTTTTTCATAAAATAAAAATTGTGTGTAATCCAGTCTAATGCTCTGTTCAAATATGTATAACCGTAACTTTTACGCTTTTGCAGAAAATATTTTCCAGTGATTACAAATATCATTTTTTAGTTAAATAAATTTAGTTTAAACTGACGGTTTAACCACAGAATAAACTTCTTGATTTATTGGGTTAATTTTTAAAAATTGCTTTTTAAAATTTCTACTTGACACTGACACACGAGGTTTTCTGCAAGAAACGTAAGAACTATCATCTATTAAAATGAATTTCACTTAATCTTATAGAGTGGATGGTCTATTGGATGGTTTGAAAATATCAGATGAAGCACTTTTGATGTCTTATGGAGAGCAGGTTATCACTGGTCAAAAGACTATTAGAGGTGACGTTGACATAAAAGGCTCTCTTACTGTGAATGGCCTCATTAATGGTGTAGATTTGGACTATTTATCAACGCATACTCTACAGAATGATCGAGAAAACACAATCACAGGACTTAAGCACTTCACCAAGCCTTTAACCATAAAATCACTTCAGGCCCCAACAGTAGCGGGTGTTGACGTAGTTGAACTTCAAAAAAAGATAAATACAAAGCTAGATTATGAAAAGGTCCAAAATAGACTGGATGAAATTAATGAGGTCGTCATCAAAGTTCAAGATGCATTAGAAAGTAAGTAACTTTGAAGTTAAATCTAGATAATTTTATATTGAATGTACTGTATTTAAATTTCAAATATGAACCATATTCTCTAACCAGAGTGTATTACTAGAATTAAAATAAGCATAGCAACAAGCAAATATTTATTCGCTTAATTGCATGCTAACAAGGCTAGCGTTAAGGACTTCAAATTATTAGTCAGTAAATTAGCCAAATATCTAAAGTATTAACAAAGTTTCAAACATTTTAGCCCCATTTAGCCAAATTTTTTTCCATGAAGTAAACTTCAAATCAAAATACGAATTTACTATAAACTGAATTTTTATATATAATTTACTATATTAATTTTATTTTAATTATATTTATTTTACATTAATTTATTTTATTTTACTTTAATTTATTTTACTTATTAATTTATTCTACTTATTAATTTATATTTTACTTATTATAATTTACTATAAAATTCAAATTTAAATAGTCATTTTGAAGGAGAGGAGAAAAAACAATGAATGGGAGATATGAAAACAAATCTCTTAATATAGTGGTTATTTTAATTTCCCTCTTGAACCCTTCAAAAATCAAATTTTAGCAGTTTAGTTAAAAGATGTACCGCCAAGGATAGAAAGGTAAAAGTACATTTTGACTTAATTATTCTATCAATGGAGTTATAATTTTTATTAATGTTCGTTATTCGTAATGTTTCTTAATGCTTTTTATTAATGTTCGTTATTAAAAACTAATTTTAGTTTTATTGTGCAATTTCAGAGCAAGCTGTATTATTTCAATACTATGAACTGTTCCAAGAGCTTGAAATACCGAGAGCTTACAGTTGGCTTTACTTGTGGAATAAAGATTGCGGAGAAATGTTGCTTCTTGCTGATAACTCTAGCTCTGTAGATTTGTGTTCTTCCATACGAATCTTTAAATACAATGAAGAGCAAAATCAATATCTTCCTGAGCAACAGGTAAAATAAATTTAAATGTATCATTTTTGGAATTTCAAGGTTGCTTTTGATTAAACTTTTATAGTTTTAATTGAATTTATGTTGGAAACAATTAGGAAAATTTTGTTCTTAATATCTTACAAAAAGTTTATTCCCTTTCAGATACTTTTTTCGTAGTTGAATGTCACCTAATTGTTGAAATAAAATTGCGTAAGATTAGATTGATCTCTATATTATATCACCCGCGATAATTAGTTTAGAACAGCTTCTTTTTTTAAATATGTTAAGTCATTCAAGTTTGACTTGGTATTTTGTGCCATTAAACTTATTTTCGTTGAATCCTATAAAAAAAATTTCTGAGATTGAAAACCTCTCCGAGAGTTTGCGTACTTTAGGAAAACATCAGCTCCACGTATTCTAGTGATCCTTTCACTTTTAATTTATTTATATCACGGGTTATTCAACTGCAGTACGTAATATATACATTTCTCGCCATATATTAGATTCCTGCCCTTGTCAAAAATCTATTCAAGCTAATCTTAAGATCAAAAATTATTTTTCTTTGTAAGGGCACTTATAACATGCTGAATGTTTTTAAATTTTATTTAAAAATCAGTTTTATGAGAGTTTAAAACAAAAAACTTAAAGCGAAATCTGAAATTTGAAACTAATCTGAATGAAGTGATTTTGAAATTATCAGTAATTCAATCTCAATTGTTTCTCTACCTTCGAATATTATTCAATAAGATCACCTATCCATTTCAAAAATAAAATGAAATGAAAAAAATGGGTTACTAAACTAGTGTCTAATGCCTTTAAACACTGCAAATCAATCAAATCTTTATCTATATATTTATACACGTTTTACATAGTAATTTTACTCGCTTGACTTGGGTAACTCTTAATTTAGCAATATGCTGCTGAAAATTTGCAAAACTAACGTAAATCATAAAAATTTCAAAAATGCATACATGGAATCTTGTGATTTTAAAACCACTACTGAAGCGTTGTTGAAATTTAAATTTTAGTCATAAACATTTTTTAACTTTACAGACTAATTATTTTATACAAATGTTTGGTTTTCGTAGGAATTGCAAACGTCGTATGCAACATCCATGAAAAGTTTAGTAATTGAGGGAAAGACTTTCTTGTTTGTTGGAAACCAAAACCCGAAATCAATCTGTTTGGGAGGCAAGACTAATAAAGGTAAGATTTAATCTTAAGCTTATTGATATTTGTGTAACTGTCTTACAAACTTAATAGACTAATTGAATTTAGCATGGTCTCTATATTTTCGCGTAGAAATAATAGAATTTACGCTGGCAAGTAGAACAGATTTATTAACAAACCTCTAGAAGACAAAACAAGTTAACTGTAGTTTCTACTTGAAAGGCATGAAGTTGCATACAGTGTAATAACGAAACTGAAATGACGTTAGAGAATGTTCTAGAAACTAACATTCTATAAATAACTAAAATCTTGAGAGGCATTTAAGCACGCGCCTAAGTAATTTAAGTCTTTGTAGAAATCGTGAGCACTTGGAGAATTGAACTCAAGATCTCCTATTTGCAAGATGAATGCCTTTAGCTGTCGCTCGGCCATACCAACATGTTTCGTGTCACTATAATATCCTGAACACTAAATATCTGACCTAATTTAAGCAAAACACAATTTATACAGATTACTTTCTGATTACAACATGATAACTGCAATTAAGATTTGAGTTTTATGAACTGTCGACCCCTTAATCAACTTAACCTTTCAAGTGTTTGAATAAACTAAGAAATATAACTTAGATTAATCTTATGAACTGTAGAAACAATATGCAAGTTTTTCTTCTGTGCAAATTCCAGCTGAGCTTCCATCTTCACTCTTCAACTGGACTTATAAATCCAGTTTTAAGTTATCTATGTGAATATTTAAAATAAACCTAGAATATGGATAGTTCATGAATTAATTCGAAAAAGATGTTAAATACGGTGCATACCATTTTATGAAAATTTTTAAACTTGGGAAATTAAGTTAGTATAGATTTTAAAAATGTGAAATTTTAAAGTTTTGACTTTAATTGAAATGATTGTTAAGCCGTTTTTAACTTTAAATATTGTAATATTTTTAAATTTTACTTTGTAGGCAATGCAGAAATAGACATCTATGAATGGACAAGTGAAGGCTTTCTTCTATTCCAAACTATACCAATGAGTCCTATTATTAAATTGGGTGTTTTTACGGATAATATTCTATCATGTTTCTTCAGCGTTGAGATGCGCTCGACTACAGTGTATTGTACTTCTAATCTTGATGACGAATTCACGTATAGAGAAACTCTGCCAACAATTGGTTGTAGGAAGGTAAGTTAAACACGGATAAGCAATGCTTTCCAACACCTATTTCAATCTTTTTCAATACTCGTTGACAAAACTTTCTACTATAAGTTGCCTCTGACTTGACGCTAAGAAAATTTGAATTTTAGATGAATGACTCAATTAAAGTTTAATCTCTATGAAATTTATTGTACATTTAATGTAAAAATATAGTACGAATCTGGCGTGTTGTCATACAAAATGATTGACACAACGACCTTCACATAAAATTGCGCAATATTCGAAAAGGAAAATCAGTGAAATATGCACAAGCATAAGCTATACAAAATGCATAATTGGCACTGGGCGAAGGATAAGACAGCGGCCATCCCTTTCGATATCGTCATTACGGCTGAAGACAATTTAAGGTCACAATCACGGTCATCGCTGGACATGCTTTTTTATGGGAGGAAGGGATGTAATGATCTTTCGCAAGATTATACTATATAAGAAGGGACTTTCTAGACGTGCCATCTACCAATATTTGACAAATGCTGGTACTAAAGTGGACACCGCAGCTAACGGTGTCAATACGAGGGGTAACCAATATTGCAAACAAATGTCTCATCCATGTCTGGTTTGGTCCTGGCGAATGAAGCTCGGATTACGCCTTGTTTAAAAAGATGGACTCAGTCAAGAGCAAACGCTCAGCAATGCATGAAATTGTTCGTTCGTGGTGCGCAAACAACCGGTAAAAATGGAAACATTCCCGCAACAGCCCGATAATGGCCAGGAGGGTCAAGGTTAAGGCTTCACAATTTCGTGACCCACTGCCTGATTGTGAATTGGAACTGTGGTTTGGATGGCGCATACACCACCTTTACTTTCCAGACAGGCAGGTACCCATCTATCTATAGCTAGGTGGGCTTTAAGCTTCTCTGGGGGGTCATACTCCACTTCAGTTAACCACTGAACCATAATATCGTAACATATCCCCCTGACCATTTCTACTTAGCCAGGCATTATGTCCGATATAATTTCCGTTGCATTCGGAGACTGCCATTTCTGGACACCCTGAATAAGCTGGAGGAATGTCTGAAACTATGAGGAATTTTCAACGTTCAAATTCTCTTATGATTTTCAATAATTGAATTTAATTCTTTATTTCCACAAATTACTTTAAATTTTTCTAAAATTTAACTGCATTTCTATAAAAATCATAGCTTTATGTTTAAAGTAACAATCTGCCTTTTGATATATTTCCTTCTGTTTTAAATCCTTTCAGGCTGATATTATGAAGTCTCACGGAAAAATAATTTTAGCACTGGCAGCTGAAGACTTGAGGCCACGATCTATCAATTACATTCCAGAGAACAATATAGATATTTATTTCTGGAATTTTGAAGCAGCAGTTTTTTCGAAACCTGTACAAGGGATTTCGTCAAAATATGTCCAGTCTTTACTTTTGATGGATTACCATACAGATTATTCGTCTTACCTGTTCTTAGCTGTTGGAGGAGGACGAATTCCGAAACTCCAAGAGGAGCCTAAAGTCACAATATATAGGTAAATAAGAACTTTCTCAGAACTCTCAGGCACCAACCATTTCCATCTTGTATGCTTAAATTAAGACAGATTAACCGAGAATTTAATGATTTCTTGAAGCAATGTACACAATGGTTGCTCGGTCACCCTCTCAGTGCACTGGATAATTTTAGAATGTCATTTTTAGAATGCCCTAGTCAGCCCCAGAAGAGAAAAAAGAAAAATTAAATTTTTTACTGCTTGTTTTTATTTCCTGATAAATAGCACCTCTGACTACTTTACTAAGATACAAAGCATTTTTTTTAGATCTTTCTCACCTCCACGAGGTTATATCCGCAGAAGCAGATTTCTGATATTGTATAAATATCGCTGAAGTAAAATTTAAATAGAATAGGAACACCAAAAAGACTGGTTAAGTTAATATAATTTAGACACTCAAAGTTCGAAACGAAATAAGCAAATATAAAAATGTATAAAGAATGGAGAGTATATATGCTACTTAACGATATGATTTAAAAAAAAGATTTCATGACCCTACATAGTTGCCAGGTTATGAAATTAAAGCGTAATAAAGACTAGTAGGGAAAATTTTTTAAGGTGTGTTTATACTGAAGCTAAGAAGCGATAAGATTTGTTCCTTGCCTTAAATTTGCGTGAAAAAGGTATACGACAAACTTTTTTTTTTTCTTTTTGCTTGTAAAATTTTCACCGGATGATAAACGCAGACTTACAAAGTAGTAGTTACAATTTTAAGGCATTATTATAAAATCAGTAAAATTTCCTGAAAATCCAGTTTTAAAACAATCAAAACGCGCTTGTTTTATTTTTGATTATAATTATTGGTTTTGAAATGTTTTGCTATATTGAGTACGTATTTTATAATGTCAAATGATCGAAACTTGTAAATATATTTATGTAGGTATGAAAACTCTACAGCTAAGTTCCAAAAATATCAAGAAATCCCAGCAAATGGAGAACTGGATTGGATTGTCTTGCAAACTGGGGAGTTGATATTGTTTGTTTTGGATAAGGAAAAGGGAACTGTTAAATTGTATGAACATAAAGGTGCTTCAGGATTTGTTCATATAGATACTATAAACAGCGTTGGTAAGCAATGTATACTTTTTGAATCAAATTTAAAATATCTTTTGAACTGTAAATATCTTTTGAACTTACAAGAAAATGGTACACACAAGGCAATAGAAAATGGTTGAACAATTTTATGTCTGTAATGTGAGATATTTTTGGAAAAAACAAGACTCTTAAGCTCTTCCCAAACTTTATCCTTCTCTTAGAGGGGGAAGACATTGCTCTATTTAACATACATAATTTTAGTTACTGTATTATGCGTTGATTTCAGTGAAATCCACATCTCATTATAAATTTTTTTTTGAATTTCAAAATTAAGCATTTTTAACGGAAGAGACAGAATGCAAGAGCAAAAACTCCCCAGACGTGTGTGCAGCAGGTTCTAATCTAACGAGATTACAACAGGAACCGTTCTCGATTTATTGAAAATAAGCTTAATTGAAAGTAACCAAACAAATAAGCAGTATATTTAAATAACTTGAGGAAAGATTCAAATCCAAAAGAGTTGTAATATTAAAGCAAAAATATAACAATGATTTTTAAGCAGTTGTGTTAAGAAATTCTAATTATGGAATAAACATCTGCTTCTGTGCGACTACATTTAATATGTTGACTTCTATATTTGGTGGAAAAATATGAATATTAGCTGAATTAAATAAAAATTTTAAAAATCTTGGAAGAGTAAACATGTAATGTTTTTAATGGTATGACATGGCCTTGGTCTAAAGTTCTAAAAATAAATTTCTGCAATTCTTCTAAAATTTATAGCTACATCTGATCTTAATTTATCTGGCGATTGACCTGTTTATATTATGTAATTTTGCAGAGTGGAAACATAATGTACAGTGCGTAAAATAAAAAGCGGACCACCCTGAATAACTTTTGATCTAAAGATCGAATTTAAACGTTCTACAACTTAATTTTAATGATTCGATAATGTGATATCAAATATGCTAATTAGTGTAGACGGTATTTTAAATTACGAAATCGGACAAAAAATGTACTTTCTCAAAATAAACTTTTTTTTCCCGACAGTTTCGGATTTCTGACTCCCAAAATGTAGAGGTAGCCGAAGTCTGGGGATTGTGGTCCCCATAGTTTGGTTAGGAAAACTGTTCAAAGTTTGAACCCCCTAAATGTTAATTTTTTCCGTATTTCGCCTTATCTTGAAAACTTGTTAAGAATTGAAAAATTTTCGCACACAATTAAATTCGTTTGCCCAATGATAATTCCACGGAAAATATAACTTTAAGCAAATTTTTATTTTATTTAATAATGATCGAAAAGTTTTGAATTGTAAGGTATATAATTTTTACATTTTAATTAATGTAATTTTAAGAGACAAAATACAAAATTTGAGTGGAATCGGTCGAATAGTTCCCGAGTAATCTAAATTTAAAATTAGATTTCTCAGAGGAACTGTGACATTGCTCAAATTTGTATTTTGCCCAGAAAAATTACATCCTTTAAAATGAGGTAAAAAATTTTATACCTTACAATTCAATTTTGTATCAACTGTTATTAAACAAAATAAGAATAAGTATTTACTAAAAGTTATCTTTGGGTAAACTAATTTTCGAAATGTGTGCAAAAATTGAAGTCTCATAGAAAATTCTTAATGGCGAAGTGCGCAAAAAAGGAAATTAACATTAAGGAGTTCAAACTTTAAATCTCTCTCCTGATCGAACTATGGGGACCATCTTTCCCAAATTGCGACTACCCCTATATTTCGGGGGTCAGTAATCCAAATAAGTCGAAAGAAATGGTATATTCATAGTGCGTTTTTGTGTCTGATTTTATAGCTTAAAGTATCGTCCGCACTAATTAGCATATTTTAGATTACCCCTTCGAATAATCGAGAATAATACCTAGAAGGTGAAGATCAGATCATTAGATCAACAGTTATTCAGGGTGGTCTGTTTATTTCGTGCACTGTACGTCATAAAGCTAAAAATTTTAAATCTTCATCTATGAATCTGTTAGCTTTTACTCGATAATCATAAATGCAGTTTCTGATGGTTTTCTGTTTTAAACTCATGCATTTCAGTTTGACAGTAGTTAATATTTTTACGATATCTTATTTTTCTAAAACTTTGCAATTTTATTTTAGGTACCATAACCATACATCCTTTCATTCGTCACCATGATAAGGAAGACAGTATCAACCATTATTTAGCATTTGCAGGTCCCCATGCTGCTATGGCACAGCCAGCACAAGGATTGGATTATGCAAAAATTTTGAAATCTAAAGTTAAAGGAAGACGTTTTTTTATTGATAACTGAATTTGGAGTTTTAGACTAACTTATATTTTATAACGTTTACACTGTTATTGTTAATTTTGTTTGTTAACTTACTTATTTTTAAACTAGAAATTTTAAAAACTATTATTGTTGCTTAATATATATTTATTTAAATAGCATATTCCTTCTAATAAATGTTTAACAAAAGTTGGTGTCTTTCTGTTTATATGGTTTTGTTTTGAGTGTTCAATTTTTTCTAGTTTACAGCATTTAAAAATGTTTCTATTTTTTCTTCGGGTAAATAATGTTAGCAATTAATGTAAGCAAGGACAAAAATAGAACTTTAAAAGAATCTATTTTTGCTTAATTTTACTATTTGTAATCAAGAACACTTGTATTTTCCTAAAAGTATAAATTAAAGCTAATATATAAATCACTACACGCAAAAAAAGCTTCAGTTCAGTTAACTATGTTTCACAAAATACCTAAATTCTTTTCCCTATCTTTTTCATTTAACAAATTTATGTTTTACAAATCCACTGATAAATGTTTTAAAGGTACAATAATAGTCGTAGTAATCTAAAAATGCTACGCCCATTTTCTTTTATCCTGATTTTGAGCAATGTCCATTTTCTCCTTGTTTTGTGCTGCTACTTTCATTTGTTGATTTTGAATAATTTACTCGCAAGTATAAGGTCTTAAATTTTGCTAAAAGTTGGTGATTTGAGTACTTTTGAAATGTTTGTAATGAATCCGCAGATAAATTTAAAACTACGGGTTCAATATGACGTACATCGAATAACTAGTATTATTGATAATACGCAAAAATATTCCAAAAGAAAAGTTTTTGAAACTTGAGTATTTTTTTTAAATAAAAATAGTGCAAATTATTATAAATCTGTATTAAATGATTTAATGACAACTATTTCCACATATGCATTAACTAAAACAATAAACTGGTTACCTAGAGTGAGACTGAAGGGGAGCTAATAAATTTTAACGCTTTCAAAGTTTGAGAATAGCAAATTATAAACGCCCCCCCCCCCAATCCAAAAAAAAATTGTTTGAATACCGTACTGTAATAACTTCAAAGTGATCTTTTATTTAAAAGTATAAACACACATTAAAGTTGTTATTTTAGAATATTTTTTTTCGCGCAAGCAGTCTATATTTCAGATTTGATTGAAAGTTAAAAATGCTTTACATCATTTAATTATCCAGTTATATTATTAACGAGCATTGTATTAGAAAATTTTAAATATTCTGATACAATGCCTGTTGATTTTATAAAAAATATTATTGGAAATCTAAATGGACATTAAATACTGGAAAAAATGTTTTTTGATAAGTTAGTAGATTGAATTATAGGCTTGGAGTTATTTTTGTTTTTAAATTAGTAAATAATACAGTACAATATTGGCGTAATAAAAATATACAACTTTAATAAATTCATTAATATTTTATTTAGACAGTTAACTAATACAAATTTTTCAACTTATTGAATAGGTAGTTTATGCAGGAGTTTTGAAATTTTGTAAACAAAAGAAGCTGCTTTTTTAACATAATTTATATGAAATAGAAGGAAATAAATTTAAATACCCACATGTTGTAAACCGCAACTGTAAGCAAATTGCCAAAACATTACAACTAAACAACTCTGAAAAATCGTTTGCATAGAATCTTATTCGAAACCAAAGCATTAGGATAAATTTAAAAATAAAGAGCAAACGATATTTTCTGAAATCTGAAGCTTCGATTTTTTTGATAGAAAGCGATTTATTTTCACCTTTAGTGCTAGTGAAGAAGGTAGTGTTATTTTGAGTGGATGATTATTCTGAAGTGCAAAGTAGTTGTGCAGGTGGTTTCTTTTTTGGCGCAAAGATGCAAGTTCAGTGTGAGTTTTTCAATGCTTATTTTTAAAATTTCATTATGATTCATAATTTCTATTCATTCATAATTTCTATTATCGTGTAAAATTAACTTTTTAAAAGTGGATTAAATTATTCTGACGAAACTTTAAATCTGTTTTCCACAAAGCAATATTCACAACTTTATTCGATTTTGAATTTTGTTCAAGGAAAGCAATTATAATGTGGGTACAAAGTTTAAAACATTGTATCTTTGATGTAAAGTTATTTTTCATTACACTACACGGAAATTATTGTTGAAAAGTTTATATAAAACGCCATTTTATTTCAGCTCTCTCGTAGTGAGGGTTTTAAAATGCTGGCAAAATTACTAAAGAAATTCTGAGAACTTAGTTTTTATTTTTTTACTACATTGTTATTGTCGATAAAGTATTTTGAAAAAAAAGTGTAATGGTTAATAGCCTGGAGTAAGAATTCAATTTTTTGTAGTTGTTTTTTGCTCAACTTAATGAATTATGTTTAATCTTCATTGTGTGTAATAAAGTTTAGATTGAAGGGTTTTTGATGTTAAGGTGAAAAGTCCTAAACAGTTAAATGGTTGACGGATATGAGTGATTTATTATTTTTGGGTAACTAATATGAATGTATACATAGAACATTAATAAAGTAAAATCAAATAATTTATCTAAATTATGGAATAATATTCCGTGCCATGGCTATTTCTTAAATTCTTATTGTTGAAGAGTACAAATGTTTTTGAAGGAGGCAAGTTTTTAAAAATGGTAACATTGTTAGAAAACAAGATTAGAAACTTATTCTGAATGAAATTGCATTTTTCAGTTCAATTCTTAGATTTTCTTCAGTTTCAAGTTGAATGTATTCAACCCTTGTCATTAACATAGCTTAAAAAGAATGCAAAAGATAAATTTATTTTTAATTATGTATAGCGATAACTCTTACAAATTCAAGTTTTTGACGGTAAACAAGTCAATATCTTTAGATATTGGTTGTTGAGGATCTTTCATCTACATACCCTTTAACAAAAGTAGTCCACACGTCTCTAGAAGAGATAAGCTTATGATTTATGGATCACATGAATGAAAAATGTAGATTTTTTCCAAAGCCCATCAATATAAGTTGACATGCGTCATTCGGTTATCAGGGCAGAGATGTTAGGCGGACCACTGTTGTTTCTATGGTAGGTATGACAGATAGTACGGGTCCCGCAGTGGACTGATCATTAAGACACGGTCCCAGCAGATCACCAATGTCAAGCATGCATCAGTGGCTACGGCTAGTGTGCGGGTGGGTGACCATTTGGATCAGTCTGCGTAGGGACTGAGGGTGTGCGGTCCTCGTTAAACTGTTCTACCGTAAAATGCTCGACTTCACGTGCAGGTCGTTGGGATACCGAAGGGGGGGGTGCCATCCCCACTGCAGAGGATCAAAATTGTGATGGCATGTCTTCGGATCGTCCTCAGGGATGTTACCCAGACTGTCGCCAATAGCCCATTGTGCAGCTCTAGTGCGACATAAATGAACTACAACAACGACAGATTGCACGGAGAGAAAACAGGCATGCCTCTGACCGGGCTTCATAATCTGGACCTTCCTGACTAGAGGACAGATCCCTGACTATTATACAAGCCTGTCGGCATGAATAGTGGCAATTTTTTGCCACTATTCCGGTTGGAATACTGGCAATTTTACCAAACAGTAGTCGTGAACAAGAATATAGTGAGTGCTAATAAATGTACATTTTGCTCTTAAATTTACAAGTTTTCAAATGTAATTAACATGCGGTTTGTCTTTTAAATGCATGTTAAAAAATACAAATAAATCAATAAAATAGAATACTCTGATGATATATTAAATAGCATTTGAAGTATTTTTGTGATTTTTTTTTCAAATTTTTAACACGTGTTTTTATTTGTTTTTGTAGAAATTTATTTTTTAAACATTTCCAGATTTTAGTATCTCAAATAAGTGGTGCATGACACTTCACGGGAAAATCTAAGAAAAGAATATTTTGCTATAGCTTAAGATTATATATACAGTGATAGAGGATAAAAATGTGGATAAAGCAATTTTTTAATTGCTCAATATATGAAAATCTGTTTGGAACGCAAGTATTTCCACATTTTTAAAATCGCTCATATATAATAACAAATTACGCTACGATACTCTTAAACCTTAAAAATACATTTTTTCCTGACATGAAACTGAAGTAACAATAATAAAAAAAAGAGGACAATTTTTGAGACAATTTGCATTCAAAATTTTCATATTTATCAGAAATTCCATGCATTGAAAGTCTTAGCTTGCGCTTTAAGACTTTCGTTCAAAATGATTAAAAGAACAATCTAAATTTCAGAGAAATCAATTCGCAATTTATTGAATGCAGCATACTCGAACTTAACATTCGCATTAAAACTAACTGGAATTCAACTTCGTGCTCTGATGCAGGTCAAAATCAAGATCTTTGAATGAATTAATGGATGTAGGAATGGGTTCGCCCTATAAACGAGTGTGACGTATGGGTATGGCAGAAGTCGAATTTTTGGCCATAGATGGCGCCACTGGAAAACAAGAACAATCGCACCCCTCTGCCTTAACAGGCATACGAGCAATTATTTTATTTATTAGCTAAATTAGCTTAGGATTTTTGTTTTATTAGCTAAATTATTATTTAACATGCTATTTCACTAAGTTATTATTTTTTGGGAAGCTATTATCTGGCTTTATTTCAGAAAAAAAATTCTTTTAAGTAAAAGTAGTGTAAAAGAATGCAGATATTAACAATTATTTTGAAAAGTGGCGTACATAGACTCAGGTGCGTCCCCTTGCAAGATTTATAAATGCGCCCATCTTAGACTTAACACATTTTTTTTTTTTTTTTTTCAATTTCGGGTAACACAAATATAATAGATCGGGTACTTATAATCATTCAGTTTATTTTTTATATATTCAAATTATTTTATTACTAATGAATAAGGAATTAATAATTGCAATGGAAAGGCGGAATTTGGAAAAGTACGAAATTGGAATATTGTATACACTTACCTTCTTTGAAATGAAATTCATCTTAAAGATACCAGAAAAGCATTCTCTATCTTACAATATTTATATCAAAGTTTAGTTAAGGGTTATTTTTATTTGTAAAGTGAATTGAAAAAAATCTTTTCTTATTGCAATTCATTTTTTTAAATTTTTTTAATTGCAATTCATATAGTAGGGATACACAACCTTTTATGACTGAAGAGTTGCGTGACCAAGTATTTAAATGATAATTTTAAGGCAAAATAAGATTCAGAATTCAGTTAGGATTTAGTTGTTGTTGACGTATGCCTGTTTAGGCAGACGGGGTGCGATTGTTCTTATCTTCTAGTGGCGCCATCTATGGCCAAGAAATCGACTTCTGCCACACCATACGTCGCACCCGTTTATAGGGCGGACTCATTCATACATCCATTCATTTATCCACAGATCGTAATTTTGACCTGAATCAGAGAACGATCAATCTCCAATGCAGTACCCCTAGAGGTATTGATTTGTAATGGGAACATTGAGGACTTTTGCGACTCGACATATTTAACGTGCATCAATCACTTTACTACACGGGGAGTCTTCGGCCGGTGGGGTTCGAACCCACGAACTCTCAGACATAGGCCCAGCGCCCTACCGACCAGGTGGGATTTAGTTCGATATATTTTTAATTTTATGACATTTATGTTTAGTGAATCATCAGATTAAGGAGATTTTATAGGTGTTCAATCTTAAAACTGTTTTTAAAATACAAAAAATTAGAAGTAAAGTTCAATTACAGTTTACAGTTTAAAAACAAATATTCAAATTTCGAGTTTTCTCGTAATATTGTATTAAAAGTATCAAAATAAAATTTTAAAAAAAGTAACAAGGGCCAAAAGAATCGGTTACAAAATAACACGAACTGATGATTAAATCGGTTTAAATAAAGCGCGTCAAAGGTTATATGATTAAAATGCCTGATTCGAATATCGGAAATCATTATAGCACCGGATTAAAAATATCAGAATTTTTAAAAAAAAACCTGAAAAGTGTAGTTGGAGAAAAAAAACGTTAAGATTTGCGAGGAAATTAAAACATATAAAACACCCATTTAATGATTCGAGAGTCGAATTAATACAAATTAAAAATATTGGGATTATCATAACCATGTGGAAATGCGTAATGCCGAAGAAAACAGTAAAAAAGTAGTTTGGATTTACAATGAAATTGACTAAAATAAAACATGTAAAAAGTGATTACTTTGCATGATTCGAAATTAGCGAATCTTTAAAGAATCGCAATTTACTTGAATTAGCTATGAAATAGACACAAATAAAGACCTTTAAAAGGATTACTAAAATTCGAAAATAACGATCCATAATTTTGACGTATTAAAAATATTGGGATTTTTGAATCTACGTAGCGGATAATAGCGACCACCGAAAAAGCGATCAAAAAACTACATTGATGTAGATTGGGCCCTTCAATGACTTAAATACGCGATTCATAATTTCCGGTTTTTTTATTTTCCAAAAAAATTATGTAGTTTATATTTTTATATTCAGGTGCTGCCGCGGGCCGCAGATCAAACGTTGTACACCCCTATCTATAGTGTATTATTTCTGGATCATGCACCCACCCCCCACGTCACGGGGGTTGTGAGGGTGTTATTAATATTATGATTTTTTAAAGAATTTATAAAAACAATTCTAGCAGAAAATATAAAAAATTATAAAAATTTTAAAATATGTGTTTTAGCTGAACAGCACTTTATCAGGGGACACATTGCCTGCTAACACACAGGAGCCTTTCTGTTGTCAGTGGTGAAACCAAAAACTGACAGTGCCCCGAGGACAAATAACGGAAAATCAAATAAGAAAAAGCAATTAGAAACATTGAAATGTAAATGCAAAGAAAAATAAATGACAAGCTCAAAAGTGCACAGACATAACACCCACAAATAAGAAAAATAAATAAAGTTTCAGTTAGAATTGCCACTTTTAAATGAAATATAAATTGCCAAATCATTAAGAAAACTCTAGAAATAAATTAAGAGCTGATTCCTTTTTGAAAATCTTGAAAAAATAAAACAGAAAAACATTCAATGAGTAAAAATTTTAAAAAGGTGCTGCCATCTATCAGGAATATAAAATCCTAAATTTCATCGCATAGGCCGATTTATGCGAGCTTCAATATCGGCCGAATTATTTGAAAATGGTTTGAATCAAAATATCAAAACTATAGTAATTAAAAGGAAAATTATTATTCTCTAATATAATCATGAAATTCCCGAAAACTGAACGAAAATTTGCTTTATTATTACAAATAAATTTGAATCTAATAATTTGACCAATCAAAATATTCTTAAAAATCTTAAAGGTTGGAATTAAAATGTGTCAAACTCTAATAACATTAAACTTAAAATTTCGTCTCTTAACGTATAATCCGATGAAAATTTTTGGTTATGAAGTTTGATATCAAGATCTAAAAAATAAGCGCGATTTTCATCTGAATTAGTCTTAATTAAATTTAGTTATTTAGGATAAATATTTTTATTAAATCAAAATCATTACAATCAAAAATAATTAAATTATCAGTAAATCTAAACCAATTAATAAATTATGTTGTAAAAATTTTTACTTATAAAAATATAAGAAAATATTAGCAAATGCACTTGAACAACAATTCTCCATTGAAATACCTTAAATTTGTCTGCAAAAACAAATACCATTAAAAATATAATTTTCAAAAATTTTTATATTTCATAAATTTATCCAGTCTTCCTTATTAATGTCCTCATTATTCAAATATTTATCAAAAATTTCCAAATAAATATTACTCAAATTATTGTGTGGTATACTAGTAAAAAGATTTTCAAAATCACATGTAAGAACAGTATTCATATTATTGTAATTCAAATATTTAATAACGTCTTGGTTGTTATTAATAATAATATGTTTATCATTTGAAATAGTCTTATTTAAATAAGTTATTTTGTCTTTTCCTGAATTTGTAAATTAGTTTCCTCTTTGATTAGATTTTTTGACAAACAAATGGGCATGCTAATTTCTCCAGTTTTATCATTTCAGTGGGATTTTAAAGAACAACTATCAAACTGAAAGATCAGAATATTTAATTCTTGACACATAATTGCGCAGATGATAGTTTTTATGTAGCTGTCAAATAAGATTCAGTTTATGCCATTTTTTATTAATGTCAAGTTACTATAAATCTCGAAAAAGTTCATCATTGTTAGTTAATGTGCTTTTAAAATAATGATTCGCGTTAAAATTTAAATAAAATCCCAATAAAAACTTTTAATTTTATTAGACTCCTTTAATTTTTTAAATAAAAACTTATAGGTCATGTGAATTCGATTTAAGGTGTGCTGCTTCCCACTCTCTTGTCAGCCCTACAGCACCACACCTCTCACTTTCAATTTATTAGAATAAATCACCAGATTCTGTAGTTCCCGCGTTCAAACGATTTTTTTTCCGTTCTAACCAAACGATTTTTTTTTCCGTTCTAACCATTTTTTAAATTTGACAATTATTTTCTTAATGATTTCTATTGCCACATTTAATGAAGAAGAAATTTAAATTAGAGTGTGTTTGGAATAGAATTATTTAAATTAGTATCACAGTTTGCTAAACCGACGACATTGACAATTTCTAGAATTTCGATTGCGCCCACGGACAAAGGCTCCTACACCTCGTAATGATCAACAGCCTTATAAGGCTCTCAGACCCACGGCAAATAAAGCACTCCTACATTTTTAATCCTATCATTCGAACATATTTTACCGAACCTTGAACTTCATTCCATCTGTTTTGTTCTTAAAAGGGTTGCTGGTCGCGAATTTTTTATGTAGAGAATTCTGCTTCCTAGATATCAGCATGCGTTAGAACTAAGTCAGCGTTCTCTGTCACAATAAAGTATTTAAAAAAGAAAATGAAGAGTGTTTGCTTTAAAAAACCTAAAGAGAAAATACAATTTTTATCTTTATCTCCTTTTAAAGTCTACAGAAATAATACTATATTTAAAAATAAATACGTATACAATTTGTGCGCTACATTCCCTGTTGAAGTTTAAAAATTATTTATAGCTTTAAAACGACATGAAGTAACCCGTAAAACCTATTTTTACTTTTAACAAATTAAAATGTAGTTCCGCATCCGGCTTGCACCAGTGCTGACGTGAAATATCCTCAGTGGTGGAAGGATCATGGGGTAGAGTCCACTTGCCATCAGGTTAACCGTGGGACGTTCTCGCAGTCTTCTTCTCCATGTAACGCAAATGCGGGTTAGCTTCATCAAAAAGTCCTCCACGAATTCAAATTTCTCCCAACACTCGATCAAGGAGTTCCCTTGTCTTCTGGATTAGGTTCAAAATTGCAAGGCTACGGAGTTAAACATTAGTAGTCGTGAACCCATAAAATTGAGTCGGCTGTTCAATGACGATTATAAAATAGAATAAAATTAAAATGTAGAGATTTGATGACTCAGGAGATAGAGTTAGTTTTCGCTTCCAATGAGGTAAGCAGGGTTCGAATCCCAGCAATGGCTGGTTAATGCAAATTCCGCATCCGGCTTGCACCAATCACAGTGCTGATGTGAAATATCCTTAGTGGTAGACGGATCACGGGTTAGAATTCCCTTGCCGTCAAGCTAACCATGGGAGGTTCTCGTGGTCTCCCTCTCCACATAACGTAAATGCGGGTTAGTTCCATCAAAAACCATCCACAACCAGCTCGCACCGGATTTTCCTTTCCATTTATCACAAATGCAGATATTTTCCATCAAAAAGTCCTCCACGAAGGCAAATTTCTCCCAATACTTGAAGTTCCCTTGTCTTCTGGATTGAGTTTAAAATTACAGGGGTACGAAGGTAGTACATTGGTAGTCGTAAACTCAAAATTGGGTCGATTGTTCAACGACGATGATAAAATATTAAGTTTAGAGAGTGAAATATTTTAGAATGGCATTCTTTCCAGAAAATCAGCTATGTTTGTACATAATCGAAAAAAAATGTAGACACTTTTAAAATAACTAAATATTTGCACAGATTTAATAGTTTATGTTTAAATAGGATAAATAATGTTTCATGATAAATATTTTAAAAACTTGTTACATTAACTTTATTTTTTTCTTGAGGAATACAGTCTAAAATTCATTTTATAGAAAAATATATCTTAATTTTTTCAATCAACAAAAGAGGTTTTCTAATATTTATTTCTGGATGCAGAGTTAGTGAATTATATTTGTAAATAAAATTCTTTATGCGCATTAAATATTTGAGTTGTTATTTATAAATACAAAATAACTAAACCCATCAATGTCTTTTGAAAAAATAATAGAGTTCATATTTTTCGGTACCTTATATGCAACATTAATTTATGAAAAAAGATGCTGGAGTTCAAAATTTGCGTTTATGTTTATCAAAACGAGATGGCAGCACCATACTTTAATGTAAGATGCCTCACAGTAACTTATATTTCTGATTTTTCTGACCCAACTTTTTTTCAAAAAAAGCAATTTACGTATTTTAAGAATAATATTCAATAAGTGAGGGAAAAAAAAGAAAGATCTTCCGTATTAAAAGATATAATTTCGCTACCGATATTATTATAAATAATAATAATTAGTTAAGGTAATTTATATCAAAATTAAGTTATTTATGTCTACATTAAAAACTAAATTTAATATAAAAATTTTTATTACATACAAAAATAATTATCTTATAAAACTTGATTCTTTTGAACATGAGTTAAAATTAATTTTCTGGTCAGAAAAATTATAATTTCCTCTCGTGTGTGTTGCTTCATGTCTGAAATTATCATGTCTGATTATTACTTATTTTCTTTCAGGAAAAGAATTTTGTTTTGTAACTTTTAACAAGAAATAATTTGTTTACTTTTTATTTACCATTATTCGTCTAAAGTTATAGTTATGTATTATGTTATAAGGTTGTTTATTTTTAAAAAAAGAACTATCTGAGAACAAATAAGTTTTAGTCATTGCTTTATCTTTGAGAGATGGTGGAGATGTATGTAAATTACATGATAAGAATTCTAAACGGCAGTGACCAAAAATAACAAATTTTCTTCCTTTTTTTTTAAAATCAAGCGTTACTAAAGATGATAATTTTACATCTGCTGAGTGATAATCAAAATTCAATATATCTGATCGAATACAATGCTATCATTTGGTGGAAATTATACGTAATATAAGATGCTTTGGTTTTTCTTCCTATTCTATTCTTCCTATTCTATTTTCTTTCTATTTCTGCCAAGGCAAAAAAATAGAAAAAATAGAAAGAACAGGAAAAATTGTTGAAATTCGAAGAAATAGAAAAAAAATTACATTTACTTTCTTAAATTTCTTACTTTCATATTATTTACTTTAGTTTTACACAGAATTTTAAAATCTATGTAACCTATAAAATCGTAAAGTTAAGCAATAAAAAGCATTATTTATAGAAAATTGTGTAAATAGGCTCTTGGCAGGCTTTGCTGTAAGTATAAGCGGAAAAAATCTCGCCAAAATGTAGCTAATTTTTTTTTAGAAAAACTTAATGATGTTGTAAATATTTAAGCTATTATTCTGTAAGTCTAAAAAACTGTTTTATTTATTTAACTGGGGATTCAGGAAAAAGTTCGCGAACATAAATAATCAAACATCTTGAATAAAAATATAGATCAAAATGAAATTGAATTTATTGGAAATTTTATATTTCACCAGGGATGTAGCGAGCAGGGGGGGAGAAGAGCCCCCCCCCGCGCAAACGTATAGCTGAATACTCCCGTCGGCCTCTTGATAGATTAACCTTTTGATTCTTTTTCAGTCGGCGTTTGTTTTGAATAATTTGTTTTGAATAATTTGTTTTTAATTAGCGAGGAGGTCGAATGAAAAAATATTTATTGCATGTTTAATGTATGTATGTAAATGACAGTACTGAGAATTAGGCTTTTTAAAGAAAACGCGTGCAAAAATTGGTCTATAATTAAACATCTTGAATAAAGTTATAAAAAATGGCATTTCTTTTTCCCTCCATTTAATTTTAATTATTTGAATCATATTTATTTTTGATTTATTGAGAATACACAGTATGTTTTTAACCAAATATACAATATATATTTATATTTTACGTTTTTTACCGTTTATTTATTGATGCATTATTTTTATGCAAAAATGCTCGAAATTTGTAAATGATTACAAGAGGAAAACTTTAGAGATTCAAACCAGATATTCTTTATTATTAACACGTTGCATGCCATGGGGGTCACCGGTGACCGACACTGAGTTTGTTCGTAGCTCCACGGGGATCACCGGTGACCGGCGAAGCCAAGATTATTAGAAACAGATAATTCGAGTAAATTTTCAGTTTTTTTTTTAATATTATCATCATTACTAAAATGGTTTGAAGAAATTAATGCAATATAGGACACACAAAAATAGTTTTATTTATATACACAGAGATGCCTACTTGCTCCGGATAGTGAATAAATATTTTCAAGTGGTAGTTCATTAATTGTGATTCTTGGTTTAATAAATTCAATGTCGTAGATTTTTATCCACCACTATTTCTGAACAATTCGTAGGCTTATGTAAATCACCCCTTTTTTCAGATATATAAAACCTTTTAAAAACTAAATCTTTTAAAAAACTAGCAAAATCTGTCAAATTTGCTAATTTAGTTTGCAGTTATTTACCGTTTGGCCAGACGGACAAGCCATGTAAAATTAGCGTGGCTTTCAACGTGTTAAAGCTAATTTGAATCTGTTGATCCCCCCCCTCCCTCCTTAAATCTATCGTCTGCTTCAGCCCTGTATTTCACAGAAGTGGTTTTCCTTAATAGTGGAAAAAATTATCACATAAATCAATCTTAGAATGTCAGCAAAGTGAAAGAGCTTTAAAGAAGAGAATAACTTAATGTTAAATCCCTTTCCTTCTTATCAAAACAGAGGCCCTAACTTTGGCGCATCAGATAACAACTGAAAGATAAGTTTAAATGAAGAATAAATAGGACAATTTCAACCCACACAAATCTTTCTATAATGCTCTTTGCTTATCGATGTTGGTACCATATTTTCTAAGTTCCT
Source organism: Parasteatoda tepidariorum (assembly GCF_043381705.1). Classification (NCBI taxonomy): domain Eukaryota; kingdom Metazoa; phylum Arthropoda; class Arachnida; order Araneae; family Theridiidae; genus Parasteatoda; species Parasteatoda tepidariorum. The sequence goes on along the minus strand of NC_092215.1, from coordinate 35,541,258 downwards.
CTAGATTGCAGCTCTTAGAATAAATTATAGGGAACTTAATAAATTTTGTTTTAAAAGGAATGTTAAAGATATTCTCTCATGACGTCGGAGATAGTCATACTAGTATGTTCTGTATTAAAGTAAAGAATGATGGCAGTAATGAGTGTTACAGCATTTGAGTTCTGCATAATAATTAATACAAGTATCACTATGAAATTTTTCTTGTATACATAATTAGGTATTCTTTTAATGTTATGGTGTTTATTTTCATGTTGAACAAATTTATCTATATTTTAATATTTTTTTTTAAATTTAATATGTTTGTTGAGGGTTAAATTTATTATTTTTTGCTTTATAAAAGTATCTCCGTTATGATTTAATTTCTCATTGTTATATTATTACAATAATGTAAAGAAAATGAGGTAATAAAAGAAAAGGTTTCTATAAATAATATATTTTTGTACAATAAGTGGATAAAAAACTCTGATATTTATTTTAGTTTCATAAATCTTAAAGTTGGAACAATTTATAGTATTTCATATTTTCAAATGTTTGTATTAAAAGTGGATTTAATTTTATTTATAATTGCTCTTTTAAAGAATACGTTTTCATAAGTATATAACATTTTTCACTTGAATCTGTCATTTTATCACTTTTTCTTTTTCAAAAGTTCGGTGTGTTTCGTTGCTAAGTCATTTAAAAAAGTGGTTAATACGTTTTTCTTCGCGTTGGGCCACTGAAGCCCTACGCACGTCCCTATATGTTAGATACGTGACTGATACTATTTTTAAAAATTGTCGTTAATTTTCTCTTAACAAAAGCATTTTATAATTAATTGCACAATGCTTGTGTCATTGCATTGTGTTTATCTAAATTATTTAAACCCTATACCGTAACAAATCGATTTGTGCTATCTTTGCCTCATTTCTTCTACATTGTACGCTAATTGAAAATCCGGCTCTTTTCAAAAATCTTTGTCATTTTACAGTACGCCAGGCGAATTAAAAAAATTTACTGTATTTTTTATTCAGTCTGATATTTTTCAGTCTTATTACAGTTAGCTCATATGTCAATAGGTGAATTAAAAATATGCGGAAATTTTCGCAAACAGCCTAAATTTGTTCATGTTTATTGTTAAAAACCTTGTAATGCCCCTTTGAATAGAAAAGTGTATTGATACAGATATAGTTTAGCAAAGCTAATTATAAAACTAAATAGATAGATACTTAAGGCTAATTAGTGATATTACCTAATTAGCTTAAAACAATGTGGGCTCATTGCAAGATGCTTAAAATAAATCAGGCAAATTAACAATGACTAATACATTTCCTAGTAGTCTAAGAGTGTCTGGGTTTATTGCAAGCTTTAGGATGTTTGGAAAGTACGGGAAGCTTTTTCAGCTAGCCTAACGCATTACCAATAGTCGGATTTTCCGATTAGCAAATAAAATGTACTTTTCATTTACTTCCAGTTTTTATTTTATTTGCTTCCTAATTTCTTTTGAACAGTCAAAAAACGATGAGGCTGAATGAAAAATTGTTGACACAGGATTATTTTACCTCCTCAGACACAACGTACATAAAACTGTATTTTTACGGTAGCAAAATAATATAAAATTACTATAATCTAACGTTAATCTAATCTTATCTAGATTGATATCAATAATTTCGCGATATTTTGCTGGCATTCAAATGTCTTCATTTTTCAGCGACCTGGTGCTAAATTACTTTTATTTAAACTCTTATAAGACCTGTCTTGACTTATTATTCTGAGACCTGGGTATTGCCTGCGAAAGACGTGGACTTTTGAAAGAAGGGTACTACGAAGTATCTGTAGTGGGATTCAGGTAAACAGCTAATGGAGAAGAAGAACTTACTCAGCACTGTATTAAATCTTAAGGGTATCTGATGTTGTCAAGTACATAAAAATACAAGGACTAAAATGGGCTGGACATTAAATCAGTATCTAGGAAGACCGAAACTGGAAGAAAATATTTTTTTTTTCATAACCTCTGGGAACAAGACGAAGAGGAAGACCACGTCTTAGGTGGATAGCACTGTTGCACTTTTGAAAGTCAAGAACTGGAAGACAGTTGCCAAACACAGGGACAGTTGGAGGAAACTCCTACAGAAGGCTAGGGCCCATCCAGGGCTGTAGTGCCAGTGAAGAAGAAGAACTTCCGGGCTAATTAGAAAAGTCTTCCGTATTTTTTTTACTCAGTATGATATTTTTCAGACTTATTGCTGTCAGCTCATATGTGATTAGGCGAATTAAAAATGTATGAGGATTCACTTAATCAACCTAATTCTGAATAAGTTAATTACAACAAGCATTTTACGCCTGTCCTTTGAATAGAGAAGTATAGTTGAGCAGATTCGCTTAGCAAAGCTAATTATGAAATTAAATAGTTAGATAATTAAAGCTTATTAGAGATATTACCAAATTAGCCTAAGCAATTCGGCTCATTGCAAACGACATAAAATGAATCAGGCAAATTGAGCAATGTATGATACATTATTCTATTAGCTTAAAAGTGCCTGGACTTGTTATAATTAGCCTAACAAATCTTAGGCTGTTTAGAAAATACAGGAAACCTTTTCCGCTAGCCTACCACATTGCACAAAGTCGGATTTTTCCAATTAGCCTATGATGCTTACATTTTATTTATTTTCATTTTATATTTTATTTGTTTTCTTCTTTTCTTTTTTTAATAGATAAAAACGATTAAAAAAAAGATTGTTGGGCATCATTATTTTTCCTCCCCATGTAAGACGCATGTAAAACCGCATTTTTAACGGTAGTAAAATAATATAAAATTACTATAATCTAGCGTTAAATTTTTATCTAATCTAGATTGGTATCAATAATTTCGTGATGTTTTGCTGACACTTAGTTCTTAATATAAGCGTCCCTCCAACTTTCCGAATCATTTCCTCTGACGGAAAAATTCCGAATCCTTCATTAAACGTTACGTAAGACAGCTGAATCACTTAGTCACGACGAATTATAATTTGTACATTTGTTTCAAAGAATGGAGGAAAGTTATTAGTAGTTGATGTATCAGGAAATAGTGACTACAGGCTGTAAAAGAAGAAAAGAAATGCTTAATTGGACGGGCATTTAATGTACTGGTAATGCACGTTCTCAATTATCTTGGTTCTTTCTTGTTGTATAAATTTTTCAAGCAAGTTTTGTACTTGATTTATTTTGGCAACTTGATTATCTTTGAAGATACGACGTCTATAGGATATGGAATACAAAGCATAGAAAAAAATTGAAGAGCACTACTGGCTGTGTTGATCCTACTTCCGGCAAATTAGAAGCCAAGAAGAAACTTCTTGGCGACAAGAATTCACCAAATGAAAATTGCTTATCAGCAAAAACTTTTTATAAACAGAAAATATGGAGAAAATATAAATACGGATCTAACCTTTTCAGTAATTGAAATTTAAAGAAATTATAAAAAGCATCTTTTACCACAATACATTTTGAATCGATTTTATATCTTTTATTGAAAGTAATCAAGTTTTGATTCATTAACGATAAGTGAGAATATTTAGTGATGAGGGTTTTATATTTTAAAAAATGGCTCTGAGAAAATATTTATTAAAGCTGTGCACAGTAAAAAGTAATAGTTGCCACCATATTTGGGGTTGAGGTACTCTAAAATTCTTCACAGTTCTTGCAGTCATATTTTTTATTTAATTTTTTAACTGTTATAGTTTTATTAATAGATTTATTCATTTTTTGTTTGTAGTTTATTGATTACATATATTTTCAAGAGCATTCCAATCAATTAATGGCTTCAGGGCAAAAACATTTCCTTTAAAAACAAGCACTTTTTTAGTTATATATTGGCACTAATTCCTTCCAAACAATTGCTATTTTATATAATTGTTTTTGCACTATAACAACAATCCTCGACAAAAGCCGTTATCGCTCAGGGGATAGAGCATTCGCCTTCCAATAAGATGAACCGGGTTCGAATCCCAGCGAAGGCTGGTTGATGCGAATTCCGCGTCCGGCTTGCATCGACCGCAGTGCTGACGTAAAATATATCCTCACTGGTAGACGGATCATGGGTTATAGGTTATAGATCATGGGTTAAAGTATAAAGTGTAGCCGCAATCTGGGAAATATGGTCCCCTTAGATTAGTACGTTAGATTTAACTGAATTTATGCAATAAAAATCCTTGACTGCGTTGGACGTAGTAGAAAGATTTGGATTTATGAAGGTATTGCTGCAAATTTACTCCTTAAATTCTTCTACCAGGTTATAGCCTCAAGAAAGATTGTTTAAACAAATTGTAAAAGTGAAATATATTTTTACAACTAAGTATACAGTTATTTACCGTATTTTAGAAATAAGTCAGAAGTATTGAATTTTAACTGCAGCCGTAAATAAAGGCATAGCAAAGGAAAGGAAAATTAGTGTTTATCAAGAAAAGTTAACTTTTCCTGACATAGTTTAATGACTAAGATGATACCCCTCCCCCCCCAGCCGAAAAAAAATAGTTAATGACTAAGTTGAAGCAAATTATGTAAGCGAAATTATATTTTTATTATAAGGTAAACGGTTATTTAGCATATTTTTGGAATAAGTCATAAGTATTGAATTTTAACAACAGCCGTAACTAAAGGCATAGAAACGGAAAAGAAAATTTGTGTTTAAAAAGAAAAACTAACTTTTCGTGTCATAGATTGATGACTAAGATGATACAAAAACATAGGTTAATGACTAAGATAATACCAAAAAATAGGTTAATGACTAATATGAAACAAATTGTATAGGTGAAATATATTTTTATGATAAGGTATACAGTTATTTAACGCATTTTAAGAATTAGTCATAAGTATTGAATTTTAACTCCATTAAAGGCATAGAAATGGAAGGAAAATTAGTTTTTATCAAGAAAAGTTAACATTTCATTACATAAGATAATAACTAAAATGATACAACAGCATAGGTTGATGACTAAGATGAAACAATTTGTATAAATAAAGTACATTTTAAAAATAAGATACAGTTACTTTACATATTTAAAGAATAAGTCATAAGTATTGAATTTTAATAACAGTCGTAACTAAAAGCATAGAAACGGAAAGGAAAATTAGAGTTTATAAAGAAAGGTTAACTTTTCGTGACATAGGTTAATAACTAAGATGATAACACTAACAAGGATTTCTCAAAAGATTTTATAAAATTCCAACAATGATTAGTTTCAGATAATCTTGGATTCCAAGAGCTGATATCAGCAATTACATAGCAAAGGTTGCAAATTTAATTCCTCTGTGTTTATTTATGTTTTAGTTTAAGTAAATAGCTTTGATAAATGACATTATTACATCAAATTTAATAAACCAAAACATCATTATTTTTTCCTTAAAATTGATTTATTTTCTGTTCATCATTACATATCTTTATTTTTTTTACAAAAGGCCAGGGTCAATAGTCTAAGGGAATAATATTTAATTTAATAATGTTGTTAGTATAACTAGATTTATAAGTGAATGTAAACATATGAACAATGCATTATATACACCAAGGCTTATTTCGATGGGGTTTTTTTACAAGTAAATACAGCAAGTGATTCAAAGAAAATATTTTAACAGATACTTACTTCATTGCTTTTTCTGCTTTTTTTTTTCTTTTTCATTTTAACAGCAGATAGCTGGAATTAGGACAAAAAAAGAGGAAAAAGGGAAGTTAGACCATTTCATTTTTTACTTGTTTTCTGGAGGAGTAAAATATCCGTCAATTCCAAGACTTATTGATAATTATAAAACACATATTTACGCGTGACTTCTCTTTAGATGTGTGAGTTTTCTTAAAAATGAAATGAAAGTAAAATTACTATACTTTTTCTATTCTTAATTACTATAAAATATTCACCACTCATTTCTTAATCCAGACCAAGAACTAGCCTCTGGAACACAAGATAGACTGAAATTGTTTTACTACCTGTTTTTTCCTTCTAATCTGACACATGCATCTTTCAGCCTTATTACTGTTTCAAGATAAGTACTTTATAAGTTTCTAGAATTTTCACAAGGTGGCAGCACAATACACAAACATCGTGTTGCCAACATGGAAATTGAAGTGTTTTTCACTAAAAACGTTTTAATGAACGATTTAAAAAGTGTGCCTTATCATTATGGAAAAATTATTAGATATTATTATTTCGAAGTCTAACCACATATATGAAGGGCCCTATGCCCTTCATGTAAGATTAGACATAATAAATTCTTTACGGATACATAATAGTCTTACTTTTTTTCCTATTTTAATGAGTAGAGAAAAAGTTTTTAGTCATGTTCTGTCATATTGTGTGACATCTTGCAATTGGAAAATAAATCAGATGATTTAAAAAAATAATATTTCTTGAATTATTTTTATTTATCAAAAATATTAAAAATATAAGTTAATATATTTCTTTGCAAAAATATTAGTTTATTTAGAGAAGGGTTTAGATTTCTTTCTTGCGAATACACTTAGATATGTATAATAATTTATGACTATAGTCTAAGACTCTTTGGTTTAGACGGAAGTAAATCTAAAATCTTCATCCAACTATAACTTTTAGAAACCAAACTGATGAAATCCAAACTTTTAAGATGAATTCTTAGAAAATCGTGATTAGGACATTAATTTAAATGTCATAACTGTTTGTTTTCATTAGATTAAATAAATTAACTAAACCTTTTCAAAATAATTTTTGATAATAAAATATGTTTCTGTAGAATTTACTGAACTTGGCTTTGTTTTAAGCTTGAAATCTTTTGTTGCTTGAATAGAACTCTTATCACTATAAGTAATCCAACTGTCTTTAATCATTATATACGGAGATTTAGAATTCTGAAGATTTATATTTCTTTTTTGCGAGTACACTTATATATGTATAATAATTAATAATTATTTTCTAAGGCTCATTGGTTTGGTTGAAAGTAGGTCAAAATTCTTTATCTGATTATACCTTTTAAAAACATTTTATAGGAATTCTTAGAAAATCGTGATTAGGCCATTGATTTAAGTGTCATAACTATTTGTTTTCATTAGATTTAATAAATTAACTAAATCTTTTCAAACTAATTTTTGGCGATAAAATTCTTTTCGCTAGAACTTACTGCACTTGGCATTGTTTTTGGCTTGCATTTTATAGCTTAAATATAACGTTTAGTACTTAAACTGTCTTTGCATTCTATACGGAGAGATTTACTCTCTATTTGTCTTTTTTTATTCTTTGCGGATGTATATATCCTAAAAAATATTCCTTTGATTGCTTCAATTCAAATGGGTATAACGCACCATTGAATAGACATAAAATTTTTCATACTTATATCTTTTGTCAAAATTGGGAGAAGTTTTCTAAATGAGATAAGTTTCACAATTAGTTTTCAATGTTTTTAAGAACTACCTTCAAAATTGAATCCATTAACTAAACTTATTAAAATGTCAATAATATACAAACATATATGTCTTTTGTAAATTATAAAAGAGAAATAAAATTATAACAGAAATTTTAAAATCGTGGGTTTAAAAATGATTTACGATGCATTTAATTACAGCAATAATTATACTTAAGACTTTCTATTAGAATATTTAAATTTGAACTCTACTTTTTTAAATTGATTTATTGTAATGCTATTATGTTCACTCGCTTCAAAACATTTAACAATAATATAATTTATTTTTCCTTTTTTTTGTGAAATTAGTAATTATTTTTAACTGACAACTGAGTTGCGATGAATTTTCACAGTAATATTTTCAACAGCATAAATATTTTGGAGAAAAGCTTTTTTTTTCCTAATATAATATAATATTAAAAAACATTGCTCCAAGCAGTGGTTCAACATCTTTTTTTCTTTCTGATTCAGGAGAAAAATAATAAATGCAAAACTGTTGGTAATTAAAATGTTAATGTCCATTTTAATAACAAATGCGAACGTTTTCGTTTCATTTCTTACGATCCTATTAAGATTCATATACAATTAAAATTCCTTTTTTGCCAACCTCTACCTTATTAAATTTCAAAAAATGTTATTCATTTTTGCGAACTCTGTTTTAAATTATCGTGTTAAACGTCAAAATGCGTTTTTAAGAAAATGTACTTAGCTTGTATTATGCGTTTGAAAAAATGTAGAGTCGGGTAGCCCAGCTCACTTAAGGAGTATTGCTTATATTTCTGTATAATATTGAGTAATAATCAATATTTTTGTATTCTATTGTTTTATCATCTAATTAAATAATTCAAAAAGAATAAACCAAAAAAAGAATAGTTTAACTTAAGAAAATAGAAATTTCAAAAAACATGTTTTTCAGCTCTTTTCAAAATGTGTCGGGTAGCCCCGNCTGAATGGAAAGTTCAGTGTCAGTCACCGGTGACTGATGCGGAACTCATCGTGTGAAAGATCGTGATATGAGAGTTTGGAAAAATTTATATAACTCAAAATGGGTGAAGAAAATAGATATAGCCTAAAATGCTGTAGCCTAAAATATAGCTTAATAATAATAAAATAATATAGATATAATATAGATAATAAAATAATATAGATAATATAGATAATTAAATAATATAGATAATTAAATAATATAGATAATTAAATAATATAGATAATTAAATAATATAGATTAATAATGAAATAGATATAGCCTAAAATATAGATTATCCATTTTTTCAAGTCTGCATGTCCATTGTCTGCTTATCCATTGTCGGCTTATCCATTGTCTGCTTATCCATTGTCTACTTATCCATTATCTGCATATCCAGTGTCTGCATATCCATTTTTTCAAACGTACTTCTCAAGCTATGTATACGTTTATCGAGTATAACGTCGGTAGGCTCTTGACATAGCTCAAATGCTCGTTTAAGAAAATGGACTTCGCTTGTATTGCGCGTTTGAAAAAATGTAGGTATTTAAATCAAAAGTAAGTCGTTTCACGCGTTGAACATCATGTGCATTCTTTAAGAAATCCTCGTTAGACCACGCGTGCTGCTAAGAAATGCTTACTGTGTTATAACAATGCGAAGCGTACTTCTAAAAGATTTGAAATAGATAAAAATTTAATTTGTAATAAATAAAAATTAAATAAATTTTCAGTAATTGCTTAAAACCATGTAATTATATTAAATTTTATATTATATTTTACATTGTCTGTCTCCAATAACTGACGCTGCCTAAACGGTAAGGTCAGTGTCAGTCGCCGGTGACTGACGTGGAATATGATATGCGCGCTTGAAAAAATATACATAGCTCAAAATGCGTGAAGAAAATAGGTATAGCCTAAAATGCAGATCTAAATGTTAGCGAATAGCTTTAAACATACTATATTGAGCCGCGATGATTCAGGGGATAGAGCGTTCGCCTTTCAATGAGGTGAACCGGGGTTCGATCCCGGCGATGGCTGGTCGATGCGAATTCCGCATCCGGCTTGCACCGACCACAGTGCTGACGTGAAATATCCTCAGTGGTAGACGGATCATGGGTTAGAGTCCCCTTGCCGTCAGGCTAACCGTGGGAGGTTCTCGTGGTCTTCCTCTCCATGTAACGCAAATGCGGGTAATTCCATCAAAAAGTCCTCCACGAAGACAAAATTTCTTCCAATACTTGATCCAGGAGTTCCCTTGTCTTCTGGATTGGGTTCAAAATTACAAGGCTACGGAGTTGAACATTAGTAGTCGTATACGGGTCGACTGTTCAACGACGGTTATAAAAAAAAATGAAATAAAATAAGCATGCTATATTTGCTTTCTTATTCTTTCATTTTGAGCAATGTATATCCATTTTTCAAACGCCCATTTTAAGCTATATATGTATTTCTTGAGTTGACGTCGGTAAGCCTCTAATTTTAGACATAGCTCAAAAGCTCGTTTATGAAAATAGACATTGCTTGTAATACGCGTTTGAAAAATGCAGATATATAGTTGTTAAGTCGTGTTTTAAAAATGAACATAGGATATGCGACTTGTGAAAATTAAACAAAACTCAATATGCTTGTTTAAGAAAATGAATTTAGCTATTGATTTAAACCCGTATTTTAAGCAATGTTTTTTTTTTTAATCACACTCACATTTGGAGCTATGTATGAACAATTTTTTGAACGTGCATTTCAAGCTATATCTATTTATTTTCTTTAACTCTCATTTAAGCTATGAGCAGAAAAAAAAAAAAATCTCGCTTACGATAAATTGATAGTCTTTAAGAAAAGGAGGTTTAAAACTCAAAAATATAATAGCTAAAAATTACAGTTCACTTGGTCCGCGTACTTATTTGACAGTATGATTAGGGATTAGAGAAAATTGTAGGTTTTAAAGTTTGAAAGAGAGAGAGACGCGTTGTTGATGTTTACATAAGCTTCTGTTTTGAAGTACACGCCCATCTCGTTATTTTCTAAATGGTCTAAAATGCCATATTATGTCTTGAAAGGACATACTAATAGTCAAATTTCAGTGCTTTACCATTTTTTTTATCAATTTGGCAACATTTTTTACGTGGAAATCTGTAACTAGAAATAGCGATTTACAAAGTGTTTTTTCTTATTTTATTGTTATTTTTAAGAGTTATTTCAACAAATCATATTCGTTTAAATTCTTAGCCCGATTCAATAAAATTAAACTTTTTGGGGTTAAGCAACTGCATTCAAAATTGAGCTATAGTTTCGCTAGGCATTTTCTTATCGTAATTTGATCGTGCATAATGACATATAATTAATAATNCCCCCCCCCCCCAAGTAACTGCTATTTTTAGTTCATTGATCTTTCTAAAGCATGGAAGATGGTTTACACTATATTCATTCAACCCTTTTGCGGGATTCTCCTTTCATAGCCCACTCCTTTCACACATAAAACGAGCCTTTCTGACTCTAGCCGCACAAGATTACACGGATGTGATCTTAACACAGTCTTCTCGTATCACATCTCATATTAGTACGTATACGTAGTTTTTAGTACGTCGGCCCTACATACTTTCTTAGTACGTACTCTCGGAGTATGCCGGTTTACAGAAGTTCATCTTTCACATTCGGCCGGCCCAGAAAGGGTTAAGTGGTTAATGATAGGGTGAGGAAGGATCTAAATCGATACTGTTTACTTAATGCCATTTAATCGATATTATTTTAGTTATTAAATCGATTCTGTATTAAATCGATACTGTATTAAATCGATACTATTTTAATCGATACTGTTTACAGCAAAATAACAGGTAAATAAAGTCAAAATTTGGATTCTAGTAAGGCTGGACAATATATCAATATGGCGAGAAACTTTAATATAATATCTTGCAATCATTATCGACAGAGATAATTATAGAATACGAAAATTTTGCAACTATTATTGACAATTATTGAATACGATAATGTGATCATTATCAACAAAAACAAGTATCTAAGAGGATAATATAGCAACTAATCTATTTAATCAATATTATTTTAATTATTAAATCGATACCGTATTAAATCGATACTGTACTAAATCGATACTATTTTAATCGATACTGTTTACTGCAAAATAATAGGTAAATAAAGTTACAATTTGGATTCTAGTAAGGCTGGACACTATATCAATATGGCGAGAAACTTTAATATAATATCTGCAATCATTATCGACCGAGGTAATTATAGAATACGATAATTTTGACACTATTATTGATAATTATTGTGAATACGATAATGTGATCATAATCAACGAAAACAAATATCTAAGAGGATAATATAGCAACTAATCTATTCAATCGATATTATTTTAATTATTGAATCGATACTGTATTAAATCGATTCTATTTTAATCGATACTGTTTACTGCAAAATAATAGGTAAATAAAGTTCACTAACCATTATTCTTTTGGGAATTGAGTCAGGAAAGTTTTCCTTTCATTTGACAAAAGAGCACCGCAAGGGTGAAAGTACATCTTGGCTCAGAGACCAAGAACAGCCCATTCGTGAGGCGACTTCCTCAATTTAGACATAGATTTGAAGGAGAAGGAAATTTTCTTCAGATCCCTGTACCCATGGTACTGCTCGGCGACCGACCAACAGGGCTTGCGATTCCACAGATTTTACAATCAAGTATATCGCATGCACTCGGTGGATCTTAGTTGAGTCAAGGATCGACCTCCTGCCCCTCCAGGACCGGAGTCCGACACTCGAACCACGGGGCTACCACGACCTTATACAAAAGTATATGTAAGAAGAAAAAAAAATTAAAAATATTATTTTTGTGCTAGGAAAAATATCTAAAATTTGGAAGAAAAAACAGTATATAAATGTATATTTTACGAATCACAGCATCAAACAATTTTACACCGAACATAAACACTATAAATAAAGTACTCACCAATTTATTAATAATTTTTATGAAATAATTGTTACAGATGAAAGAAAAATTTAATTACGAAAAGCACATATTAATGTCAGGAAGAATAAAAAAGGTTAAAGAAACATAGACGGCGAAAAACAAACAACAGAAACTTTCAGTGAAACGTCTTTGGGATAACAGAAACGAAAATTATAATTTAGTTGAAATTTCAGTGAAATTTTGGGGAAAGTAAATTATCTTTCTTAACGGAAAATAACTGCCGTCCTCATCACGGCTGCTGTTTCAAAAAATTCTCGTCCAACGAGTTTCTAACTCTTACAACTTAAAAATTTTTAGATGTAAGAAATTCTTCTTATTTTTGAAGAAATGTTTAAGAAACAATCTAAATTAAATATATTTTATGACCGTCGTTGAACGGTCGACCCAATTTTAGGGTTTGCGACTACTAATGTTCAACTCCGTCACCTTCTAATTTTGAATCCAATCCAGAAGACAAGGGAACTTCTGGATCAAGTATTGGGAGAAATTTACCTTCGTGGAGGATTTTTTGATGGAACTAACCCACATTTGCGTTACATAGAGAGAAAAATCACTAAAACTTCCTACGGTTAGCCTGATGGCAAGGAGACTCTAACCCATGATCCGTCCACCACTGAGGATATTCTACGTCAGCACTGTGGTTGGTGCAAGCCTGATGCATATCGACCACCCATCACCGGTATTTGAACCCGGTTCGCCTCTTTGGAAGGCGAATGCTCTATCCCCTGAGCCATCACGGCTCAATTGACTACATTGAAATTTTTTTAAATTTTTTAAGCAAAGAAAAAATTAATCACATCAGTAAAATTATAATTTTTTGCAGCCACGTATTCTTATGGCTGATGATGAATTGAATTAATTTCGATTGAATTAATGCTTCGGTTGGATTAAGGAACGATTTTGAATTATTTTCGGTGTGAAAAAAACACCAAAAACTTTAAAAAAAAAAAAAAAAACTTAAACCAAAACTTTAAAAAAAAAAAAAAAACTTAAACCAAAACTTTAAAAAAGAAGCACCGCAACTTAAAAGTTTTGGTGTTTTTTTTTTCCCCTTTTTTTTATACACATAATCCAGAAAAGTTAACAAGAAATGGTATTTTATTACGTCTTTTGGATAGAAAGATAACTAAATATTCTTCTTTCATTACAAGCGATTTGTTTTTTGGATTACTTTAACTGGGAAGCTTTTACAAAAAACTAACATTACTTTAACTAGGAAGCTTTTATAAAAAACTAACATTGTGGATTCTTGGATTTTTCTTCTTTCTTCGATTGTGGTTTATTCCGTGATAGTCTAAGAGGCATGTGTGTATGATGTCAGACTACCGTTTCCTTTCTTTCCGGTGTTTTTATTCATTTGTTAGGAATTATTTTTACGATAAGAATTTTTAAAAACATATGTGCGATCTTAATTTTATTATTAGGTTGAATTAATTGGTTGAATTCGATTATTGAACTGTATTTAAAATTAAAAATTTAAGTTTAACTCTTTGACGCAGAATTTTTCTTAAATATATTTTAATTAAACGTGATGACTGATGAACTTCCTTCAGATCTATTTCTAAATTTTGGGGTAAATTACCAGAAATTTACCCCAAAGAATCCGAAAAAAAAATCGAGAAAAAAAATACCGAGAAAAAAAAATCCAAAATCTCTTTACTATACAAGTATGTTTTTCACCCGAATTTTATTCCCAGTGTATAAAACAATAATGAATAAATAGATCATTCATTGGAAATAAAGAGAATACTCTCAATTTCTACGAAAAGGATAAGCAAAGATACATTGATATTTTATTCCCTCATACATAAGAAAGTAATAATAATCAATTATACAATCCATTCTATTTCAATATATTTCGCTTATATTTACCGAAAGGAAAGAGAGAAAATAGAAATAAACTACAATAATTTGACTTTTAAATTCATTCATAAATTTTTTAGGCAATAATAAATACAACATTCATAATAAAACATAATCATTTTTCAGCATAAATCAATAATCCATTCATAAATAAGCAATAAGCATAAAACAATAATGAATACATCAAAAATCAGAAACACATATGATGACTACTCTCCTCTTCCAAGAAAAGGATTAGAAAGAAACATTGAAGTTTCTTTCCCCCAAAGCGTAAGAAAGCAATAATAATCAATTATACGATCTGTTCCATTGCTTTACCGTTATGTTTACCCAAAGGAAATAGATAAAAAAGAACGAAGATAAAATTAAAAGAAAGAAAGAAAGAAAAAATGTTTTCCAAACACTTGACACAACTATCTTCTAACCTCCTCTAATAGTCGACTCTTCTTTACCGAAGTCGCATCGCATGGCGATTGGCCAGTCTCAATGGCGCGTAATCTTATTGCATTGAGCAACCCTAAAATCTTTCTCAGTTAGTATTTCGCTTTCAATGAAACGAAACCTAAGTCAGTGCTCTTACTAAGGGATATTCGCGTAGTTCTATTACATAGCGAAAAGGTAGTTATTATTTTGGTTTCAATTTATAAATAAAAAAGTGGGATCTTCCTTTTATCTTTTCATTTTAAAATTGAAAAAAAGTTTTTGGTGTATTTTTTGAGACACACCCACTTGTTGACTTTGCGCGCAAACCCACGTGGTCTCCGAATGTTTTCCTTTCTGAACGATGGTAAGTGTTTCTAGTTCTTTATCTTTACAAGAAAATACCAATCTCACTGTATACAATATTCGATAAGATATTTGAAATTTAGTTTCGATAGTTTTTCGCCATTAAAGAAAAATTTAAATTACTATTGCAAATTATAGAATTCTTTGTAATATTAATTTGTTTACATTCTTACATAAAATTTCAATATTCATTTTCCGGTTTGAAGTATTTTTAAAAAAGTATTTCCTTATTATGTCATTTTTTTTTTAAACAAATTGTTAATTCATAATAATTTTTTTTCTTCTATGTAGCAAGCATTTTCACTTTTACTAAATTTTTCGTATTTCTTCGTGGGCCAAAACAAATTTTAAATCATGAATGAAAAAATTTAGAACATAATTTTAAAAAAAAAAAAATTGTATTATTTATAGAGAATAAAAGAATGTCTATGATTATTTTAGATTTTTGTTTTTAATTAGCTAGAAAAACTAACTTCATTAATAATATTAATTTCTCGAAACGAATGGATGTTTTGTTAATTAATTCTTTTTTAAATTATTTCTTTGTTGAAACTGTTTTCAATGTTTCTGTATTTTTTCAACGTGTAAATTTTTCTAGTAATTTAATATATTTTTTTTAATATTAAATACTTCTTTCAAATTTTATTTTTTAATATTAGATTATGAAATTAGTTAAAAAATTCACGTAATTTAATATTAGTTTTATTGTGTCAATAGATACAATAAAACTAGTAAAAGTCTTAAATTTACTTATTTGTTTTTAAATTTAAACTAAAAGTTTAATGTTTAATAATTTAAAATTAATTAAAATTTTAAAATTTTTTTGCATTTTTAGTTGCAATAATTTTTTATTTATCTATTGATTAAATACAGTTTTACTTATGAGTTAATTTTTAATTAATATATCGACTAATTAATTAATCATGTTGTAAATTATTTAATAAAAGGCGTAAAATATTATAAAATACTTTTTTTGCTTTATATACTTAGTTATTCTGTAAATGAATATAATGATTTAAAGGCAAATTGTACTAAAAGCGTTTATTCATTGAAATAAATTTGGATCCTTTTTCCTTTACCGTAGACTTCATTAATCTAATACAAGTATCGCGTTCAACTAGTTTTATTTTCAAATAAAATGCAAATCAGCATTAACTAAACATTCCTTTAGCTTCTTTTGCTGTTATTTACAAACATTGAACAGTAATTTCAATTCTTTGAATAAATAAGTGTGTGGAAATAATTAATTTTTATTGGTAAATGCTTCTAAATTTTTTTTTATAAATCTTTTAATGGCTTTTTCCATTTAATACAATTTGGAATTTATGTAATCTGTAATTATAATTTTAAAAAATGAAGGCAAGAACCTAAATAAAAATATTGAAAGAGTAATTGAATCGTAATTTAACGTTATTTTTTATCAAATCTTTTTAATTAGTTTTTTATAATTCAGAAAGAATATTATTAAATTTGTATTTATTCAGGACTTTAGTTTGTTTATGAGGTGAGATCGTAATTCCCTTTAAAAATGATTTTTCAAACATTTATTTTATAAAGCTTATATTAATTTTTTCTCATGTGATTTTTATTGTAAAGCTTTAAGAAATAATTAACTTTGTTCTTTGTTTATAATAACAAGCGACGCTAAACTTCATTTGAAATCAACTCTCAGTCCGTAAACACAATTCCTTTTTTCACTTCCTCTTTTTATCTCTTTTCATCTTCAAGTTATATATTTTTAGATGTTTCTTTTCGATTTCTATCATGAATAATTAAATTTCTGAGTTATTTAAATTAATTTTTTTTTTATTTCAATGATAATAGAATAATATTAGTTTTAGTTCATTTAGAGCTTTTGATGCGGTGAATAATTCTAATAAAATTTTCATTTCTAATACAAGTTGAAAATTGCTTCTCTGGATTATTTACGGAACATCCAATTACGCGACTACTTATTTATTTATTTATTTTTATTCAATATAGTGCCTGATTAATCCTAATGGCTGTGAGGTGCGGGCTTAAGACCCACAATTTTCTAGAGACCCTTTAAATTTTGCCAATAATTCATTGCTAATTTTCCATCAGAATTGTTTGCTTAAATTATGAGTTAAAAATTTAAATAAATATAAGCATAAATTCTCTAAACATAGCATAATTCTTTTGTTGTTAATAATTTTAAAAATTTTTTATACGTAAAATGTACAAAGTACAAAGAAAAAAAAATAAAACCGAACCACCTCAGACGGGCGACCTCAAATATGCTAATTAATTAGTTCAAGCGATATTTTTAGTTACGAAATCAAACTAAAAAACGTACTTAGTCTAAATAAATATAGAGAATTCAGATTTTTGACCCCCAAAATATAGGAAGTAAATTCAATTTAGGAAATATGGTCAGGAGCGGTTCAAAGTTTGGATTCCTTAATGTTAGTTTTACTCTTTTGCGTATTTTACCATAACTCGAGAACTTTATTTAAGAAATTTTGTTGTACACTAATAAATCTCATTTATCCGAAGTAATTTCTATGCAAAAAAGAAAATACTATATATTTATTTATTTTTATTATGTTATTTGATAATAGTCGAAAAGATGAGAGCCTGAAAAATCGAATTATAAATATATGAAATATAATCTTTAAAATTCTATTTCTTTGGAGCTATACAACCGATTTCGCTCAAATTTTATATTTTGCCATGCTAAATTACATACTTTAAAATGATATAAATAGTTTATACCNAAAAAAAAAAAAAAAAAAAAAAAAAAAAAACTGGACCACCTTAAACGGACGACTTCAAATATGCTAATTAATTAGTTCAAGCGATACTTTTAGTTACGAAATCAAACTAAAAAATGTACTTAGTCTAAATAAATATAACCTTTTCTGATGAATTCAGATTTCAGACCTCCAAAATATAAGAAGTAAATTCAATTTAGGAAATATGGTCAGGAGCGGTTCAAAGTTTGGAACCCTAAATGTTAGTTTTACTCTTTTGCGTATTTTACCATAGCTCGAGAACTTTATTTAAAAAATTTTGTTGTACACTAATAAATCTCGTTTATTCGAAGATAATTCTATGCAACAAAAAAAAATTACTATATATTTATTTATTTTTATTACGTTATTTGATAATAGTCGAAAAGATGAGAGCATGAAAAATCGAATTATAAATATATGAAATATAATCTTTAAATTTCTATTTCTTAGGAGCTATACAACCGATTTCGCTCAAATTTTATATTTTGCCATGCTAAATTACATACTTTAAAATGATATAAATAGTTTATACCTTGCTATTCGAAATCTTTTCGACTATTATTAAATAAAATGATAAGAAAATTATAAATATATACAACTAAATTTTTTTTTTGCATCGAATTATCTTTGGATGAAAGAATTTTATAAATGTGTGCAAAAAGTGGTGAATTCGCTTAAAAAAGTTCTCGAGCAAAAAATACGCAAAAGTAAAATTAACGCTCGAAATACGCAAAAAGTAAAATTAACAGTAAGGGGTCCAAGGAGGCGCTCCCCTGATCAAACTATTGAGATTTTATTTCCCAGATTGCGGCTACCCCCTATATTCTGGGGGGTCAGAAATCCGAATAAGTCGAAAAAGGTGTGTTTATTCAGAGAAAGTACGTTTTTGTGTGTGAATCGTACCTTGAAATATCATCTGCACTTTTAAGATCACTTTCTCGAGCCATTAAGATTGAGTCCTAAGAGGTAAAAGTCCGATCTAGATCAAAAGTTATTTAGAGTGTTCTTTTTCTTTTCCTTTTTTTGCGCACTGCACATTTAGTTCAAGATTATGATCAGTATTGTAGAGCCCCTTGCGGTTCTGTGCACTGTTTCTAAATTTAGCCTTGATACAATTATCTTCTCATATGGTATACGTTCGTATCTGATGTTATATCATGTACAAAACAATAATTGAAAAAGAAGTTTCCTAATTATATTCAAAGCACATAATTAAAGAACCAGTCTAGGGTGAAGATCAGCTGATAATTAGAATGATTTAAACCACTACTAATTTTTTTAAGTGTATTCCTTTTTAAGAAAATAGTTAATTCAAGTTATCGACACCTAATTATCATCAATAAATTACATTAACTATGAACTCAATCATGGGATTAATCATCTAAAAAAATTCTTTTAAAACCGAAGTTGTCTTCAGATGTAAATCAGTTTTATAAAGATATTTTAATAGCCAGAGGCTATCATTATTTATCCTGTTGAAAAATTTTCAATATCTGATTTATAACTTGTCTTAATATCGACATCAAACAGCTCCCGAATTGTTTATGAACTGTGACAAGCAGTTGGTTTTACTCATGCTATATTTAAAGTTTGATATAATGAATCATTTCAAGAACTGAATGTAGATGTTTATTTTTTTTGATGTATAGCTGCTTGTTTTGATTAATTATTGCTCTACATGTTTCTTGATGTAGTATTATCATGCGTAAAAATCAAAATTAGTTTAATAGTTGAATTCCGTAATTTCAAATCAAATTTAATAAAGTTTTATCACTATTCATATTTTCTCTGTTAGATATACTGGAGAAAGTAAAATAATGTTAAAACCTTACGTTGAAGTGAAATTGGTATTGCCTAAAACAGTTTAGTTACGAAGCATATATTTACTGGCTGTGCAGCTTTTTGTGCTCCATTGGCACAGTTGGTTCAGGCTGTTTTCGAAGGCGAATAATCTGCTATTTGTATAACTGCTATGAGTTTTCAACTGTTACTTATTACTGTTAGGCCAAGTTTAGCCTATCCAAAGCCAGCGTTGTCTACGCTTATTTTGAAAATGGCGGAAGCTTAAACTTTTGTTGCATTTTAAGCAACAATGAATAATTAAAGAACAATGTTAATTTCAAAATAACATGTGTCGCGAATTGTTTATTTTTGCCTCGTAGCTTTTCTTGACTTAGAAATATGCTAATTTGTGTCATAAAACTGGAATATTATCAATATTACTGTTATTCGGGAAAGAATTAATGCTTATATTTCTGTCGCTTTCTACAGTCAGAAAAACATATGCATAGGAGCAAAAAGTATAATTTTTCAAAGCATTGATTGTGATTTTGAAAAATATATTAGAGTTTGACAGATGTTGCTGTATCTATTTTTTTAAATGTAAAGAGCCGCGGTAACTCAAGGAAGGCGTTTGCTTCCCAATTAGGTAACAAGGTTCGAATCCCAACAGTTGCTGATTTATACAAATTCTGCTTCCGGCCCTCACCGATCAGAGTGTTGACGTAAAATACCCTAAGTGGTAGACGGATCATGGCTTAGAATCCCTTTGTTATCGGGCTAAGCGTGGGAGGTTTACGTGATTTTCCTTTTCATGTAACGCAAATGACTGTTAACTCCACCAAAACATTCTCCACGAAGGCTAGTTTATCCCAATGCTTGATGCGGGAATTCTCCTGCATTCTGTATTGGGTTCAAAATTACAAGGCAACAGAGAAGAATATTGATAGTCATTAAATCAGAATTAAGTTGTCTGTTCAACGTTGATTATAAAATTATAATATAAAATCAATGCCAAATTCGAAATATTTTTATAAATATCTCTTAGGTCTCTTCTGTAAAATGTAATAGTAACTGTAACGAATTGAGCAATATCTATCTCAATTATTTCAAGAACCTAATGCCGCTGTTTCGAACAAAATAATTATGTTTAACATATCCTTCCTTTACTGAGAATCGAAATATTTTGTTAAACTTTATCTTACATATGTCTTCCTCCTTAACTTACTAATGATGACCGTGAAATATGTTAATAGCAGCTGATAATATGATAACTACCGAAAATTGGATAATATCGTATTGATTTATAAGTTAGCAAATCTATAAACGGCACAATAATAGGTAACATGAGTTACAGCTTCTCTCTGATTTGAATCGTAATGAACTTGACTCTCTTGTACGAAAGGTCAAGCTTGTTAAAGTAATAATAATATTTTTCCTATAAAAATGTAATTTAAGTACGTACTCACTAGGTGGATTAAAGTTAAACCTGAGCTTATCATTATATGCTTTTCAACGTTTAATATTAGTCACGTTTACATGATTAATATTTTGCTATATATCACTTATTCATGATCAATAATTTTCACATTCAAACCGTTTGTGAGCGTTAACGGTCTTGGATTATTTCCGATGCCATACTTCGTATTCTTCTTCGTCATCTTAAGAACTCTTAAATTTGTAAGTGTTTTTTTTCTTCTTCTTTCAAATTGAAAACCCAATTTAAAATTATCTGACCGATGAATATTAAGCCACGGAACCGTCAAGACTCAGAAGATAGAACGTTCGCCATCCCATGAGGGGCATCGGGTTCGAATCTCAGCTAGTCGATACGAATTCCGCATCCGGTTTGCACCAACCACAGTGCTGATATAAAATATCCTCAGTGGTAGATGGATCGTGGGATAGAGTTCCTTTGCCATCAGGCTAACCTTGAGAGGTTTTAGTGGTTTTCCTCACCATGTAAATCAAATGCAGATTAATTCCATAAAAAAGTCGTCCACGAAGGCTAATTAGTCTCAATACTTGGTCCGGGAGTTCCCTTGTCTTCTGGATTGGATTCAAAATGACAGGGCTATAGAGTTGAACATTGAAATAGACATTTCGCCTCAAAAATATGTAATCCAGGTTCGATGACTGATAGATGCGAATTCTGTTCCCGGCTCTTATTGAGCCACATTGCTAAATGAAATATCCTCAGTGGTAGATGGATCAAGTTGTTGAGCCTCCTTGCCATCGGTCTAACCGTGGGGGTTTTTTCGTGCTTTTCAATTCCATGTAAAGCAAATTCTGGCTCGTTTCATCAAAAACGTTTCCACGAAAGCTAATTAATCCCTATGCTTGATCCAGGAGTTCCCTTGTCTTCTGGATTGGGTTCAAAATTACAAGGCTACTGAGTTGAATATCAGTAGTTGTAAGTTATATTCTGAGTTACAAACATCCTTTATTTTCCATGTGAAATTGTTTCCTTTTATTAACTTTGCACCCCTACTGAAGATGCGACATCAATATCTCTTCTGATTGTTACTGTTTATTTTCTTTGTAGTGTTTGTTTCCTTAGTTTATTTCTAAGTAGCACCGTTTTCTGGATTTCATATTTAATATTCCACCTATTTGTTAAAACTCTAATTTGAAAATTTAGAATATGTTTGCTCATGTAATTGAACTGTTACGCTCACTTCGAACTTTCGGAGTGCCCCCGGATGCCCCCTTACGGGGGCGGGACGGGCTTAAGCTTGTTATCAGTAGTTGTAAGCCAAAAATTGGGTTGACTGTTCAACGACGGTTATAAAATATCAATCCACGGTATTTTTCTCTCAGGTAGCTCTATACCTGGGATCGCTTGGAGCTTTGTGATATATTTTTAGAAGTGAATCGTTAACTTGGCTGGAAGGTTGTTTACTGTTCTTACTATTTTCTCCTATAAATTGTTTTTTTTACGTTACTATTCAGACATCATTTTTCTAAAATTTAAAAATTATTCCTCTCAAATTTATTTCGTAAGAGGTTCACTTCTGTCTTCCGTTGATAATTGCGAAAATATTTGAGATAGGATTGTTGTAGGATTGGATTGAGATAGGATTGTTTACTGTTCTTACTATTTTCTCCTATAAATTGTTTTCTATACGTTACTATTCAGACTTTATTTTTCTAAAATTTAAAAGTTATTCCACTCATATTTACTTCTTAAGAGGTTTACTTGTATTCCGTTGATAATTGCGAAAATATTTGAGATAGGATTGTTGTAGGATTGGATTGAGATAAGATTGTTTACTCTTCTTACTATTTTCTCCTATAAATTGTTTTCTATACGTTACTATTCAGACATCATTTTTCTAAAATTTAAAAATTATTCCACTCAAATTTACTTCTTAAGAGGTTTACTTCTGTCCTCCGTTGATAATTGCGAAAATATTTGAGATAGGATTGTTGTTGTAGCATGTTTCACATAGTGGAAGGAATAGGCAATCTGTAGTTTATCATTGAATTATTAGCAATCGTCTTATTTATGGTTTTCCTTTCATATAAAAAGAAATGTAGTTGATAATGTCTATGAATTTGCTTATAGTTTTAATGTCGTTGCATCTTCAAACATAGCTTAGAAATGAAGGTTTTATAAGAAATAGTTCATCATATTGTGGTACGTTACGCATATAAAAATACGCATTCAATTACAATATACTGGATATCAAAAACCTGTTAGAAATTGAACATTTCAATTGAAAAAAATTATGTAAATTAGCTATATCAGAATAATATTACCATTGTATACGCAAGATAGCGATATTTATATAATTTTTAGTAACTTCTTTTTCGTAATTATTTAAAAAATTCTATTTTAATACAGATTTATAGATTTTTTTCTACTTCCGTATTCTACTCTGTAAAAAAATTCCGTATCTACTTCCGGTAAAAAAGAACCGGCACTCAGGTTGC
Source organism: Parasteatoda tepidariorum (assembly GCF_043381705.1). Classification (NCBI taxonomy): domain Eukaryota; kingdom Metazoa; phylum Arthropoda; class Arachnida; order Araneae; family Theridiidae; genus Parasteatoda; species Parasteatoda tepidariorum. The sequence goes on along the minus strand of NC_092215.1, from coordinate 35,517,809 downwards.
CTATACTATTGCTGTAAAATTCATTTTACTCGGAGAACAAAAATTCTGATATATTGTATTTTTTACAGTAGTAATTGCCTCAAAATCATTGAATCACTCTCATTAAATAAATATTACTGTGAAAATTACAGTATATTATTTTACGGTAAAACTTTTACGGATGATGCTCCCAATTGCTGTTACTTTATATCGTAATTTAATCCGGAATTTTTTGCATTGTACAAAAAACAAATTCAACTAAGTTAATTTTCCGACCCACCCTTAAAAGGTTTGAAACATACTTTATATTTTATTAATTGATTTTTTATTAAATTTTATTAGTAAGAGAATAAAATATGTTCACAAATGGGTTTAGAGAAATACAAAACTTATAACTTTAAGTTGTACAAAACTAAAATGAAATCAAAGCGTGGATATAATTAATTTATGCATATATGATTTACTTGTTAACCAACTACAAATACTTTTTTTTTCTCTGCACAAGTTAGACATATAGTACGCACTTCCTTGTTTAATTCGTTGTCATTTAAGACCACAAACTGGATAATTTATTCAAAGCTTATTTTCCCAATTATTTCAGACAATCGTGCTTTACAATTGTAATTATTTAAGGCTTTTTTTATTCATTTTTTTTAACGTTTATTTCATTACGACTGACTGATTCATGCAATTATTAAAAACTAAAAAATTCTATTCATAGAAAACAAGTTTTAAACCCGCACATGTTACATATCTAGTTGAAATCACTTCTGATTATGGACTTGGACGATATGTAAAAACGTTTGTTGTAGAAAAAAAATCGTCTGAAGAAAATGACACAGTAGAACTGTTAATCCTTTGATCTTTTGGCATTACCGAACACCCTACGCGTATAACTTTTCACTCGATTTATTAGATTTCAACTATTTCCTGCCTTACCCCGAAGCCTATTTTTGTTTTACTTGTTCATTAATGGGACAAGATCTTCGCATTCCAACGTTTAAGATTTCTTTCTTAACTTCTGGAAAAGAGGCCATCTTTTTTATTAAAAATGACAAAGGAACTTAAATTGATTTAGCTGGTTTTTGAAAGTAACTTTTGAAAAGAAATCTGGATTTCACTTTTAATACACGGAAATTTCTTTAAAAAAAAATCAAGTTTCTTCAAGTAATTTATAATAATAAATTGTTAATTAAAAGCTAATTAATTATTATGTTTTCAGAATTTAATTATTAAGAGTAATATTTTGAAGCGTGTGTTAGATATTTTGAAGCATATCTTTAAAACTTTCTGCCTTTTTAATATGATTTTAAGTTGAACCACTAATCGTTATTCTTAAGCATGACAAAATCGTTATTCTTAAACAAAAATTGATCTAGCTGGTTTTTGAAAGTAACTTTTGAAAAAAAATGTGGATTTCACTTTTAACACACGGAAATTTCTTTTAATAAAATCAAGTTTCTTGAAGTAATTTATAATAATAAATTATTATTTAAAAGATAATTAACTATTATGTTTTCAGAATTTAATTATTAAGAGTAATATTTTGAAGCATATCTTTCAAATTTTTTGCCGTTTTAATATGATTTTAAGTTGAACCACATAATCGTTATTCTTAAACATGACCACACGATACTATGGTACAACTTGAACGGAAACATGGTTAACATCTTATTGAGGGTGGGGCAAACTGATAACCGTATTATGGTTCAATGTTTCGATATTATGGTTCAACGTTGAGCCGATTTCTTCTGAAAGTGTTAATTAACACGTTAAAAAAGCGAACTCTTACTTTTCAACACAATTGCAAACTCGGAAAAAAAAATTTATTGGTCTTAAAATATATTCATTTTTTACATTTATTTAGTAGAGCTTTAGAGTACTTGGAAAATAAAACGGTTATATATATAAAACTTAGTAGTTTGGTGGGTTAATTGGATACATAGTGGGTTAAAAAATATATTGTTATAAATTTGTATCGGTATATTTTTACTGTTCGGCGTTTTATGAAAGACTGAATTTCAAAATATCAGATTTCCTAATCTCTCCTTCCTGTTTAGTGGAATTTTCAAAAAGAAAAAAAAAATGTCTGTACACAATTTTCAAAGGTTATCATTGGCTGATAAATTAAGAAATATTCTTTAAGCTAATCTTATTTCGACATTTGAAGGGAAAATAAAAAAAAATTAGTTTAGGAAAAGTAATTAAACAAAAAAGGATATTTATTTCGTAATCAAAGAAAAGAGACAAAATTATAGAAATGGAATATATATATATATATATGTATATATTGCAACCATTTTACTTATATCGGCAACCATGAAACATTAAGTCATTAATTACTTTAATTTAAAAAATAAACATAGTCAAAATAGTATTTTAAAATATAGCTTTAAAAGGTATTTTAATCCCGAAACCTTATCTATACACGAATGAATTTGCGTTGATTGTCGGAATACACTTGATATAGTAGAGGCGGTACTTTTTTTCTGTTTAAACATCCTTCTCTTCATGCAGTTGAAGAATAATTCCAAATAAGAACTCTTCAGAATTTTAATAGCTTATATTCGAACCAAATCACGGCAATACACCTGAGCTGACGTCAAAAACGACAAATTCATGGTTATAAAATAAATGAATAGCTGATTAAATAAAGAAAGAAAGACGTCGCTAATAACGTATGCTGGAAACGTACGCATAGTAAAATTCCGATTTTCTTGCATTATAAAACTACTCCTTTATGTATAGCAAAAAATTAGGCTTATTCTGCGTCTATAAAGAGCAAGGTTTTATTAGCTTTATTTCTATGTTTATTACTGTTACCTTGAGTTACATAAAGTCGCTTTAAAATTCTTAGTGCATAATTCTCAATGAACTTTAAGGATTCAGATAAATTTCATAGTGCCAGAGGATTAACAAACGCTTTATCTGTAAGCTACAAAACTATGTTTTTCACTGCTTTAATATTTGCCACAGCTTACTGGTAAAGTGTAAGTACAACTTGTAGTACGTACTCTTACTAATTGCACTTATATCCCCCCCCCCCGCCAAAAAAAAGGGTCAGGATTAATAAGACAAATAAATACTTTGGGGCATGTGAGTCACAGTTCGTCAACCACTGGTTTAGTCATTGAAATTACTCTGCGAAAAGTTATAGTTTTGATATTTAATTCATTGAAAAATTTAAATGATAAACATTTTGTACAGAATTTGCTTTGTATGGATTAAGTAATTCATTAATTTTGTCCCAATTTTTATTCATTTTGCTTCGTGATTTAAGTATTTTATTTTGATGATTTTACACGCGCAAATAAAAATTTAACTTCGCAAGTTTTATTATTTTTATTTTGTTATAAATGGTAGAAAGTTTTTTAAAAATTTAAACCGATAAATTTGGTGAATTAAATATATTTATTATAGTAACTAGAATTAAGTGATGAAATTGCATTTTAATAGCAAAGATTTAATGACTTTTTTATCACAGAATGAGTCTACAGTGTTTTATTGTATTGTATTGAATTGTATTTTTACTGTACAGTGTTTTTATTGTAAGTATTCTAGCACATATTAGTCCAATGCGCAATTTATTACAGGGCCTCATTATAATGGGCCTTGTGCCTGCTGTCTTAAGGCGCTATTATTTATTCTTTTTATTATTATTTTGTTATAAATCAGATATCTGTCCAGACATTTTGTGAAAGATCCTGTTTTTGTAAAATTGTGAAAAAGTTACTCGTAATTTGTGAATATGAAATAAACGTTAAGTCACATTCTTTCAACCAGGGTCCTGCTTTTATGAATTTGTGCAAATAGGGTCCTGTTATTGCAAAAAACTTTTTCAAGGAGTTTTTAAATTGTAAATAGATACAAGATTATGCTCAACTCTGTAAAATTGTAATGAAAAAAATTAAACTTTCAAAAATAAACAGCAACTGCTGCTACTAAATTAGAGATGCAACATACAAATATTTGGTATTTAGCCTATACTGCTGAACGCAGAATATTCATTTCGGAGGAATAATGGAAGAAGCGTCTGCCGAAGACAAAACTTAATTCGTTTACATCTTTCTCTTTTCCCCCCTGGGAAGGGTTTATTCGATTAACGAAACAATAATGAAGATAAACAAATTTGTGAAGGGTCCGATTAAAAAAAAATGATTTTGTGAAGGGGTCCGTTTTTAAGTTAAAATATTTTGTGAAAGGTCCGTTAACGGACCCAAATTTCTTCTAAACAGACCCCTGTAAATATATAAGACATTAAAATTCTGGTTAGGTTCTATTCTATCAATTTGCCATTTTTTTGCTTTTGTTGTCCAAACATGCTTTTAAAATATATCGAGCAAACCACTTCTTAAATTATCCTCTCATACTTTCTTTCTCTTGATTTAAACTTTAACGTCATAAATGCTCTAGATATATTTCACTTAATACCGTGCGCACGTTGTCCAACATTATTACTGGATAATCGGCTTAATTTTTCGAGCGATGATAACCATCTCTTGTCATATTAACGTCACAACATTAACTCGATGAAATGCATAGGAATTTCTTGACTTTGACCTTTAAATTCTTACTCAGTTGAGTATATATAAAAAATGCTGATTAACATGGGGTTGAACAAATGATTTTAAGATCAGCATTTGATGTTGATGTTTCCTGTTTACTTAGTAGCTCTGGAAATTTAAATTTTTGTATGGCAGTTTTTGAAGTTGTTTAATAAATGCAATTCCTGCACGGAGAAAAAAAATTATGGTAAAATTTCCATACCATATGGTAAGGACAGTTCTAGTAAAGAAAATCTGGTTAATAAGACTGTATTTAAAACATTAACTTGGTAGTTTTTTCGTTCATGTAGTAACGGTTCAACGGAAATTCTGGTTTTTAAAATTATAGTTTTATCACCACACATTTAGTAAAGCATACAAAATTGTCGAATAAATGGTTTTTATGCCATGCACTGAGGTGTAAGGTAAAATTACTATATTTTATCACAATTACCAAATTTTATCGCTTATTATAAACCATATTTCATTGTTAATTTTACCAAAATCATTAAGCGCTTCGGTAAAAATTGCCGACCTGTTTTTGTTTCCATAAAGTCAGGAACACGGTTTTACCATATTTCTCTGGTTTCAATAAAAGATTGAGAGTTATTTTCGATCTTCTCTAGATTAATAAACTTTTAGTTACGGGGAAAGTTGTCCAAATGCTTAAAAAAGTGATATCCAGTTTGAAATATGTCCGTTGGATGTGGTGAACCTCGTTTTATTATCCAGCCAATTTGTTTGTGGCGATCAATACAATATGTAGTCGTCCGTTATGTGGTCATCCGTTATCACGGGTCCATTTTGTTTGACCAGTGCCGACTGTATTTGACGTAGTTTGTGAAGCATATCTTCAATATCTGCACAGTTCTTCTCTGCTGCTATTGTTTCGCCAGCATTTGAAATTGTATATCCTAGATCACCACTCAGAAGCATTACCTTTTTGGGGTGTAGTGGTGCTTTGAGTATTTTCTTCTTCTTCTTCTTTTTTTTTTTTTTTGAACTTTTATCTGCCTCTAACTATTGTGCTCTACGATGCCTATTGTCATAAAGGATCCATTTCTTATCACTGGTGATAATTTTGTTCAAAAACGGTTCTCTTTTATTTCTTAGAAGCAAGAAACTATAAAATTTCAAAACGATTTTTTCTTCTTCTTTTTGTTTAGTTTGCGCAGAACCTATTTATCCAACTTTTTGACTTCACCAATGGTTGAGAGGTGGCATGATACTGTTGCTATACTAATTCCTAATTCTTGTGTAACTTTTTGAGCAGTAATGCGAGGTTTAGATTCCATAAGTGCTCTCAATGGAGTGTCATTAAGCTTTGACTCAGGTCTTCCCCGTGGTTCATTTTCAAGACTTCATCACCATCTTCAAATTTTTTAAATCAACATTGAATTGTCCATTCATTGACAGCATTATCTTACCCAAATGCAGCATTAATGTTTCGAACAGCTCTGAACAGCCATGACCACTTTAGAATTCATAAAGGAAAATAACACGTAAATCGCTGGAGAATTCATGTTTAGAAATCAGCGTCTGATACCAGTGCTTAAAACTTTTAGTATGATAAGAAAGAACACATAATAAACATTTTTTTTTCTTCAATTCACAAACATTTATTAAAAAAAAAAATTAACAAAGTTGCTTCTCAAAAAATCCAACATTTCATATGTAACAACCTTATATGAAAACTATTTCTGTTTAGTTCAGCTGTTTAAAATCCCGCAAAACTTCTAACTACCCCATCTATAACAGAATAAACAAGTTGTAAGCATTGATTCATAAGTTTTCTTAAAAGAAATTATAAAAGCTTGAATGGAATTTGGCCGCCCTTAGTGACGAAAGAGGTCGGGTGATCCTGTTATCTCGACAAGACGTTTGTTTGCTCTGGGTTTTGAAAGGGAGTGGTTTCTGTCCAATTCTTAATTAACGCCCGTCTTCGGCTATGTCTTTGAATTTTTATTGACCTCTAATATCTTGCTTACTACCTCAAGTGATCCTTTTCTTTTTGCCAAAAAGATTTAAAAAAAACTTGTCTACTTACTGTTGGCGTTATGTTGTCCTTTCTAATAATCATTTTGGCGGTTAATAGTCCTGCAGTTAAATAATTTTGTTACAGGTTTAATTTTCAAGTTCAAAGACAGTTAATAAGGGGTTTTCTTTTGAGTTAAGTACTAGTTGAGGCATAATGGTTATAGTAGTTGAAAGATTTGTTATCAAACTTTATGCTTCTTCTCAATAATTACTTATGTTCAGTAATTAGGTAAATTATATAATGCTTTATATTACTGAATGAAACTGGGTAATCTTTTTGGCGGTTGATTGATTCTCTTGGAGTTAAATAATTTAGTTATAAGTTCTGCAACTTCGAAGATAGTTGATAAGTAGTTTTCTGGTAATAAGTGCGATTGAGTAAAATATTTGACACAGTGGTTGTCTGCTGGGTCATAGTAGTTGAAAAAGAGAAAAAAAAAAATACATTGCCCTCTCTCTATTTTTGTTCAGTAATAATGTGATTATTATACGTTCAGTTTAGTATTTGGGCAGTTAATAGTCCTACAGTTAAATAATTTTGTTATAGGTTCTGCAAGTTTAAGGATAGTTATTAGGTAGTTTTTCGGTGATAAGTGTGAGTGAGTTAGATATTATAGTTGAAGCACAGGTTAGGGGTTTTCTGCTAGGTTATAGTGGTTGAAAAACATGTTCTGACTTGTAATAAAACTTTATATTTTTTCCAATAAATACTTTTGTTCTGTAATACTATAATTATTATTATAATTTAATTAATATTATTACAATATAATTAATACTGTTCAGTCAAGTATATGGGCAGTTAATCGCCCTGCAGTTATCTAATTTCTTGTAGGTTCAATTTAAAAATTCCAGTACAGTTAATAAGTACTTTACTGGCAGTAAGTTCTTGAGTTTGGTATTAGCTTAAATATAAGAAGGTTGTCTTCTGGGTTATAATGGTTGAAAAAATATTTGATTTGCTTAATATTTTCTTTCCAATGATTACTTGATCAAGGTTGGATGCAATGAGTGATCCAGGAGTTCCCTTGTCTTATGAATTAGGTTTAAATTACTAGGTTACAGAGTTAAACATTAGTAGCCGCATGCCCAAAATTGGGTCTGCTGTTCAACGACGGTTGTAATATAATATAATAATATTTTTGAACTTTTGTTCATGAGCTATCTAAACCTCTTTAAATTTTTTTTTTCTTCTGTCTTCAGAATCGACATTAGAATTGCTTTTTCGCATGTTGACAGACAAAAAAGAATAGCAATTATTTGTTTTAAATGTATTTTCAGAAAAATATTGATTTTGAGAAAATTTATTTACGCGAATACACATTACAAAAAAAAGTTTATTATAAAATTCTTCGAAACTTTTAATGTCGATGTTGTATAATATTAGCTATGTTTTGAACTAAATGCTAGGGGTCTATATCTGAATTTATTATTTTTTATCGCGCTTCAAGTAAGAATGTTCAGAATTTTTTTTAGAAGAAAATCAATGTTGAACAATATATTTAATTCCATTTTATTGTATATTTGAAATTTTATAACGATTTTAGTTTAAAGCACAAGTAGTTATGTTAGCACAAGTAGTTGATATAGAGGGAAAAAAAAATAATATTTATGCATTACAATTTGTTATAGAGCTGTTAGCGTGACATAAAAAATAGAAGTTTTTATGCTCCCTTTGAAAAAATTTTGAAAAAAAAAAAAATTTAAAATTTTGAAATTTAAAAAAAAAATATTTTAAAATTTTGAAATTTAAAAAACAATTCCAAAATTTTTTAAGTTTACTTTAGATTTATAATTTTAATTAAGGCTGTTTAAAAAAAAAAGAGAAAAACATTGCGTCGAACCCAGTTAGATACCTTGAATAATTTCGTTACATGTTCATTTTGAAAATTCAAATAGAGTTAATATTTAGTTTTTAGGCAATAAGTGCATGAGTTGGATATTAGTTTAAATTTAAAAAAGGTTGACTTCTGGTTTATAGTAGTTGGAAAAAAATGTCCTAACTTGTTATAGAACTTAATGAATTTCTTCAATAATTATTTTGTTCAATATTAAGTGAAATCGTATAAAACTTTATATTACTGAACGAAACTCATAATCGTTTCGGTTGCTAATAACCCTGCACTTAAATGATTAATGGACTAATTTAGTTATCAAGCTTCTGGGTTCTAGTAGCTAAAGATAAATAATTTCCAAATTTATGGTTAAAATATTTATATTATCATCCAAAGAAAAAAATGGTCTTACACCCGCTTTAATATCCGTTGTTTTTGCTGCACAAATTATAGAGAAAGGATCACTTTAATAACTAATTCTCAGGACGAATGTTTATGATCATTAAGACGTGGGAAAGATCTTGATATTGCCCTCATTTTACAACTTTATGCATTAATGTTAAGTGAAATAGGATAAGATTGATTTTTGATCATTTTTCTGACCATTTTTGAGCTCTCTACCAGTTTCAAATTGCCTTCCTGTATTTTATTTTCGATACATTTAATTTTAAGATTGATTTTGGATCTTTTTTCTGACCATTTTTTAGCTCTCTACCAATTTCAAACTGCCTTCTTGTATTTTATTTTCGATGCATTTAATTTTAAGATTGATTTTGGATCATTTTCCTGACCGTTTTTTAGCTCTCTACCAGTTTCAAACTGCCTTCCTGTATTTTATTTTCGATACATTTAATTTTAAGATTGATTTTGGATCATTTTCCTGACCATTTTTTAGCTCTTTACCAGTTTCAAACTGCCTTCCTGTATTTATTTTCGATACATTTAATTTTAAGATTGATTTTGGATCATTTTCCTGACCGTTTTTTAGCTCTTTACCGGTTTCAAACTGCCTTCCTGTATTTTATTTTCGATACATTTAATTTTAAGATTGATTTTGGATCATTTTCCTGGCCATTTTGTAGCTCTCTACCAGTTTCAAATTGTCTTTTTGTATTTCATTTTTGATACATTTAATTTTAAATGCTGAAACATAAATTTGTGTTCCAGATGTTTCCAGATTTTTAAGGAAATATCAGGATTACCAGATCTTTGTGATAGATAAAAAATGAACACATATGGATTTTTCCCCCATTCCATAGTTGAAAGGGAATATGTCTTTTCCCCCCTCTCACATTGTTGTTTGTCATTTTGCCTGCAAGGGGAGTGGAAATTTAGTGGTGGCAGAGTGACATAAAATGTTTTGTTTGATAGTGCTAGGATGAATCATCTCGTAAAATTTATCAAAACCCACTGCCCTATATTTTACTGTACTAAACCTATTATCAGTTCCATAAAAAGATGTTTATCTTTTTTTTTTTTTTTGTTCATACATGTGTACACTAAAGGTCTTTTCATGGTAGTAAGACCTTTTGAAGGTTATTTAAGTTTTTCATATGGGAATTTACTAATATGTTCACATTTTAAAATACTTTATGGCGTTTCTTCTGTGAACATTTATACAAGGTTTTTGTTCTGTTGAATGTTTTAGTTCTTCTGAAAATTAATCTTTAAAGCAGAAAGTTGAATTTAGAATTTTGTAAGTAAATTTTTCGCTTTAAAAGTATTTTGCTTTATTTATGAATTTGCGTAACGTTTGCATCACATGAAGCTAATAAAAATGAGGATTCCGTGCTATGAAATAGTTTTAAAAAATGCGATAAAAATATACAAACTGGTCCAAAATTCGACCGACAAATTTAAGAGGGTGACAAAAAGACCAAGAGGATAACAATTTTTCATAGAACCCGGGATCACAAACCCCACTTAGAGGGTGAAAATCGCGGAAAACGCATGTAGGTTCTGAATCTTGAGGTTGAATCAGTTGTTGCAGAATAATTCAGTGGTGAATGGGTGCATTAATTAACGTAACCATGTTTAATAACAAACAAATTTAATAATAAAAACAATAAATCAATATGATACGAAATGTTGCTCGCCAATCAGCCATCCAGTTCAATCCATTGCCTGCCACATTAGTGATTACGGAATTATTGTGAGTGATTGCAACGCCCTCTTCTGGTCAGGCAGAAATTCGTAACATCAGTTGAGAGTCGTATTGTCGTTGCTTCGGCAGACATCAAAAGCAAAGCTAAGGTTTTCAAGCACGTTTAGGAATCATTTTTATGACGTTGTAGAATGTGCACTGACGTTAAAGGGTGTCACTTCGCACAACTCTTGCAATAACTAATCAAGTTAATCTTTCAGTAGTTACCAATTAAGTAAAAGAAAAAAAAATCGATTAATATATATTGAGATTCGGTGGTTAGGGGATAGAGCGTTCGCCTCCCAATGAGGTGACCTAAGTTGAAAAAATTCCAGCGGTGGCTGGTCGCTGCGAATTTTGTTCCGCAAATGCTGGTTAGTTCTATCAAATATTCCTCAACAAAGGTTAATTTGTCCCAATACTTGATCCAGGAGTTTCCCTCTGGGTTGGGTTCTAAATTACAAGGCTACGGAGTTAAACATTGATAGTCATAAACTGACTACTTAGTCTACGGTTCAACGTTGGTTATAAAATGAAATACAATATATCTTATAGAGCTTTGAGGTGAATTGGTTAAAGTAATATCTTCGTCTTGTTTCATTGATTGATATGCCGATCATTCACAGCATAAAGAAATATTTTGCGAGGCTTATAAATATTTTGAAATGTGCGCAGTTTAGCAACATAAAAACAAATTTATTATCAATGAACTGATTATTTTAAAGCTAAATAGTATTTTTAAAATTAAAAGTTTCAAATTTTTTTTCTTTCATATAAAAAAGTATATACCGCGCTAAGGATTTCAAATTATTAGCCAAATATCAAAAGTATTTGCCAATTTTCGAAAGTCTTCGCCAAATGCAAACTTTAAAAATTTTTTATGGTTAATTTTTCCCCATAGAAGACTATTTTACGGTAGTTTGCTTCAGGCTTATATTATTTGGACCCAATTCTAATTGGTTATGCGGCTCAGCTACCGAAAATTACTGTAATCGAATAAAAAATACTGATTTGTTCAGAAAATTCATTTTGACGTAATTTAGAGAATCGAGTTAAATATATATTTTTCTTTTTATGGAAAAAATCATTCGCCAATACTTTCGCCAAATTTACGATTTTATCGCATTTGGTGAGGTGGCGAATGATTAGCGCGAGCCCTGCGGAGTATATTTCAAATTCACTGAAATGTGATGAATAGAGCAACTTGGAAGCCCACCCAGCTTCAGATCGATGGGTACTAGCAACACCTCCTAGAAAAGAGTAGGCCTCTGCACGGGATACCATAAATATCTTTTAGTAGTCCAAACGTAATGACTGACATATTTCGTATTTTCAACCACTGCCCCGAACGTAATGACATCTTTCTTATTTTTCGTCTACCGCGCAGTTAACTTCGTCACATCGGACTACTAAATTGATCCGTGCTGAGGCCTTTCTACGTCTAGGAGGTGTTGGTACTAGCTGATTGTTCAGTTGCAAAAGGTGGCTTGTGCGCAATGCTGACCACATAGCCACAATTACGCTGCAGTTTATCACGAAATTGTAGAGTCTTAACCTCAATGACCCACAAAGAACTGTTGCGGAAATACTTTACTTTATATTTCAAATTAATCTAGATTGTTTAAAAAAAATGTTCTTCCTAGTGCTATGTTAAAAAAAATTGCACCGTTTATTATTATATTTCTTTGGAATATCATATGAAGACATGACATGAAGATGCTTTTAGATGTCGTCATAAATCATCCGGATTTTTTTAAAATTTTTTTTTATTATTATTGTATGTCCAGGTTACGCAAAGAGATGTAAAACTAATTTCGCTCTAAAGCTGAAAAAATAACCTCTTAGTTGTTATTTTTTTTTCATCCATCAACCATGTATATCTTCTCAAAGAATTCGGGAGGTTTGACCAGCGTTCTCTGATGCCATATGATTCATGAGCTTTCTTGAGGAAAAAGGAACAATTTGTTCTGTTTTACGGACGCAAGTATGTTCGCAAAAGGACATGAAAGGCTATAAAAATTCCTTTCTATCCCATTGTAAGACTGTATTTCTTTTATCCAGCGAAGAATGAATTATTTTAATGAAATAAATTTTTTTTAGTTGTATTAAAATACTTCATGCGTGTACAAAATAAAAAAAACTTGCGCAACTTATTATCTTTCCTAGAGTTGTTTGATCGAATAAAAATTGAAAATAAATATAAATATATATTTTTTTATTTTTAGCCACAAATAATTATTATATTGTATTGTGTTCTGTGAGTGATTTCATTAAGTCTTGGATTTTGTTAAAATCAGTTAAATTATACATTGTATTTGTCTATTTATTTTGCGAGATGAATTACTGGTTAATTAATCGAAATAAACTACAAAGCTTCGTCATAAATTTTAAATCTTTATGCCTTTTGTAAAAGTTGTTTTCTGCACTGAGCGTCTATGCGCAAGAATTTAGACCTGTCCATGGTAAAATGTTAAATATATATATATATATATCAGTCGTTTAACAGTCGATCCAATTTTGGGTTTACGACTACTAATGTTCAACACCGTAGCTTGAACATGGAGCACTTTGTGGTGACTCGACAGATTTAACGTGCATCAGCCACTATTTACTACACGGGGAATCTTTGGCCGACCTGGGATCTAACCCACGACCTCTTGGATATGTTCCCAGTGCCCTACCATCCAGAGGCTATAAACGCCCAAAACGTTCAAATAGTCCGTAGTAAATATCCTTAACTCATGAAATGCTGAGTCAATTTCTTTGGTTTTGCTTCTCTTTTTCAGCTTTTTTTAAAATTTAAAAATTTGATTTCGGAAATTCCAATTTAAGAAAATTTTTTCTTCACAAATTTGATTGAGGTAAATAAAAATTCAGCAACTAAAAATTTCAGGAGCATCTCGGTTAAAATAATTTTAAAAGAAGAAAAAGTTATCTAATTCTAAATTCTGTTTTTAAGATTTAAGATATGCAAAGTACATACCTTTTCATTTACAATATTTTTTTATGAAATTGTACTTTCTCTTTAAAACGTTACAAACTAATGGAATGTATTGTAAAAAGCAGGATAAGTTTAGTTAATAATTAAGCGAAACTTAATGTTCTTTTATTTTAAAGTGCACAAATCAAAAATTAAAAGAAAAAATCACCATATCTGTAACATTTGTCTTATAACTTTTTTTTCAAATAAAGAGTTGAGATAATTTTTTAAATAAAGAGTCGTTTTGTATTCTTTACAGTCTTAAGCAATTAACTTATGCATTCATTTAACCTATTTATAAATTAATAAAACTCAGTTTCAAGATTTTTCGGTTTTATAAGAGTTTTTTAAAAAAGAAAACATCATAAATACGAGTATAATAAACTTCAGTCTTAGAACTAACCTCATTGTTGATTTGAAAAACCACAACCCATATCACTTGTTACGGAACTATTTTTATATTTATGTGTTGACTTGTTTTCTTAAAAACTACCATGATTTGACAAATCTAGTCGGGTTATAAATTCTGGTAAGAAGTGAGGAAATCATCGCGAAAGTGAAGTAGTACACGCGCCTTATAATTTCGTAATTTTTTTCTTGTGACATTTCAGTTCATTCGCCCACATTTTTTTGAGTTTCCTAAAAAGGAAAGAAAAGAGAAAAAAAAAATCTTTTACAAATGCATTATTTAATGATTTGAGGATAATAATTAAAAAGATTCAACTCATATTCACCTCCTGGAATATTTTATGTATCGTAAATTACATATTTGGAATCGGTGGAATCAATTACCAGAATTAATAAGGAATGTAATTCACCGAATTTTAAATTTTAAATCCAATCAAGGAATTCACGTTGATGTTAAATCCAATGAATTCAGGCATATCATATGAAAGCAATTTACCTAAGGATAATCATGTAAATGTCGTAAAACGTGAAATGATCTTAGGAATGTAAGTTGAACTTTATTATTATTTTTTTTTGGTCAAAACTTTAAATAAGGAAAATTAAAATAGCTCTACGCTAGTTTTTAATAGTAGTTGCATTACGTAGCAGCGTATGATACGTAGCTGCATGAAAATTCGTAACGTAATTCACCGAATTTTAAATCCAATCAATGAATTCAGGTTCATGTTAAATCCAATGAATTCAGGCTTATAATACAAACGCAATTTACTCGAGGAAAAACATGAAAATGTCTTAAAACATGAAATGATCTAAGGGATGTAAGTTGAACTTTATGATTATAATTATTTTCTTGGTCAAAACTTTAAATAAAGAAAATTAAAATAGCTCTTAGTTAGTTTTTAATACTACTTGTGTTCCGAAGCTGCGCATAATAAATGTATGACATTTTCCAACATCTCAAGAATGTTCCAAAGAATAGTCATTAAGAGTTTTCAAAAAAGGAAAGAAAAGAGAAAGAAAATATTTTACAAATGCATTATTTCATGATAATAATAAAAAAAAAGCTGAACTCATATTCACATCCTAGAATATTTTATGTATTGTTAATTGCATGATTGGAATCGGTGGAATCCATTACCGGAATTGAGAAGGAACGTAATTCACCGAATTTTCAATTTCAAATCCAATCAATGAATTCACGTGGATAATACAAACGCAATTCTCCCACGGAAAAACATGAAAATGACCTAAAACAGGAAATGATCTCAAGGATGCAAGTTATTGCAACTTTATTATTACTATTATTATTATTATTAGTTTTGTGTGGTCGAAACTTTAAATAAGGAAAACTATAATAGCTCTACGTTAATTTTTAATGCTAGTTGCGTTACGTATTTGCGCATAATAAATGTATGATATTTTCCAACATCTCAAGAATAATTTTTTAATATCTTTGAAGCTATATGTAGCTTTTTTCATGACTTAATATTGCCCTCGAATGGTACTGTTGTACTCAGCCAATTATTTATTTATATATATATAATGGACGTGCTATCGGATTTAGACAACTGTGACTGTACTGAAATTTCGTACAAATGTTTCTAAAATTATGATCCTTATCCCATTTTATATCATTATGTGTTCAGTTTTAAGGTTAATGTACATCAAGGTATTTAATCGTTGATTTTTTTTTATGCTGTCCAGTTTTTGTGGTTCGACGTTGATTTCTATTTCGGGTTTTCGTATCTAGCATTCGTTTTTGAGTAAATAGTTTACACGTTTACATTTACAGATACATTCAACTTTGCACCGTTGATTTTTATAACACTTATTTTTTACTGTGGGCTTGATTAATTAGAAATAAAACTTATGATTTATGTTTTCTCATCAATTTTTTTTCTTCATTTTATGAGTACAGCTATAAAAAAGAAAATAAGCTTTATAATTTTATCTTTATTTGGATAGTATCGAATCAATTGAACTCATATGATAGAGACGGACTTATTTTAACAGCTGTACGTGTTGTTTCCGGCGGAAATATCGTCATTCTTTTCCATTTCTTTTTGTCATATACACGACAACCGGAACATCTTTTATTTACGGCCATTAGCATTTAATAAGATTATATCATACTATAATCCTATGGGCATCCTCAAATGTAATCTTATATTGAGATTTATTGCTCAGTGGAATTTCGAACATTTTTATGTCTTTTTTTATTGAATTATGCGTATTATTCATTAATTAAATTTAGTTTTCAATCATTTGATGACTTTTAATACATTAATATTTATTTCCTTTAATTTACTAAAATTTCTCTCCCTCTTTCTCAAAAAATAAATAAATAATAAAAATTGATTTAACAAGAAACTGCACGAAACGGCATGAGGGGAACCCTGGGGTGGCATTTCGCCCTGAAGAAACTAATTTCTTCGAGGACACTGGAAGAAACTGGAAAAAACAGAAGAAACTGAACAAAATGGAAGAAACTAGATGAAACGAAAGAAACTAAAACCAATACAATTGTTTATCAATACAAGTACAATGAGCAAAAAGGAAAAGATAAAAGCATCATACACAATAACTTTTGATCTAATAATCAGATTTATAATTCGATCAGATGTAATCTCGTATGTTTTGAAAGACAAGTTTCTTAACTAATATTAACCCTGAATAAGGTACTGAAATTAAAAAAAAATGTATTTCCCTTTACTTTTTTTCTTGTTAAATTCGATTTTTGACCTTCCAAATATGAATAGAAAGCGAAATCTGAAAAAATTGTTCCAGTAGTTTGAAGGCAACCCTAGTTTCTTTTCTCTTATGGCAGTGTTACACCGTTAACTTATGTTAACTTATGACTTTTGTGTACCCTTTCTAAATTTTTTGTAACGATGTGTACCACTAATAGAAAAATGAATGTATTTTTATCTGCAAAAAAATTGCACAAAAGTTCGCAACTGGCTGTTGACACCACTAATTATTAACTGTTAACTCTGCAAAAAAAAAAAANAAAAAAAAAAAAAAAAAAAAAAAAAAAAAAAAAAAAAAAAAAAGAAAGAAAAGCCAATGGAAAAATAATAATTAATCTTGAATTTTCATGACTAGCTTTGTTTTTAAATAAAATTTTTTGAAATTTCCGTTTGTTACAAGATATTTTGTATAAGAACGCGAACCCCCGGTAAACTGTTCCCGTACCACTGGGGGTACGCGTGCCACACTTTGGGAAACACTGCCTTATGGCATTCTTCATCAAAACTGTATAATTCTTGGGGAAACAAAAGAACTTGAAACCATTTATAAAACTAATTTACTGAAAGAAAGGTTGATGGGATAATTTCAGCAGTAATTTTACTATTCAATTTAAAAATTTTTGAATTGCATACACATTTTTAAAATAAGGATCATGTTTCGAACAGAAGAAATAAATTGCTAGATATTTTATCTGCAATCGAAATTTTTTAAAGCAGTATAGAATTGAAATTCTAAATCAAATTCTCATTAATTGAAGTTTTTTTACAATTAATTTTATCGTATTAAAATCTTCATTTAATTAATTTTTTAATAGCTCAATTTTACTGCCTTTTAATTATTTTTGAAATCTTTAAATCTTACTGCTATTTAATTGTTTTTAAAATAACTGAGGTAATTAATTTGCCAACGAATTAATCCTAAAATATCTCAATAAACCGAAAATGTTTAAAAAAATTTTTTTAGAAAAGTTGCTTACAATAATTTAACAAAGAGAGAGACTGAAAGATAAAAAGGAATGTGTAATGAAATAAATCAAAGAAATTATTTATGTACAGCATGTTGAGAATTAGTATTCGCGCGAACAGAGTATTTTTAGTTTATTTATTTTTATTTCATCGGTTTGTCACTAATTTTCTCTACTTTTTCCATCACATAAAAAAAAGTAAGAAAACAAATCTGATAACAGAACAATCTTTGTGACGTAAACTTGTTTTCTTATGTGCGAATCTAAGAATGCGTGGAAGAGTTTCAAATTATTTCACCGTATCTGTATGATGGTGATAAGCGATTGAACGCGATTACGAAATTAATCTGGAAAGTTCATAGTTTCTACTCGTTCTAATTCGTTTTAAAGTTTATTCTTATTTAAAATAATCGCCAATATTTTCATTAGTTAAAAAATGCATGCAACGAACCATGAAATTTTTTTTAAAAAATGCCATATCAATACGTTAGAATTTTTTTTTTTTAAAAATAGGAAAGTTATACGAATTACGTATGTAAGATTAAATTACTTTATTGCTAAGGTCATGTATTTTTTTTGTATCAGCGTTTTTTGCTGGAATTTGATTAAAAAAACGCCCCATTTTCACGAAAGACGGTATATTATTCTTAATTGAAAGAATCGTCAATATTTTTATTAGTTACCAAATGTATGCTATGAACCGTGTCCTGTTTCTTTTCTTCTTTTTTTTTTCAATCAGTAAGTTATGGTTAGTTTTAAGAAAATAGGAAAGTTACACGAATTACGGATTAACAGAGAGCCTGAATTAAAAATTTTATTGCTAAGATTATGCTTTTTTTTTCTCTTTTGTTATTAATGTTTTTGTAGGAATTTAAATAAACATTCCATTTTTACGAAAATCAATATATCATTCTTATTTAAAAAAATAGCCAAATTTTCATTAATTACGAAATGTATGCTATGAACTGTGTTCTATTTTTTCTTCAAATAATTCCATATCAGTACGTTATACTTGTTCAAATCTAATGAAAGTTACATTAGTAATGGAAGTACGTTAGAATAATTTATTTTATCTTAAAGGGTTCTTTTATTGCAAAAAAGTTTTTGTAAAAGTGTTATTTTTAAAAAGGAAACCGTGCTATTTTCGAATCGGTACATTATTCTGAGAATCGTCAATATTTTTATAAGTTAAAAATTGTGATTTTTAAGGATATGATATCAGTACGTTATAGTTAGTTTTAAGAAAATAGGGGAATTACATGAGTTACGTATGCAGGATTGAGTTATTTTATCATTAAAGATATATTTTTTTCTTATTAACGTTTTTTGTGGGCATTCAATTAAAAAAAACACGCCATTCTTACGAAAGTTGGTATATTATTCATATTTAAAAGAATCGTCAATATTTTTACTAGTAACAAATTGTATGTTATAAACCGTGTTCCTTTTTTCTTCTTTTTTTTTTGTTGAAAAAAATAGTAAGTTGATATCAGATTGTTATACATTGTTCAAGTATATCGAAAGTTACATTATTAACACGAGTACGTTAGATAAATTTATTTCATTCTCAAAGAGTTTTTTTCCTTATTCTAAACGATTTTTTTTTTTGAAATTCTAATTTTAAAAGAAACCGCGCCATTCTCGCGAAAGTTGGCATATTATTCAGAGAATTGTCATTATTTTTATTACCTAAGAACTGTGTGCAACGAGGCAGGACCTTCCTTTTTTTAAAAAATTACGATATAAGTGTGTTATATTTTGTTTACAACTTATTATAAGCTTGGTTACATTATTTAAAGAAGTACGAAAAAAAAGAAATTCATTTTTTAGAGTTTTTTATTTTGTTATTAACGATTATTTTCTGAACTCTTACGAACTTAATTCTTGCGAATGTCAGTGCAGCAAAATCTGTAATTATATATACATTTGTAGCTATTCGTAGATAATCGAAAAACTGAAATCAAATCTTCTGGTTTCCAGCAGTACTCCTCCTTCTTCCTTTTCTGAAAAAATATATATATATATATCGAAGAAAAGCTGTATAGCCTCCATTTTGTTTTTATCGCGTGGGAAAATTGATTTTTGCATTTCACTCTTTGCATAGTAAATGGCATTTTTCGGACTTTTGATTTACTCCATTATTTTGTAGGAAAAAATTCCTAAAATGTACAATATACTTAAATATACAATTTTATTTTTCAGTTTGACTTTCTAATTCATGGTAGAGAATTCTTTTTTTTATTGTTAATTCATTGAACTTTCTTTTTCTTATGATAAAAAAATTGAATTATTATGATACTTTAAAATGACAATTTATTTAATTATAGTGTTACCCTACCTAGTTTTCTTACAACCGTAAATCTTAGATATTTTTGTCTCAAAACGCCAATTTTTGTTATAAAGAGAATTATCTTTGAAATAATAGATTAAACACAAAAAATGAAAAAAAATTTTTTTTTTTTAGTGTGAAACAAATTTTACGTCACATATGTTAATTATGAATCACGCATGAGTTTACTATGCATCACTCCTCATATATTGCTGATTAACTCAGAAATCATATATAAAGAACATTTTATGGGTCTTAAGTTACTGTATACGTATAGAGTTGAAATAATAGTTGCATAACCAATTGCAACATAGCGTTCAGTGATACGATAAACTTTTAGGGTGGCTTTCAAGGCGAAAAATTCCTAATTTTTTTAACCACAGAAAACGCAAGGTTTTTTGCGGAATACGAAAAATTGTTGTTCTTAATATAGTTGATAATATCGCTCATGGGCTGCAATAGCGGCACAACTCAAAAAATCAAGTTTTAAGATTTGCTAAGGAAAATGCATAAGAAATGCTTCAGTTTGCTTAAACGAAGATTACCTTCAAGTTGAATTATAAGTTGTGCTAGTATTGCTACTGAAAGAATGTGTATTTTCATATTTACACCTGTTCTTAGTGCAAAACGCGTGCTTTTTGAGTTGTGCCACTATTGCAGGCTATGAGCGATATATTGATATTCGAAAATATGACCTCGATAATATTTACCGAATTTCAAAAAAGATTTTTTTTTTGTTGCGAAAGTGCTTGAAATTTTTAAGTGCTTTTTTGAAAATAACTTGTTAAAAAGTGTTTTTCTGCTATAATTTCAAAACATAGCAAAAAATATCTTTCAACGATATGATAATAATTTAAAAACCTCAACATGTTACATAAATTTCTGAATGATTTCCTCTTGAACAAAATATTCGGCTTTAAAAAAATAAGAGTGTAAATTATTTTTTTTAAAAAGAAAACGCAAATTTTTTTGCGAAATACATAAACTTGTTGTTCTTAATATAATTGATAATATATATTGATGATCGAGATAATGACATCGAAAAAAAAAATATTTATTGATGTCAGAATTTTGTATAAAATTTCTGAATGATTTCATTCTGAACGCAATGTTCGACTTTAAAAAATAAGCGTGTAAAATTTTTATTTTCTCATTCTGAATACACAAGAATGTTTTGATTTTGAATTGAATCAAAATACATGTACACAGTTTTGTTTTCCTTTCTGTATTTTCTACGCCTAATGTATAAATACTTTTAAAACAAAATAATAAAAAAATTCTGTTAAGACTTTAAGGAAATATTTAGAGTCTTTTTAATTCGATACTCCAGGCTTTGGAGATTTTTTTATGTAATCGTAATTTATCAGCTAAGTCTGAACCTTATTATTTTTGAAATATTAATGAATTTCTTATTCATTTTCAACTATTTATTTACTGGTAACGTTACTTGGAACTCGAAATTTTCATCATCCTACATCGAATGAATATCAGAATTCTGCTATTTATTCATATTTGTAAATCATTTATCACGAAGCTCAGTTTCTTTCACTTATAAAACAAATCTTTTTTGAGTAATAAATTATGATGCCAACACATTATAAATCATTTCCGTGCTAGAATCGGAATACGATTATATGATGACTATTAATCTTTATATCTTTGAAAGTAACATAAAAAAAGTAATAAAAAGTATTTTATGACACAATTTAGCGATTTAAAAAATATTATGACAACAAATGTTTGGATTATTTAAATTATTGTTCAATATATATTAAAATGAAAATTGGGGAACAAATTTTTTGTTTCGGACATGTGTCCGGCCATACATAAGTAAACGTGGTTACCATAAAAGATTTCTTGCATGGTTTAACTTCTCAAATATAGGATTAACATACAGTTTATTTAAATTTTAAAGAATCAATTGAAAAGCAATTAATCTTCGCTGGTCCTTCAATGGATGCTCCAGCTGTGCTTTAACAGAAATTACGTATTTAAAATCATGTTATATCTAAACTAGACATCACGAAAAATAGATAAATAGTCACTTTGGTTACTCTTTCAAACGCGTATGAACACTCGTGAACATTTCAATCATGTTATTTCACAGAAATGGAACGTATTTTCGATTTACTTAATTTCTTTAAGGAAATAAAAGAGTATTACACAATTGCAGTTATTTGATAATTTCACACTTCAAATTAAATATTTGCTGTCGAAAAGGGCATAAAAAGTTGAAGGTTAAATGAACAAATTCGAAAAAAAAAATATTTTGGAAAGACAAACTGGATCATATAAACATGAATAAATATTTCTTAGATATTCCCTTATATTTAATGTAAGCCAATTTCTTATTCTAAACCATTCTGAGAACGTAGGTATAAATTAAGTTCTCTAGCAAAGTTCTACTCTTTAAAGTAGTTAAATAGTTACTAAATTCCAAAGTAGTTTGTGCTCACGACATTGAGAAAAAGTAGCTATAGTTAACTACATTTGTAGCAAAGTATTTGTAGTGATCTACAAAGATAATGTAATTTTTTTGACCACTGCTTTTAATAAATAATATCCCCTTATGTGCCTTTTTTTAAAAAAAAGAATCGAAGTTTTAACACAAAAGCAGGTTTTAAACCTTGAAAGTCAATCCTTTAATTGTAAAATAGTGGTTGTCACTCCAAAACTTTTTCCTTTTTTGCACCACCCTCTAATGCAGCTGGTTTACTTCTTTTAATTTTCACTGACCCATTGACTTTTAATTGCACAATCAACGCTCTCGTGATACTTGTGCAGCCCACGTTTTATCCAATATCTTGAGTCTTAAGCGAAATTCGATTCTCAAAGGGCGTAAGACTGCTTTTTGATGAAGTAATTCACCTGCAAATGTCGGTGGTGGATCTGTTCCTTTGCTGATCTTTCGCTAGTTACGCCTTTTGCATTTTATGGATACTTTTTCTGTAATTTGTAGCTTTTGAATAGATTTGGAATTATGCCTTAGAAAGTAATTTTTTTAAATAGCTTTCTATTCAATAACTACTGGATACATATTCTTCGTAATTTTTTTCTTTCTTTGAGTTGAAACCGCCTTTTAACTCATGTTTTTAATTGGAAAGGTTGTTCCAATGGCGTAGTTTTATCTAATAATTATTAAACTTGGTACAAATACTTGATTTATTTAGAAAGGATTAGCCATTAGATACATTAGCGGCCACCTACGCATACTTGTAATTTTTTAACCTACTTCAATTAAATTCAGAACCAATTTAATTGAATTCAGAACAATCTAATGTAAGATTCAATGAATAAGATCCAATTCAAGTGAATTCAGAACCAATTCTATGGTTATGTCATCGTTCAGTTGCATTTAGAACCATTTAACGTAACATTCAATGAAACAGAACCAATTGAATTGAATTCAGAACAATCTAATGTTAAATTCAATGAATAAGAACCAATTCAAGTGAATTCAGAACCAATTCCATGCTAATGTTATCTTTCAATTGATTCAACAAATTAAAATCAAAACTTATTTCAACGTAATTTGGCGGTTTCAATACAAAGAATATGAAAGAAAAATTACACGTAACATTATGTATTCAATAATTTTTTAAATAGCTTTCTATTCAAAAACTACTGGATACATATTCTTCGTAATTTTTCCTTTCTTTGAGTCGAAACCACCTTTTAACTCATGTTTTTAATTGGAGAGGTTGTTCCAATGGCATAGTTTTATCTAATCGATACTAAACTTGGTACAAATATTTGACTTATTTAGAAAGGATTAGCCATTATATACATTAGCGGCCACCTACGCATACTTGTAATTTTTGAACCAACTTCAATTGAATTCAGAACCATTTAATGTAGCATTCTATGAATTAGAACTAATTCATTGCATTCAGAACCATTTAACGCAACATTCAATGAATCAGAACCAATTTAATTGAATTCAGAACAATCTAATGTAAGATTCAATGAATAAAAACCAATTCAAGTGAATTCAGAAACAAATCTATGCTTATGTCATCTTTTAATTGATTCAACGAATTCAATTAGAACAAATTCAATTGCATTTAGAACCATTTAACGTAACATTCAATGAATCAGAACCAATTTAATTGAATTCAGAACCATTTAATGAAACATTTAATGAATAAGAATCAATTTAATCGAATTCAGAACCAATTCTATGCTAATGTTATCTTTTAATTGATTCAACTAATTGCAATCAAAACTAATTTCAACGCAATTTGGCGGTTTCAACACAAAGAATATGAAAAAAAATACACGTAACATTATGTATTCAATAATTCTAGCACGGAAAGGTATTTAAAAAAATACTTTAAAGGCATAATTCAAGAACCATTCACTTGCTGCTAATTGCTTAAAAATTATGTCTAGAATTTAAAATGAAGTCTTTTCTCTCCTTTCGCTTTATTAAGAAGTATTTGTATTATGAAATAAATTTTTATCTGATCATTATTAAATATGGTACAAATAATTTTCTTCAAATAAAAATTATTAGCCCTGAAAAACATTTGTAGGTATCCCTTCAAACTTGTAACTGTGAACCTAGTACACGAGGCAGTGAAACTTCTAAGACAAGTACTAGGACAAACTGAAGCAAAATACATTAGTGAAGCAAGTTACATTTGCGTTCAGGGACCGATTTACTGATTAGGGACCTTGTAGTACGCATTTGTCGCACTTTTTATTAAAATAGTTTTTTTTTTAATCAAATTACTTATTTTAAATAAATAAATAAAAATATATATATATAGAGAGAGAGAGATAAAAAATTCTATTTACGTTTTTTTTTAAATATTTTTTCTAAGTAAATATAATACAATTTTTAATATTATAGCAAACTATAAATTAAGGGTAACGAAATATATAAGTACCAAATAACCCAATATGAGTACCAAAATATATATTTTCTTTTAATTAAAACGTCAGAAAAAAATAAATTAAAAAGACACCGGTGTTCCATCTGCGTTAAAGGGTTAACAAGGTTTTCTNAAGAGAAGATATATATATATATATATATATATATATATATGGGTGTGTGTTACCGTGAATGAACGAAATCAAGATAATGTCGACTTTCACCGGTGAATGTCAACAATCACATAGTAGCTTTGGTGGATGTTCAAAATATTTGTTATATCCGATTTGATATTAATTTATTCGTTGATATTATTATATTTATTCGATATTTTAATACCTGCTGAGGATAGATTAGGAGAAACATCAGTGTTCGGAGTACCAGTTAAATGCATACTGGGCAAAGGCACTGAACCGAAAAAACGTCAGTGTAGGGTATAGCGGGCAAATGTATACCTGGCAGCGGCACTTAACTAGACCTAGTATACATGTCGAACATCTACTAAAGTAACTGTGTGATTGTCAACATTCACCGGTGGAAATCAACCACCACTAATTTTGGTGTACGGCTGAGTTTGAATGTGGGAAGATGCGTTACAGGTCTTTAATTTGTTTTATTTCTCTCTTAAACATTCTTTTTATATTATCTTTCCTTAATCTATGTAAAATACTTTAACCTTATTACCTATTTTAAATTAAGGAATTGAATTACCTATTTTAATTTTATCTTCAAGATAAACAATCTGTAAATATGGCTTATTAAAAAGCATGTTTAGAACATATCTTTCTTATAAAATTTCACCCACTTCATTCTGATTTTGAAATTCGTGTCAGTTTATTTAGACAACGTGTTTAGGATACTTATTTGCTTGCTTATCATATCCGAAAGAAATATGTGCTAAAGATAATTCAAGATAAGCTTAAGATTTTGTCTAATAAATGTATTTTCCAATTACAAATAATATAAGTTGGTTTGCCTAATAGATACTGAATTTAGTTAAGTAGACAAAACTTGATTTTTTTTTCACACTAGCTTCATATTCAGTTTTGTCGTTTATGAATTTTTTTATATCAGAATTTGAGAAGTTAAATTGTGGCCCCCTCTAGATGACGTCATCTCTACATTGCGTGAACGCAAATACTGCGTTATCTAAGAAAAAAATTGGAAGCTAAATAAATTCGTGACTTTCACATTCAAAACACCCTGTTTTCCTTCTATAGATAAAAATAAAATATTCATTTTGATCAAGCATAATCTAAAATTAACGGAAAGTCACGTGATTTGTTTAGGAAAGAGTGATGGCAGAAAAGGATTATAAAAACGGTAGGCGGATTTCTTTAGGTAAAAGAAACTGATGAATTCAGGTTTTCTGTATATCTTTTTTTTTTTTTTAAGAATTTTTTTTTCAACGCTCTTCTTATTTGTGCTTGGACAGGCACAGCAGGAGCTGGTGGATTATATATTATATGATGAATGGAAAAAAAAACCCCATAAATTACCCATTCGTGCTTTGGTGGCCCACCAAATAAAAAAAAAACTTTTTTTTATCCTTGTCGTGTAGGTGAGTTTATTTTACAAAATCACTTAAAATTTTTATGATTTATGAGATCTTATCTTTAAAAAATCTGTTTAAATTGTAATAAAAAGTTATATAACGTTGAAGCTGTCAATATCATTTGTGTTGGAGGTGGGTGATCTACTAAACATGGGCACGTAGGCAGTGTTTTTTGTAGGAAGTTTTAAGACAGCGATATCTTTTGTCATAACGACTGAAGATATGGAGTTCCTACACCCAGATTTGACACGCATTGTCGCTAATTTCCTTGAATGTTTGACAGTAGGTTTAAACGGCTTTGCTATTTAAGGCAATTTATTTTAATTTCTTAAAAAAAATATCCGACTCAATATCTTTTTTTTCTTCAACTATGGCACACCTTTTCCATTACTATTTCTTACCTGTGAAAAAGCAACTATATTAAAAAAATGGCAACTAATTTTTAAAAAAGGCAACTGTTTAATATAAATTTATTGTTGACAAACAATGAGCTCGATAAAAATAAATCACGATTCGAAAATGACGTGAATTTGCAACGATATTATCGTGAAATCGAAGGCATTGAAAGTGATGTTGCAGATTTGAAGTCGTGTATAGTTATAACATCGCAATGCAAATATCAGAATTTGAAAAACCATATGAAAATGTTTCTAAAATCGATAAATAAGTGCCGAGAAATAATTGAAAAAAAGCATGCGGATTTACGATAAAATTACTGTGAATTAAATGAGTCAGAAATTGATTACTTTATTTCAAAATTCAAGTGTCTTAATATCATGTTTAAAATATTGTAATTTGGAAAATCCGGTGAAAATGGTGGGAAAATATAATAAGTGCCAAAAAGTATCGAAAATAGTTGTAGATTTGCAAAACGTCTTTAACTTATAAATTTAAAACTAAAAATCCTTGAAAGATATTGTTTTTGTGCTTTTTTTTCACAAAAGCTAGGTCTTATTTTTAAATGTGCTAAAAATTATAAAAAGGTTTTCCATAACTTCACGAAAACGGACCTTTCACAAAAAGTCTGGAACTAACCCTATCGGTACTATGGAAATATTGAACTTAAAAAAGTTCATATGAAATTGCTACAAGTTTGCACCATAATATGGTTCAATGTAATATTATGACTTAACAGTGAACCAATTTTTCAATTCTGTATATCAGTTTTAGTGTATTTTATAGCTAAAAAAAGTAGTGAATTTGAATACTGATCAAATGATAGCAGGTTCTAGTACCGATAAAAACGAGAGTGGGTTCGAGTACCGATCAGGAATGTATCACCGGCTAGTATTACTTTCTATTGGGGAAAAAAATTGATATTAATTTTGTTTTGAACCACGTCTTTTAGAAAGAAAAAATTGTAAATCGATAATTTGTTATATTTTTTTTTCTTTTTTTTTACAAATGTTTTACGAGTTTTCAATTGCTTTAAATAACTTATTATCTAACATTAAAAATAATGTTGGTATTCAAAAATTAATTTTTCAATTTATTAATGATTTTTTTTTATAATTATTGCAATTTTTATAATTATAGCAATTATTATTATAATTATATCAATTTTTATTATTATTATTATTATTATAATAATAATAATAATAATTATTATTATTATTATAATAATTATTATAATTATAATTATTGCAATTTTTATAATTATTGCATGTACAAAATACGTCGCCCTTTTGAAGTTGCGTCCATCGACTTCCAGGGTATCCCAGTCCATTGATATTGTATATCATATTTTTCTAAGAGTTCTTATCGGAGTTGAAGCATTTAGATTAAATTTACTTTGAAAAACCTAACTTTCACATATATAATTGACCGATTTTTTTTTTTACTTTTTCTGAATTTCCAGACATCTGTTGAAAGAAAAATTACTCCGTGTCTCGTCATCTAATCTTCGTCTTGACTTCCGCGGATAAACCCCCCAGCCATCTGCGACAAAATGGCATGGCGACCCCCACCGCAGGCAGATATTTTTTAAGGGAAAGTAACTGAGCGGCAGCTTTATGACCTTTAGCTTTTTACCCTTGCTTCCTAAACTTCTCTTGCTTTTTTTCTTTTTACCATACCCTTTTATTATTTTTATTTTTATTTTGAGGGTGGTGAAAAAGGCGGGAACATGACTTCTTGAATTCGATTCCACCTCGAAGACAGGGGGAATCACTGTTAAAACCTTCTCAAAGTTGACGAGACGAAACATTGGAATTTTGGTAGTAGTTTCAAGTGCTCTTAGTACTCTATGGCTCTTAGTTACTTTTCGAAGCGAAATATTAAGTAAGTATGAAACGAATCTTTGAAATTTTAATTGTAAATATTTTTTTGTACTTTTAAATAGTTTAATCTTAAGCTTTTACTTACTTCCTAATCAATATTTACATAATTTTTATTTAATAGTCACTTTGGACGTTAATCAAGTATTACAAATGAATTTTCATTTTTGGTTTATGAAATTAGGAGCGAAATTGGTTGACATAAGAGGAACATTTGTTAACTTTGATTTCTTCTAATATTTCCGTTAATAATAATAGTTAAATATAATGTTATACGTAAAACAAAGTTAGGTGTTTAAAGCCACATAATTCGTAATGCAGAAAAATTGGCTTACATAGGCAACAGGAAGAAAATAATTTAGTATAAAGAATCACCAATAGAGGAAAATCCCACGATTCAAGCATAATATGTGTAGTAAATGAATACTACATATTTCTGAACTGAAAAAAAAATTTTTTATTAATAAGAAGGATGATTTCTTATTTATGATTGAGTCTCTATATGACCAAAATTTAAATTTTCTTGCAAATACATGAAATGCCAAATTTGCTCCATTAGTCA
Source organism: Parasteatoda tepidariorum (assembly GCF_043381705.1). Classification (NCBI taxonomy): domain Eukaryota; kingdom Metazoa; phylum Arthropoda; class Arachnida; order Araneae; family Theridiidae; genus Parasteatoda; species Parasteatoda tepidariorum. Next base: position 35,488,573 of record NC_092215.1, on the reverse strand, counting down.
ATTGTTAGTATTTTTTTTGATAAATACTATATAGAAAATTGAAAAATAACAAACAAAACATTGTCTGAAAGCTAACTCTCGTCGTTTAATCAATTCAGAACGATTTGCTTTTCGGAGGATTTGCCACTGGGGATCGAACCCCAGTTAGTAAATCCCAGAATACCCCAGAATAATCCAGTAAACCCCAGAACCCCAGAATGACAGTTCAGTGCCATAACCACTGAGCCATTGCGGTTCAAGTAAATGTAAAGGTTTCCACTAATAGTAAACAAAACAATTACGGAATTTTAAACTGAATAATTTTCGAAATCAGAACTTTAAAAAAGATGTTGGAAGTCCCCCGAATGTTTTTTTTTTTAATTTAGTTAGAATAAATTAATAAATTAAAATAACATAATGGAAAACCGTATTTTAAAATTGTTAAACATAAAGTGTCAAATATATTTGTTTATTAAAAGCAAAGTACTAAAAACTAAATAAAATACCTTGTCCACTGTAGAAATTAATTATTCTGACATTCAATTTTGAAAAATGTTACAATATGTGTAAGTTTGTACTAAAATACATTGCACCCCCTGTACATGACACTTATTTGAAAAACTCTCGAATCGCATTTAATTTTGATTTAGTCATGTGGATTGTGTGTGTTTTTTAAAAATGTTCTTCATTTGAGATACATAATTGCACCCTTATTTAAGCAATATAATCTTGATACGTCAATCTTTAATTAAAATATTTAACATTATAAGCTCCGTGCACCAACACTGAATTTAACTTTAATCGTTGGATTGACCTATTGATAGTAGAGGTTAATAATTCACGGATCTGAATTGGCTATATAGCACCAAATGACCTTGACAAGACGGACCCGATCAAACCGTCCTATAAACAAAGTTGGATAAAAAAAATAAATAAAAAGGAAAAAGGGGAGATCACTAAAGCATGGGTAGCTAAATCTTTATTTACCGAACGAAAGCAAATAATTTGAGACTTGTACCTAGAATTCTTAGTGACATAAATTTTATATCAGCAGTCTATCTTATAACTTGTAATTATCTCCACCTGTGTAGCCAGCCAGACCGTCGTAAATGACTATAATATAAATTGTAATAACTTATATATATTGTACTATAATAACTATACTATACTATACTGTACTATACTATACTATAACTGTACTATAATAACTATACTATGCTATACTATAATATAATGTAACTGTACTATAATAACTGTTCTATTTTATAAAATAATATAACTGTACTATAATAACTATTATATTTTATAATATAATATAACTGTACTATAATAACTATTCTATTTTAAAACATAATACAACTGTACTACAGTAACTATACTATAATATTATAATAACCTTTCGTTCATATAATGTGATACGCAGCACAATAAATTTCATATAACCCAATAATAAATTTTATATAGCACATCATTATTATTTAATAAATTTTATATAGCTCAACAAATTAACTATTTCTGCAAACATACGTTGTTTCATTTTCGCAAAAAATTATAAATAAAATCTATTGTCAGTGATGGTTTTAATGTTCTCAAATTAGAAAGGCAGTCAATAATAGAAAGAAAAAAAAAATTTTTTTTTTGAAAAGTAGTTAATGAAAGTTTTTTTTAAAAAAAATTATATTAATATTTGTAATTTTAACAAAATTTTATGCGTTATATATGTTTTAAGATAAAATTATTTTTATTAAAATGAATATAATTTAAACAAAAATAAAATCACGAACTTATATATGATTATATTTATTAGTAGTTTCGATTTTTTTAAAAATATTTTCTTCTCTGAAACTTTAAATGGTTTTTACAAAAACTTATATCCCATCTCTTATTAAAAAGAAAAACCCATCATACCTTTAAACGCCAGTTATTTCTTTTATAAATGACTAGCATTCATGAATATTTTTCATGATGGTTTTACCCTTACCTTGACATTTCATTTTTGTAGATATATTATTCTTGCTGAGGTATTTATTCGTGATTACTGTGCAAAAAACATGCACGCTTTACTGACGTAACTGTAGAAAGAAATCAAGAGCAAAATAGTTTTACAGCCTAACCTACTTCTGTGATGTGTAATTTATATGGCTTATACACATAGCTTTCGAACAATCGCAAGCTTCCAAGGCAATTGTAATGTCTCTGAAAAAAATATCATTTTTTATTGATAGTCTGGCTTTTTGATATTGCCCGGTTGCAATTGTTTTAATGTCCAGAAAGAAAACAATAAAAGCTCAGTCCATTTAAAAGGGAGTAGAAGGCTAACAAGGCAATGAAGGACAATTCGCATTGTTCTTTAACCTGTTGGAATATATTTATTTATTTTTATATACGAGGAAATATGGAAATAAAATGTCTTTATGGTCGTTTTAGCTATTTTAATTGCTTTTTAATTTGTGAGAAAATATAATCATGTACCTGGAATTAATTTTGTAAAGACTATTTTAGTGTATAAAGTTACTTTTTCATTTAGAAAAAAAGTATGGTCATAACTGCTGGACTATGGCAAAATTTACCATATTTCTGACTATATATATCCATACATATTCCTTTTCACTTCAAATTGGAGCATAGGGCTTCTATCATAGCTTTCAATCTCACTCTATTTGTGGCCAGATATTTTACCTTTCTTCATGTCTTTCCTATTGTTTTCACTTCGTTTGCAATTGTGCTGCGCCAAGTATTTTTAGCTCTTCCTCTCTTTCTATTGCCCTGAGGGTTCCAATGAAAAAAAATTTTGCTCTATGGGAACACCAAAAACTCGTAATTTTCACCGAAGTGCTATTTTAATGATTTTGGTAAAGTCAACAATAAAGTAGGGTTTTAAAATGTGTGATAGAATTTGGTAAATGTTGTAAAATTTAGTAATTTTATCGTGATACCTTGGAGCATGACATAAAAAAAAATTTATTCGGTTAAATTTACATTTCAGTTTTGTAATTTTTACTAAATGTGAACTAAAATATTGAAAATTAGAGTTTCTGGTAAACCGTTACCATATAAACGAAAAATTACCAAACGAATCGTTTAAATGCGATTTAGTTTAGTTTCGTTTTATTATACAGAATAATGCCTTTTTTTTTTTACTAGAAATATTATTACCATAATGTGCGGTATTTTTACTGAACCCCCCGTGAACCTTTTTTCCCCGTGTTCCATTAGCGGCCTATTTTATAACTAACAGTTTAAAATATATGGAACCTACAGGATTTGTTTTTTGTTTTGGAATTTTCAAAATAATGAAGAAGAAAAAAAGGTTTAGGTATTTGCTTTTTCTTGAAATGAATGGCGTGTTTCCATAGAGTTCGGAACTTCAAAATTACGATTCAAAAATTGAAAATTTCGTTACAAAAAAGTTACAGAAATGTACATTAAATTAGTTGTAGAAAAAGTTACAGTTATTTAGTCCGTAAAAAATATATTTCGTTTTCCAAATAGGTATTAATGAAATATTTCAGATAATTTTGCAGTGTTTCTTACAAATTCCAAGAAATTTTTTTTAACAGGCAATGAAGATTAACTCGCAATGTACTTTTAATTGTTGGGATATATGTATATTTTATTCATATATTGTGTCATAGAAAGTATAGCAATTAATTTTTTTTGTTACAATTTAAGCTATTTTAATAGCAATTGAACTTGTGAGGGAAATATTTTCTTACACCAAATTTTAAATGTAAAAATAATGTGTCATTATAAAGAATTTAAATTTTCATATGAGTGACTTATTTTATAATCATCAGATTAAAATAGTGCATCCAATCGCATGTTTTGTTATAGGTAATAGGATTTTTAAAATAACTAATTTATGGATACCAGATTTTGTGCAAAAGAAAATATAACCATGCATCGAAATTACTAACAAAGGTTACAAAAGTTAGGTACAGAAACATTTTCATTTTGTTCGTTAAACGTACAAATATCCGTTTTTCTACAATTGCTAGTGGAATATTTTTAATATACTCCAGACAAATACCTTAAAATTAGCGTTTCAAAAATATTTCATTGACAATTAAAACAAAATGTCACAAAATCACAATTCAAGTCATTAACGAAATGTTTTAAATCATTTTAAAATGCAATTTTTCTGAAATTTTCACAATATTGCTAAATTGAAATTCAGAGACAATATTTTTTACATAGCATTTGAAATCTATGAATCTCTTTCCTCAATTGGTTAAAAATAAATGTCTTATCTAAATCAGTTTGAAAATTTTCTTCCATGTTAAGTCAGTTCGTATATTTACCGTAGCTTTTTATTTATTTCCTGAGATATAAGTATTATAAAGTGAGAAATTATGTAAATAGACTTCCATCAAATGCATATAATTTTATGGTCTAATTCTCAGGGAACTGCTGTTTCACTTTGTTTGCTATTCCGTTAGATGAACTTAAACCGAAGTAAATTATGACAGCTAAGGAAAGTAATTCTTTAATGATAGTAAAATGAAATTGAAAATGCAAATTTTACCTTATGGGTCATTTTTGTGGATATTTTATGATTTTAATTGATACATATTGATTACAGGAACCATAGATTAGCGACTGCCTTTTCTAGTAACAGCCGAAACAAACATTGGTATCCTTATCCGATAAGTGCAAATTTTAAATTCGATGAACTTTGAAAATAAATTATGACGTAGGAAAGTAGTTCTTTAATGATAGTAAAATGAAATTGAAAATGCAAATTTTGCATGATGGGACATTTTTGTGGATATTTTATTATTTTAATTGATACATATAGGTTACAGGAACCATAGATTGGCGACTGCCTTTTCTAGTAACAGCCGAAACAAACATTGGTATCCATATCCGATAAGTGCACATTTTAAATTCGATGAACTTAAAGCGGAAGTAAATTGTGACGTGGGAGAGTAGTTCTTTAATGATAGTAAAATGAAATTGAAAATGCAAATTTTGCATGATGGGACATATTTGTTGATATTTTATGATTTTTATTGATACATATAGGTTACAGGAACCATAGATTTGCGACTGTCTTTTATAATTATAGCCAAGAGAAACATTGGTGCCCATATCCGATAAGTGCAAATTTTAAATTTGATCAATTTAAAGCAGAAGTAAATTATGACGTGGGAAAGTAATTCTTAGTAAAATGAAATTGAAAATGCAAATTTTAAATGATGGGACATTTTTGAGCGTATTTTATGATTCTAATTGATACATAGAGGTTACAGGGAACTATAGCATGGTGACTGCTTTTTCTAGTTATAGCCAACACAAACATTGGTAACCATAACCGATGTTTGCAAATTTTTAATTACGATGTATTCAATAAAAAATGTCACCGTTATCAATGATGATATTTTATTAATCGATAAAATATCGTTTTAATTAGATTACCGGCATTTAAATATCAATATATATTGCGATATTTTTCAAATATGGCTAATTTTTATTATTTTTACGTATGTCAATATTTTTTTTACCCAAATGAAATTCCAAGACTCAAGATAATATCGTATTTAATAAGTATTGTTAGGCACAATCATATTATATTTTTGTTTTGTTACATTTTTTTTAAAAAATTTTATAACCTTCGTTGAACCTCCGACCCACTTTTTTGAGTTTACGACTACTGTTGTTCAACTCCGTAGCCTTGTTATTTCGAACCCAATCCAAAAGACAAGGAGACTCCTGTATCAAGAATGGGGAGAAATTTATCTTCGTTAAGGACTTTTTGGTGGAAATAACCAGCATTTCCATTAGATGGAGAGGAAAACCACGAAAACTTTTCATGGTTAGCTTAACGGCAAGGGGACTCTAACCCATGATCAGTCTACAACTAAGGTGATTTTACGTCAGCACTGTGGTCGGTGCTGCCGAATGCGGAATTTGTATCGACCAGCCACCGCTGGGATTCGAACCCGGTCACATCATTAGAAGTCGAACGCTCTCTGTTTTGTTATATTGTCAATAATGATCGCATTATAATAGTATTCGATTTTTATTGTTAGCGTTAATTATCGCGAAATTGTCGTATTTGATACACCTATACATATTATAAGAAGACCAATACAATTATTTAATTTATTTAAAGAAAAAATCATGTATTGTCGTATTTTATTCATTATATGCATTTCGGTTTCCAATAATTCCTGCAAACTAGTTTCCGGCGTTGTTCCTACGTGCTGGCAAACCTGGCCTCATGATCTCGATAACAGATAAGAATTTTTTAATTCATTTCAAAAAATTTAAGAAACTTATTGAAATGATTAAAAGAACAAAACCTTGTTTAGTAGAAAAAAGTTAGCATCTTTTTTTTTTTNTTTTTTTTTTTTTTTTTTTTTTTTTTTTTTTTTTTTTTAACTAACATCAAGTTGCAACTCATTGACAATTTTCTTCTTTTCAAATCATTTCATTTTTACTCTTCTTTAATATCATTTTGTTTCACATAAAATGGTTGCAGTAAAAAATAATAATTTGCATGTATATCTAAGATCTTATTTTATGTATGTAAATCTTTTGCATACATGAAGCAACTCTTATTCTAATCTGATTTAACGAAATACTTCCACGTTTCGCTCTAAATGTTCTCCTTGTAAGGGGAAAAAAACCCAAATACAAGAAAAAAAAATGTTTGATCTACGCTATTTGTCTTAGGACTTCTCTAAGAAGCTTTTATACCCTTGTGGGAAAATGTCTTATTATAAGGATGAACGCCCAAATAAATACGATCGCTTCTTTCACATGGATGGTTAAGTTATTCTTTCAGCACGTGCATAGACTTTTCTGCACGTGTTTTTGAATCCACACCTGCAACTTAACTCATTCATTTATAGTGAACATTCAGAACTGGAACGAGTGTTACGTTACACTAGTCTACATCACTTGCGAATCTCGAGAAAGTGTGAATGGCCGAAAAATGGACATTCATTCAGTAGTTTATGAGGAACCATATAAATTGAATGAAAGTAGAAAAAAAATGGTAGAATTTTTGGAGATTGGAAGCTATATGGTAGTTAAGAATTCCCAGAGGCCTTCCTAAATATTTTTTTTATTGTTATAGTTCTAGAAGCTGTATTACTAAATATCGGTTTGATATTTTTTTAAAATTTATTTTTGCATTTACAATCTATAGGATAAATTTTAAATTTTTTTATTGAAAATAGTATATATTTTTTGAAATAAATGAGAAACAAATAGAGAACTATTTTTGTAATACTTATTGCTAAACAATTGTATTGGTCAATTGGTCATTGGATTCTTCCTTTCCGTCCAGTTCTTTCTAATTCGGCGAGTTTCTTCCGGTTTTCTGGAAGAAATAGGTTCTTTCCTGATGAAATCGCAACTCTGCTGAAATTAAAGTTTAATTTAAATCGTAACTTTTAATGTCTTCACATATTTTGCAAAGTTCAATATTTATGCTTATATTTCCTTCTTTCTTAAATTATCTTTCTCTGCTGATTTTATTCGTGTTGTTTCAATAAGTTATAAGTAGGATATCTTTGTGAAGTAATCCTCAATGGTTATAAATTTCACAATTTCAATATGATTTTTACAAATGCAATAAATCTTAATTGCTAATGTCAAAGATTAATCTTTGTCTTTGTGTTTAACTGATTCCTAATCATAATTACTTCCTAGAGGTGACGTTTGCAGTTGGTGGTAATTTCTGATACATTCAACTGTAAGCTATGATTGATAAGCTGTTTTGAAATTTGACGATTGATTATTAGCCTTGAAATTCTACCATATTACTTACGATTTACAAAACGAAAATATTATTTCATAAATAAAAATAAATATAAAAAAAAAACTTTGCAATTTCCGATCTATTTAGGTAATGATAGGGTAAAACTTATTATTTTTGCTTGGAAAAGTAAATGATTTGAAATATCAATTTTAGAATTTTTTTTTTCATGATTAAATTCGTTAATAAAATCTAGATTCGTCGAAATAAAGTTATGTTTACTCATAGAAAGAATGTTTTTGTGCCTGATTTCGTAACTTAAAATATCGTTTGTTCTAATTAATTAGCATATTTTATATCATTTTCTCTGACCACCAAGATTGAGTCCTATTTAAAGATCCGATCATAAAACCAAAAGTTATTCAGGGAAGTCCTTTTTTTTCCGTACTGTACGTAAGTTTTGGAGTATCAACCTCTGTTTGTGATATCAGTATCGTAGGCATATGTATTTAGTTTAGAACATGACTGCATATTTTACACAAAAGTGATGGAATGGTAAATTCCTGTGCTAAATTTTTATATCATGTAAATTTAATCATAAATCTCTTTAAGTCCTTAGCTGTTAGGACTTGTGCTTCATTATGCAAATTACTCTTAAAGAACATGCTGTAAAAAGCTAAGATTTATTTAAAAAAGCTATACACATTTAGTGCCGCAAATTAATATATTTAACTGAGAATACAACATAAAAATAAATACATTTGTTTCTTTTTTTACGGAAACAATAAGCTTTCTTATTGAAACTTAACTCTTTTTTGTCAATTACTTAAAAAAAAATAAGGTCAAAAAATTAAACAGGTCGAAAAAGTTATACACATTTTAAAAAGTCAAAAAAGTTATACACATTTAAAAAAGTCAAAAAAGTTATACACATTTAGTGCCTCAAATTAATATATTTAAGTGAGAATAACATAAAAATAAATACAGTTGTTTCTTTTTTTACTGAAAACAATAAGCTTTCTTATTGAAACTTAACTCTTTTTAGTCAATTACCTAAAAAAAGTAAGGTCAAAAAAGTTATACACATTTGAAAAAGTCAAAGAAGTTATACACACTTAGTGCCTCAAATTGATATATTTAAGTGAGAATAACATAAAAATAAATACATTTGTTTCTTTTTTTACGGAAACAATAAGCTTTCTCATTGAAACTTAACTCTTTTTAGTCAATTACCTAAAAAATGTAAGGTCAAAAAAGTTATACACATTTGAAAAAATCAAAAAAGTTATACACATTTAGTGCCTCAAATTAATATATTTAAATGAGAATAACATAAAAATAAATACATTTGTTTCTTTTTTTACGGAAACAATAAGCTTTCTTATTGAAACTTAACTTTTTTAGGCGATTACCATTGACAAAAAGTGCTTGTTTAATTGCCTGTGTTTAATCATAAAAAATAGCTTTATATACTGATTTGTTAGGTTGCATAATGTTAACTTAAAATAACATTATCTAAAAAACGTGTTCGCTTGCGCGTAACAACTGTTTATCTGTGGCATTTCTTTTATAATGTAAATGCAACCGTAAATCTCTTACGTCCTTGGCTGTAAAGACTGTACTTCATTATGCAAGTTGGTTGTAAAGAAGACGCTGAACACAGCAAGATTTACGACTTTACTTCCGTAATTTTAAAGACGATGTGTTTTCTTTTTATTTCTTCAGTATAATTTTAACGTTTTAATTATTGATGACGACTTCAATCAGATGATAGCCTGATTTGATTTATCAACATAAAATTATGCATTGTGCTTTGACTGAAGTCTCAGTTTAGTGATAATATTATTTGCATTTCAAATATTATGGGCTTTCTTCTTTGTTTTGAATTTTTACATTCTTAGGTTCGTTGTACTAATAAATTAAAGAAGAAAAACTCATTTTTATATTGTGTTTGTAAACAAAATAAAAATATTAAAAAATGCGGTTTGTTTTATTTTTTACTTGAACTAATAAAAGAAATATGACGAATTAATATTGAAGTAGGCGGAATTGAAGTAGGCGGAATTAAAAACATCAGAATTAGTTTTGTGGAAACTTGAAAGTGTTTCTTATAATCGTCTTCCAACTCCCCACTATTTCTTTCGGAAATCAAACAAGTTTCGATGAGTTTTTATCCAGCTTTTTTAATAGTGATTCGTCAGATTTCGATTGCGTTTTTCTTCCCCCCCCCAACTCAAATATAGATTTTCGTTTCCCATTCTGCATATCTTTTTTATTCTGGCAAGGATTCTAAAAATATATATTAAAAGCAGTGATTTGATACCTTGTATATACTTACATAAATTTTTCGCCTTAACAGTAAAAAAATAATTGGTAATTTTTAGAAATACAAACACGTAAAAATATTTTTAACGCAGTATCCTTTGACGCAATATTTTTTAAATATCCTTTGACGCAGATCGGTCAGGGGTGTCCTTTTTATAGATTTTTTTCTGACTCTCTCATTTAAAGCGAAAATATATTTTGATCATTTTTGATATGAAACGTCTAATAATTACTAAAATAATTTGTTACATTATCGGAATTACATTTGTACCAAAATACAAAATCGAAGAAAGTGGTTTGAAGAATTTATTTTTTCATTCTTATTCAAAAAAGTTTTGTTAATTTTGTTGTTTATTTTGTTAATTGATTAAATTTCAATGATGAATAACTGTTTCTCCTATATCTAAATAACTGCATATAAGTGTAAATTTGAAATTATCGTTTGGAAGTGTGCCGTGTTTGGAAGATTTGACCTTTAAGGCAGTAAGAGACACCTGTGTTTCATGCTATATTTCATAACCATAAATTGTTAAAATGCTAAATATTATATTTTTACTTATTTTGACCTAAATTAATAACAAAATAATGAAAAAATTATGAAAATTATCTTTACATAAATTCTGCGTTAAAGGGTTGATGTCTTTTAGTTTGCGAAAACGGATTCTTGACAAAACTTATCTTTTGAATAACGGAGTCAATTATGCATTTCCTTTATAATTTTAAAACTGAAACTTCTTTAAAAACATGGTTTTGGGTTCTTTTGCACAAAAACAGAGCCTTATTTTCACATACTCATAAAATTATAAGATTTTTCACAATTTCACAAAAAAACATTTTTTTAAAGTGGGAAATCACCCCTGATGATCATATTAGAAAAATTTACATAATTAAATTCTTTATTTAATCTAATTTGTTGTCGTTGTTGTTCTTAATGCCAATATCATCAAGCCTACGTATCGAAACCAAGCGAAATTGAGGCAGAAGGTGCGTTTCTTGTTTTATAGTGGCGCCATCTATGGCCAAGAATACGACTTCAGCCACACACGTCACAGCCCGTTTTATAAGGAGGACCTATTCACACATCCATTCATTCATCCACAGATCGTAATTTTTACCTGAACTAGCAATCTCCAATTCAGTACCCCCAAAAGTTTGATTTGTTATGGGAACATGGAGAACTTTGTGACTCGACAGATTTAACGTGCACCAGTCACCATTTACTACACGGGGAGCTTTCGACTTCGGGGATCGAACTCATCCCGTCCTAATGTAATTTATATCATTATGATATGAATATAATCACTATTTTATAAATATAATGTTATAAAACTTTCGTTTCATTTAATAACATCGAAATTTGTAATTCTTTAATATTTATTTAGTTTTTATTTTCTTATACATAAGTAAGGAATTCTAATCTCTGACTGAGATAATGTTTTTTAAGCTGAGTCATTGCTATCGGGACTTACAAAAATAAATTGAAGCATTTTGCTTTTTTAACCCTCTGTAAAGAGTTGTTACTGTATTTAAAGTTTTCTTTAGGTTTTCACAGATTTGGAGTAAATTCTTTTCAAAATGTCAAAAATGTTATTTTAAAGCTTCAAATTCATATAATACAATCTTATGTATTTCTTTTATTTGCTATATAACAGGGGATTAGATTTTTCTCAATTTTTGTATCACCAATTTATTATTTCCTGAACTATATTTCGGACAATGAAAAAATTTCTTCCCCAGAGAAACGAACAAAATTTTTTGTGTATGAAGAGATGTTACATAGGGTGTTAATAACAGATTATATGTCGGGAAACGTTAGAATCTTCACTTAACACAGCAAGAGCGCAAAAAAGCTTAAATCCTAAATTATCTGAGCGGTCATGGAACTCTATTCTTCTAATAAAAAGAAAAAAAAACTATTTTAATGTCATATTTTTTGTATATAACACTTAGGTAAAAAAATAGAAATCCACACCTAGGTGCAGTTTCATTAGCATTTCTTCTTTGAATTTCCCCGCTGGTTTCCCACTGATTTTGCTGGGTTACAGATTATCTACACCCCGCCAGGCGGGAATGTGCGAAAAGGCTAAAAATTTCTTTGGTAACCGTGTCTAAATCCAGCCATATATATGGAAGCTTTTTGCGCCCTGTCGAGATACTTGTCATGGTCTTAAAATATTGAGAAAGGGGAAATTTATTTTCCAGCTTCTTGGACAGCTATCCTTGTACATTTGTCAGTTGTTTGTCCACCAATTGCTTTTATTTACACCGACATCTGAACCGTAACCTCGTAGTCTTGTTGGTGATGCTTTGCATGCTTCCTTTTAGAGGTGAGTTAATGTTACTATAAATGTGGGCGAACGTGAAATTGGTGATATGTATTCCTTCTTGATTGTTTTATGATCTGCCTAAAGGCGAACGAATAAATTTCAGTTAACCTAGAATCTAGTTTCTTTAAGTGTTACCTATGCACGTGCATTTTTTTTGCATTATATTTATCTTTCTGTGAAAGCTGTGATAATTGGCATATTTCTTAACAGTGGCGAAGAATGTTTCAAGTGTTGCGCATATCAATAAAATTAGTTATCTCTCGATATTTTGGTGACATTTATTCCTTCTTTAGATCTTCTAAGATTCTTTTCAAGATTAGGTATTTCTTCTTCTATATTCTTCTTTACTGATATGTAACTCTTCTATATTCTTCTTTAGTGATATGTTACTCTTCCATATTCTTCTTTGGTGATATGTAACTCTTCTATATTCTTAAGTTATATGTATTCTTTCTATATTCTTCTTTGAAGATATCTAATCTTCCTATATTCTTCTTTGATCATATGTATTCTTTCTATATTTTTCTTTGGTGTTATGTATTTCTTTTATATTCTTGTTTGGTGACATTTATTCTTTCCATATTTTTCTTTAGTGATGTGTATTCTTTCTATATTCTTCTTTGGTGATATGTATTCCTAGTATATGCTTCTTTGGTGACTTGTATTTCTTTTATATTCTACTTTGCTATGTATTCCTTCTAGTCTTTTTCGGTTACATGTATTTCTTCTTTATGCTAAGGCCTGCGTGGTGTACACTGCTCAAATTTAAAATAGGAATCTCTTAATAACTTCTGATTGTCACTTATTGTGTAATCTGAATGGTTCGAAGACTTAAATATGCTAATTTCTTGTGCAGATGATATTTTATATTTTAAGTTACGAAATCAGACACAAAAACGTACTTTCTCCATGCGTTTTTTTTTCTCCATTCATTTAGATTCTTCATCCTCAAAATATGGGATTTGCCTCAATCTATAAAATATGATCATTAGAGAAAGGTTAAAAGTTTTTAATTTCCTTCTTTTCTCGCTGAATGGTATCAAAATATTCATATTTCTAGATGTTTCTCTCTCAAAAACTATTCGACCACTACCTTTCAAATTTTGGAATTGTGTCATTAAAATAAATAATTGAAAAATATAAATAGTTTTAAAAATTTATTTTTTATTTTATATAAATCTAATGTCTTTTTTTCCTCCACATTTTTACGTTTCTAGCAGTGAGGTTTTAATAGTAACGTAGTGACCTGCCCTTTTTAAGAATAGTTCTAAAAATCACTGTCCCATACAATTTTTTTTTATGTCATATACTGCTTCCCAGAGTAGTTTAACTTTTTTTTAAAAATAAAAAAAAAATAAAAAAATGACTTGAAAATTATAAATGTAACAGCACTTATTAAGCGTTTAGTAGACAAGGTGGCATTTTCTTATTTTTATTTTATGTCTGATTTGAAAGTAGTTTTTCTCAGGTTCATAGGATTCACGATAAGGTTGATAAATTTTGTATTTATTAATTAAATTGTATTTCACAAATATTTAAATAAAATAATCCAAAGTGTTTGGGCAATATCGTGTTAAGCCAAACTTTTGCAAAATAGACATTTTAACCTTATACATTTTTCTTAATGTTGTTTACATGTTTCCACAATTTCCACTAAACGCATCAGAATACACATAAACATATTTTTTATTTGGAATTTAGGGTGTTTTGCATCAAAAAATCTCTTAAAATATCGTTCTTAAAAATATTTTAAAAATGTGACTTATCATTATACTACCTGAAGCTTTTTAGTTGTAAGAATATGTTTTTTTCCTAATTTTACGTACCGCTAATCAAGTTTTTAATTATATATTTGTTGTTTTACGCTTTATATGATGTTTTACTTTTTTCGTTTTTATTATTGTTATTATTTCATTCAAAGAATTTTGATTTCACGATTTTTTAGTAATTTTCCAATTTATTTAATGGCATTATTATTAATATAAATGTACAATATGTAAATGAAAAGTTGTGATATGGGTATGACGAGTTAAATTACTTCAAATTAAAACATAACCATTGGTACCTTTTTCAGTAACTAATTCTCAGCTATCAGTACCTCCATTTATATTTCCGATGAAGCTGTTTCTTAAGTCCACGTATTTGAAATAAAATAATTATAATCATAAGATGTGAAGAATTTAAACCATCTGGGCAAAGAACATATTTGCGTCCTTGACCTATGATCAACAGGACTATGATCTACAGGAAACACTTTTACAGGATATTTTCTAATAATTTTCCGATTCATTTCATGACTATTTTATTAATGTAAATAGGCAATATGTAGATGAAAAATTTCGTGTTGAGAAATACTGGTTAAATGACTTCAAATTAAAACATTTCCCTTAGTGACTTTTTCAGTAACGAATTCACAGCTATCAATACCTCCATTTATATTTCTGATGAAGCTGTCCCTGTATTGCAATGTATTTAAAATAAAATAATTATAACGATAAGACGTGAAGAATTTGAACCATTTGGGCAAATGACATATTTGTGTCCTTGATCTATGATCTACAGGAAACATTTTTACAGGATTTTTTCTAGTAATTTTCCAATTCATTTCATGACCATATTGTTAATATAAATATACAACATGTAGATAATAACTTTTGTTTTGAGAATCACGGTTAAATTACTTCAATTAAAACATAACCAACCCTTGGTACCTTTTTCAGTAACGAATTACCAGCTATCAATATCTCCATTTATATTTCTGATGAAGTTGTCCCTTTACTGCAAGTATTTAAAATAAAATAATTATAATGGTAAGGCGTGAAGAATTTGAACCATCCGTGCAAATGACATATTTGTGTCCTTGACCTATGATCTACAGGAAACATTTTTGCAGGATTTTTTTCTAGTAATTTTCCAATTCATTTCATGACAATATTAATATAAATATTCAATACGTAGATGAAAATCTGATTTGAGAATAACGGGTTAAATGACTTCAAATGAAAACATAACCATTGGTGCCTTTTTCAGTAACGAATTCACAGCTATCAATATCTCCATTTATATTTCTAATGAAGCTGTTCCTTTAGTTCACGTATTTAAAATTAAATAATTATAATGATAAGACGTGAAGAATTTGAACCATCTGTGCAAATGACATATTTGTGTCCTTGACCTATGATCTACAGGCGTATCTGTAAAAATGATCCGATTTCATCCTACTTTCAAAGACATTTAATTTGATTCCGCCTCTTCAAGAAAGATGTTGTTCATCCTCGATTTTATTCATTGAAGTCGAATTCTATTGAGTAGAATTACAATTCTAAACAATTCTTTAATTCAATTGACCTTTTAAAATGAACCTTAGGCGAACTTAATTGCGGCTGCTTGTTTCGGGAAAATTATATACATTAAGGTAATTGATAGTTGTTAATTCACTTCGAATTGTTGATCAAGCGTCGATTAATTGATGGGTTAAAGTAGATCATTTTACGTGAATTACATAGAAATTTAAATTTATAATTAATGGGGACTCCTTTTTTTATTGGTTTATTTAATTTTATGAAAGAGAAATTGGACACTGGGTGGGACGGCACACCTGTAATTTTGCCGAAAATAAACATTCTTTTTAATTTCTGACTCTTTCGGTTTGGGTAATCATGGCACTATACTTATCGCTGTAGCTTATTTTAGTCACAGGTTTTTATAAATTTATATGACAAAAATTCACAAAATCATGATACACTATAAGCCCTTAATTCACTGTTTGCGATTTTAAAAAACATCTTTGAAAATTTTAATTTCGGACTCTTCCACCGGTTTGGGTAATCATGGCACCATACTTATCGCTGTAGCTTATTTTAGTCGCAGGTTCTTATAAATTTATATGACACAAATTCGCAAAATTACGATACGCTACTATCAAATTATTTATACATTTTGTCTTCTTAAAAATATGTCCTTTCTGAATGCATATAGGGAGCATTCTTAAATTTATAATATTGTACCTAAGTAATAAAATTGTGAGAAATATTTCGGTAAAAATTGTTCCTCCCCAAAGTTTTTGCACCTACAAAAATAAAATGAAATAAGAAAATAAATAAAAAATAACTAATTCTATTCAATAAAATAATTTAATAAAAAAATAATTGAATAAATAAATTTTCTTTTCAGTAAATATTTACCTTAAAATCTTAATTTTCTTCAACAAGGCACGGTTTTTGCAAATTGAATATTTTTCAATTATTTTATAGATGATCGCATTCTAACTATAAAATAACATTAATATGTATTAAGGATCATCCAATAATTTAGGCATTCTCTTACCCTCTTGTTTATTTATTTATAAATTTATCTATTTATTTATTTATTTATTTTTTGAAAAATAGAGGGAGGGGGTAGAAAGAAATGTGACATATGACTATAGATTACATTTGACAGATATTCAGATTAGTTACAACACAACTAATAAATTCCTTATAGAAAAAAACACACTTTTTATGAATTTTCTTGTCAGCCTCTTAATAACTAAATGTTCTTTTATTATTAATTATTTTTATGACTTATATAAACTAATGTCAAATTTTTTCCATTGCAAAAAACAATATCGTTTGTATAAATAAATAAAAAGAACGAGAGCTTTAAAAATCTGACTTTATTTTCTCTGTAACCTTCAATTTTACATTGAAGGTCATTACATTGAACATTCGAGGGAAGCAATTAAAGATCCTCTGATTTAAATGGAATGCAAGAAACAAATTTAGATTTTCTTCAAAGGATTGATTTGGTAAACTTTTCCGTTACTACAAATTTGACCCATGACTGAAGATTACATTTGGTAGACATTCAGATCAGTTCCAACTAATAAATTCCTTCTATATTTTCATGCCAACCTCTTAATAACTGAATGTCCTTTTTTATTATTAATTATTTTACATGGCTTAGATAAACTAATGTCAAATTTTCTTCATTACAAAAAACAATATCGTTTGTATAAATTAAAAAAAAGAACGAGAGCTTTAAAAATCTGACTCTATTTTCTCTGTAACCTTCAATTTTACATTGAAGGTCAATATTACATTGAACATTCGTGGGAAGCAATTGAAAATCCTCTTTATATTTTCTTGAAAAGATTTTGATTTGGTAAACTTTTCCGTTACTACAAATGTGACCCATGACTTAAGATAACATTTGACAGATATTCAGATTAGTTACAACTAATAAATTCCATATATATTTTCTTGTCAACCTCTTAATAACTGAATGTTCTTTTTATTATTATTTATTAAATATGACTTACATAAACTAATATAAAATTCTTTCCTTAATAAAAAATATCGTTTGTATGGATTTAAAAAAAAGAACGTTTAAAACGGGAGCTTTAAAAATCTGACTCTATTTTCTCTGTAACCTAATATAAAATTCTTTCCTTAATAAAAAATATCGTTTGTATGGATTTAAAAAAAAAAAAAACGTTTAAAACGGGAGCTTTAAAAATCTGACTCTATTTTCACTGTAACCTTCAATTTTACATCTACACAGCCCCACCTATTCTTTGAGATACGCAGATGATGATGCCCCAAACGAATGCTTTCTGTCACGTCAGTTGCTCGAACAGGGTTCGATTGTAAAGACCATTTCAGTTAAAAAAAATCTTATCTTTTCTTTTTCTTCATCTTTCTTTTTATCTTTAGCTGTTATCAGTTCGCTTCTCAACATCAGCGGCTGTTTTATTCTGTCGTAATATGAGCACCAAAACTTCTTGCTCACTCATATTATCTTATCACTGTTTCTACTGTTCTATAACTTTCCATTTGGACACAACTTTAGATTCGAATCTTTATGAATCTTGTCTTAAGGCATTTACTACTACTATAAGGGCAACGCAATGCTTTCTGCTGATATTTCAATTCATGTTTTCAAAGGAAGGGAATATTTATTACTTCTGATAGTAACATAGAGATGTAATTTTACAATTTATTTTAATATGTTTATTCAAATTGAATGTGGAATTTTAAGATTTCGCCAGATATGTAAGCTAAACCTATCATTGTTATTTGCCAAACTTTTCTTATCCCCCACGCAGTAGAGAACCGGGTTTGATTCCCATTACTGGCATATCGCTTAGTATTTACGTAAAGGTAAACATGATTAACAAATACTGAAAGTGACTGCACTTGCATATACTATAAAAATGACCATGCATTCCGAAGTTTCGGATTTTAATGAACTTTGTAGACATTTACTACTGTGCAACGCAACACCTTGCACAGATCATTTTACTTATGTAAGATGACTTCGTTAATTAAATTAAGCATTATAAATAACTCCTGAAATAACTAGTTGTCGACAAGTAGCTAGTTGTCGTTAGGTAAATCAGGATGGTTAAAGCTCCACAATTTCTTGACCAACGGCATGAGGATCAACACTATGGTCAGCATTGTGTACTGGTTTTTTTTCTTCCCTAAGAAACTGGTACTCAACGATTTTAAGCCTCCACCATACACATAATACTGATCCTATTTAATGGCTATTTAGAATCTTAACCACAAAGTGGACCTGTATTTTTATAATTCAATTTTTCATTCAAACAAAAAATGGTATTTTATGATTAATCTGAAAAGCATAAACTAAATCCACCCTTTATATTTATTATGCATACATCTATCGCTTAGAGATTCGGGTTCATTTCTATTGCAGACTTGTTGCATAGCATTTACGTATTAATAAACACGAGTGAACAAACAAATGATAGTTACTACAAATGCTGTGTTAAATATTGAATGACCATGCATTCAGATAGCAATGATCTTTCGTTCAATATTTTTATGAGTTAAGTGTTGTGTATTAAGTTTGTTTCATTCTTTAAATAAACATATTTAAAGTTTGCTGCCCTTTTTTAACACTTCAGTATGAACAATTTTTGTCTATCTCCTGCTCTTCTAACAAATATATTGCGTGGTTCGGATCATTAAAAAATCCTATATGTGCTCTTCAGTAGGTAAACTCTAGTAACTTCCATATTACATCAAGTCATGGCTTCTATATTAGAGTTATGATTTATGAAGTATTAAATTTACTTTTTGTATTGTTTCCTCAGTGTAGCTTGTTTTCTGTCTTTTACCTTGGACAAGTTTATAGCGCTGTTTAACTGGATTATCTTGATTGTATAATATTTCTTTTGTGCTTTTAAATATGAACCCAAATTGCAAAAACTTAGGGCACAATATTTGGCAGATTTTGATCTCTAAGAAAATGTTAGTTCTATAAATTTTTGCGTATTCACTTATTTTAGCAACTTTTTAAGCCTCCGTTCAGTGAAAACATATTCCATTGACTTCTCAAATTCAAGTTTGTTAAAATGTCTCTGTAATATATATAAAATCTGTATATGGTTTATTTGGATAGTGATTATTTCAAGATTTCTTTGTAATAATTTTGCTAATGACAACTATTCAATATTTGTTCAGTTTATTTAAACAATTTCAAATAGCTGTAACTCAAAATAGTGAAAGTGAACTACATTTTTTAAAATATTTGCTTTGACAGCATCTGTAAATTTGAAATGAAAATAAAATGTCTTAAAAATGGTTTATTTGGATTGATTTTTTTAAGATATCTTTGTAATAATTTTTCTAATGACAAGCTATTCAATATTTGACGAATTCAATTCAACAAATTCAAATTACTGTAACTCAAAATAATGAAAATGAACTATACGTTTTAAAATATTTGCGTTAACAGTATCTGTTAAGTTGAAATGAAAATAGAGTTTCTTGAAAACGGTTTATTTGAATAGTGATTACTTCAAGATTGCTTTTTCATACTTTTTCCAATGATAAGCTATTCAATATTTAATATATACTCGATTATTTTATTATTAGCTTTATCACTGTCTTATCAATCGTGCTGTATTCTTGAATAATTATGACCTTCAAACTTTGCTTTTAAGGAATGATTAATAATTCTGTGAGTTATATTCCATTTAAATAGTATTTATATATCTTTACCTACTTATCAAGGCATGTATTTTTTTCTTGAAGTACAACAGTTTATTAAGTCAGCAAACTTGTTTAATTTTTCTTTCGTAAAATAATGAATGATTTTTAGGAAATGTTCGTGACATATATTCCTCGACTAAATAATATAAATAGTGATATTAGTTTTTTCTCAAGGGCACATGGGTCATTTTCTAAGAATACTAACTGTACATTCTCTTGCCTGTAAAAGCTTACCTTTTTTTTATTGGAGTAATAGAAGTAGCCGGTTTTTCCATGCCTATTAAAAAGGATGGACTAATGAGAAAGCAAATGGACTTTTTCTGCTCTTGTTCAAGCTTTTATGTCACTAATTTCACTGAAAGTTATAACTATAAGGTAGAGAAGATAATGATGTTGACTATATAAAAGTAGGCTTATTATGGCAATAAATCTAAAGGCCATGTTTTGTTTTCATTCTTGGGAATTTTTCCTACGTGCTATAAAGAATTGGGATTATTTTTATTCAAATCTAAGGAATAATATCATTTATTTGTCGTAAAATTCCTTGACCATTTTCTGCTAAGTTTGAGTTGAAATTTTATTATTTCTTCTAGGAGCTGTTTTTTAGACATAACTTAAAATGGCTTTTAAATAAATAGACATAACTTGAAATGTACGTTAAAAAAACTTGCAATTGTACAGAGTGCGTCTTTTTAATGTTAAACAATGAAACCACGTTACTTTTGAGAACCCTGCATACCAAACCAATGTGAAGACTCGCTTTGATTATCATCATAATTCAACCAGTAGCACAGCTAAGAAGGGTTTTTGCGAGTTCCTTTATTTCCCAACTTTTTTTAAAGATATTGTAATGGGGAATATTACTTTATTATAAAAAATTTTTTATGAACAAAAATGCTTCAAGACAACAAAAATTTATCCTAAAATTCAGGAAGGAAAGAGGGCTTTATAGGTCCATAAAAATTTGGTAGCTTTCTTCCATAAAAATTTTGATTTCATCTAACGCATCTGGTTAGTACTTTCCATAATTTTTACTGATATTCTGGTAGTGGTAAAATGAAGAGATACTATCGAATGTATGAAAAAATTAAAAAAGAAAATATTTTCCTTTCAATAAAAAAGGAAAGAAAAAAAAAGACTGAAGAGGTTAAATGTTTATGAAAAGTTCAAAATGATTTCATATTTTTCTGCTTATATATTTTCAATTCTTTGACTCTGATGATCATCTATCGGAAATCAATTTTCGTATCAAACAGAAGCTACTAAATAATAATAGGATCTTATTTCTACTTACTGTTCTTCGATCTACTCATATATCAATCCGTTAGAGGGCAAAAAGATTTATTTCAGTTCTGAGAAAACAATTTTCGAAAATTTTGTTCTGATTTTTAACCTTTTACAAAAAACGACATTTCCTCAATCGTAAACATTCCGTATTCTGAAAAAGGAAGTCATTTTTTGTATTAAAGCTGTAAATATTTACTTGACATTTAAAAATATTTAACACTTTAGATGATACAGGACGTGTTTGTCAAATTTATTTACTAACCAATGTAGTTTAACTATTTTTCCTTTAATTTATAGCATTTATCGAATAATTTTGTTATGAAATCCACTTTGTAACTATGAAAGTTTGAGATAAAAGGCAATACTGAGAGAAATATGGTTTAATACAAGTAATCAATTGCTTGTAATCAAGATTACATGTAATTGCGATCACAATTTATTAAAACATTTCTATATATAACAATATATATTGGAACTATGAAAATTTGATCTAAATTGTAATATTGATCTTAATTGACTTGACTTGATTACAAGTAATCAATTACTTGTAATCAAGTCAAAACTGCTTGTAATTGTGATTGCATGTAAGCAAGAATACACATGTGTTTACGATAAAACGTTATCATAATTACGTGTGATAGTAGATCATTATAACTGATAATCGTAGCTAATAAATATTTTAATCATGTTTACAATTGTAATCGTAAGGCATGTTTGCTTGTAATCACGCTTGCAAGTAATTGATTGCTTTGCGTTAATAGTTAATAAAATTGTCACGATTTTTATCACAATTACAAGTAATTAATTACTTGTAATTGATAAAAAAATACCCTTACATGTGCCAGCTATAATTTATTGTAAAATAAGTTAGCAAGTAATTAATTACTTCTATTCTAACACTGTTACGTACTGTGATTAACATTTTGGTACAAAGTGTTCTATTTGACTACGGTTATTTCATAAGTTTTTAAAATATAAACTTATTTTTTTACCATTTTACTAGTATATTTAGTTATTTTTTTTTTAAAGACGAAATATCCTCAATTTTATGGATGAAAATTACATTTTTGGATTAAGCGTTATTTAATTTTAGAAGCAATTTAAAAAAAATTTATTTAAGCAAATTCATCGTAATACATTTTTTTGATTGATCCTAAGAAGCAGTTTTATCCAATTTTTACATCTCATACAATGAATTAAATTATTTTTTTACAAACAATAGGATGGTAATATTTGCTTAATGCTTAACTGAGTTTGACACACCTGCTGAAAAACACGAAAACTTTACTAAGGTCATGGTCTTCTTGTATCTAATGGGTTATAAAGATGGCTAAATTAACCCACAGCATGTTAACATTCAAAATTGGACGAAATTATTACAATTTCCGCATGCAACCAGTTTGACAGAAACCACTGACATATGATACCCATTTCCTCAAGATTAAATCTTCTTACCTTAGAAACTTTCTGATTAAGATAGTGAAAAAAAAGTGGTAATTTAGTTTTTCTCATTTTTAAAATAAGTGATTAAGAGGTAATGGGACACTGACGAAAATATAATTTCAATTATTTATTCAATTCTAAATGTTTTTATTCTTATGTCCTTAGTATTCTACTGAGTGACCTTGGTTTCGAGGAAAGTGTTGGGACCTTGACCTTTCGCCTTATGCACAATTGAATGTTTTTTTTTTCTTCTGTACTTTCCTTTATGGGTTTAAACAGTTTAAATAGCTTAGGTACATTAGGGTATTTACTAGAAAATGATATTTGCAATGTATAATAAGGTGATTTTGTAAAATAACAAGATATTAAACGTCAAAAGCTTTGTTTTCTTGGCATGTCCTTTTCCCCCTTCATTTATAGCATATCATATGCTAATAGGGTGCAAAATGAAAAATATTCAATGATTGCTGTTTTGTTCACAATGCATTTGTTATGAAAAAGCTGGTAAATTGTATTTCGAAATTAATTTTTTTTTTAATATATTCTCATTGAATGGTTGTTATGAAAATATAAATATTATGGTTGCATTCTATTATAGTCTGTTATAAATAAACTTAGATAATGACTAGTTATTCTGATATATTTAATGAGGCAGACAAAAGTTTTTATGATATTTAATGGAATTGTAAAGTGTTTTGAACTAGTTTTAATCTTAAATTCATTCCAATTAGTTTTAATTGTAGATTACAATTTACAATTTCGTTAGATTACAATTAGACAATTACAAAATACAATTTCTGTTAGATTACAATTTCGAAGTATTCAAAACACTCCAAACATTCTCTTAGAAACACAGGAGTAGGTTAAACCATAACAGTGTCCAAATTTGTTGCAATCTTACAATTGCGCTAAATTAATTCACATTAACGTTTTTTTTTTTAGTGTTTAATAAATTCCAAAATTTCTTTTATGAATATAGGAGTGGGTTAACCATTATATATTGTCTAAATTCCCAGCAACCTTTATATAGTGATATGTTAATTCACATTAACGTTCTTTTAAGTGTTCAATACACACCAAAAATTTTTTTATAATAGTGTGTCTCAATATAGGAGTAATGTAGGAGTGTGTCTCAACCATAATAATGTTCAAATTAATAACAACCTTAATATAGTCCTAAGTTGATACACGTTAACGTTGTTTTTAGTGTTCAATACACTCCAAAAATTTTCTTATAGGAATGTGTCTCAATATAGGTGTAATATAGGAGTGTGTCTCAACCTTAATATAGTCCTAATTGTTCAAATTTATAACAACCATAATATAGTCCTAAGTTGATACGCATTAACTTTCTTAAACTTAATTACAGGGTACATTAGTTCAACATAAATTGGAACATGGCTCAATTTAAAGTCTTATTAAGGTTGAACCATATTATGATTTAACGTTGAACCGATTTTTTTCAAAGTTTATTTTTGATTTATATTCTTAACGTAATGTTTTCTCTAACACTTTCAAATTCATAGGTTGGCGTTCCTTTAAAACAACGTGGTTCAATTTAACATATTATTAAGGTTGCCGAAAATATGCACCATATTATAATTCAACGTTGAACCTATTTTTTTTAATGTATTTTTCAATTATATTCTTGTAATAATATTTCCTTTAACACTTTTAAATAAATTATTGACGTTTGTCTCAAACTACATGGTTATTAAGGTTGCAACAAATTTGCACCGTATTACAGTTCGAAGTAATGATTGTGGTTCTAAGCGCTGCACTGATTATTATTATTTATTTATTTATTTACTTTTTTTTTCTTTTTTTTGAGAGTGCATATTTCTTTTAGATTTTTTTTCTCCCTAAAGTTTTGTTTCCTACTTTAAAGATCCTGATTGACTTTTGTTTTGTTCTATACACTTTTAGAATCATATTATAAATATAAACGAGATTTTGGAAGTTAGAATTTGAAATTAATAGAAATCTTAACTAATTTTGACAGACAATTGCTTTAAAATTGCTAGCGTTATATTAAATTTTTGGAGAGTCATAAAATTGTTACGGAATTCAACTAAGATCGATTTAATTTATCAGGATAAGATTGAAATTTATTAAGATTGATTGTTTTAACATTACCAGCTTAGTTTCGGAAAATTCCTCAACTACACTTTGATTATTAATATTTCAGACTCAAGGAATTTTTTTTTTCAGTTATTAGAAATATTTTTCTTTTTTCATTTAGGATTATTTTTCAAATGTTAAAAAACTAAGTTAAGTAAATTTTAAAATCAAAGTAAAAAAGTGTGTTTCTCGAATAATATTATTCTAAGTAGTTTTGTTTTTTATTAGTAAATTAATAATTTCTTTTGAAAGTTCTCAGATTGTTTATAAAACGAGGTGTTTTTGCAATTCCCATTGATGACGTGGCTATAATAACATTAAATGCATATTTAGGACTGTTTTTGTTAATATTAATGATACGGATACGAATTTGTGGATAAAATAGGAATAACTATTGAAGCGTGACCATTTTTCTTTGTTTTTAGAAGAATATTTTTGCTGACAACACATATGAGTATTATCTTATGAAGAGGTAAAAATGTTTACATTACCTAATTAACATTTACTTTAGCATATAAAATCAAAATCAAAGCGTTCATTTCACGAATCATATTATTTTAAGTAGTTTTGTTTTTTACTAGCAAATTGATAATTTCTTTTGAAATGTCTCAAAATTTTTTTAAAAAACGAAGTGTTTTTGGAATTTAAATTGGTGACATGGCAATTAACAATATTAAATGTACCCAAAGAACTGTTTTCATTAATATGAATAGTGCAGATACGAATATGTAGATAAAATAGGGATATCTTTTAAAGATTAATATTTTCCCCTTATATGGAGAAGAATACTTTTACTGGTGACACATAAGCATAATACATACTGTAGAGGTAAAAATATTTACATTATCAATATAACATTTATATTGATATAATCAAATATATCCATGGAATCTGGCTTTATTAATGTAAATGTGATAACGTTATGTAGATAGAATACGAATCTAGTGATAATTCTTCCTCGCATGTGATTGAATTTAGTTACTGGTGACAGATTTAATATTGTAAAAGGAAAAATATTAACATTGTCAAATTACCATTAACATTATTAAATGCATACATCGAACTGTTTTAAATAATGTGAAACCTTTGCAGGTCTAATATATCTGACGGATCAAAATTAACATTATTAAAATTATACATTGAACTGTTTTAAATAATGTGAAACCTCTGCAAGTCTAAGATATCTGAAGGATCAAAATTAACATTATTAAAATTACACATTGAACTGTTTCAAATAATGTGAAACCTTTGCAGGTCTAAGATATCTGAAGGATCAAAATTAACATTATTAAAATTATACATTGAACTGTTTTAAATAATGCGAAACCTTTGCAGGTCTAAGATATCTGAAGGTTTTAATGATAAAATCGAGTAATCCTAAGTTTTTTCTAATCAATGTAATTACTTTCTCAGGACTTTTTTTTAAGTGTGGTATGCCCCATTTAACAGTGGCAACTAGGTGGCTCTATTTTTTCTTGAACCAAATTGCGAAGAAAAAAAAACCTATTTCCTTTACTATAAAGCATTTTTTCATTGCTTTCTCTTCTTAGTGGTATAGTACGATATCTGTTTAAGGGTAATAACTTTTCCTTCTATGGTGTTGAATTCTGGCGCTGATGACAGATTTAATATTGTAGAGGGAAAAATATGGTGTACTATTCGTTTGGAGATACTCAAGTTTTGTGAGCGAGAAAAAAAATCCTTTTTTTCTTCTTCTTTTTTTTTATTCTTGTTGTATCTCATATCTTCCTTTTTTTCACTTTAACTTTCAGTTACATCGAAACATAAATTACTGGCAATTGAGGGGATTAGATATTTTTTTTCTGCCTTACGATATGGTTACAATTGTTGCCTTTTTTTATAACGATTCTTTTTAAATTTCAGATTTTACTGCTATTGGATAAGTGAATGTCTTATTGATTGGTCGGATAATTCAAGATGAGAACGACTCTAAAGAATTTTCTAAATATCCATCACAAAAGTAAGTTTTTTTGCTATGCAATTTTCATATTTCTTCCAGGGGTCGTTCAAGTATTGCGTAAGCATATTTTTAGCAATTTTAGACTCTCCCTCCCCCTTGTAAGCAAGTAAAAGCAAATGACCTCTTTAATGCTTACGTAAAAACCACACGTAGTTGCAACCCCACCTCCGGTTTTTGTTTTACTAATAATCTAATTTTAGGATTAATTCAAATAATAGATTTAATTTCGCATTATGAAGTTACTTTATAATTTATTTTATAAACTTTTAATTAAAATATTCTTTAAGAGCCTTTTGATTTTTTTTTCTAATCTCTTGACCCCTAAAACTCTTCGAAGGGAATTTCTCCAATTTTTCCTCTCCCCAAATTGAATTTCCATTCCAAATTTTCCATGTTTAATTTTTTTGTTATATTTTTAATTTGATGTTTTCAATAAAAATTGGAATTATGAGATTTTAACGTCTTATGTAAGCATAGCTCCTCCTCCTCCCATTCCCTTGTCTACAAAAAATAAGCAAATGACAAATCTTCTCCCTGCGTTAAAAGCTTACGACGTATTATTTGAACAGCCCCTAAGCTGTGTTATTAATGTTATATTAATGTTATTGTTTACTTATGTAACGTAGAAGTGTAAGAACGGAAAAACTTAGATTCCTTATGTTAAATACAAAAAAAATCTATGATAACTTAAGCAATAATAATTAATTTTTAATGCAGTCACAAATTCGAAAAAAATTATGAAATTCATAGCACTATTTCATAAAATACACTGAATATTAACAAAATCGCTGTTAAAAATTTGCTCCAGTTATTTATTTTCACCGAAATTTGTTGTTCTGTAAAGGATTAACGTAGTAATACAAAATCTCCCGAATTTCCCGATAACATTGGTAATGTCAAATATTCTTGATTCCTCCAAAATACTGCAATGTGGAATATCTCGATCGATTTGGAAACGTTGGTAGTGTTCGATATCTTGATTCCTTCAATGACGTTTTTAATGCAAAATATTCCAATCCTTCTGATAATATGGTGCGTAGCGTTTTTAAAAAGTGCTTAAAGGTGCTTATTTTCCATTTTCGTCTTTTAAAAGCCCTTAAATGTACTTTTTTCATTGGGTGTTTTTAAAAAGTGCTTAATTTTCCCTCTTCGAAAATGAGAATTTTTTCTTTACCATGTCGATTTTCACCAGATATTATGCAGAAGCGTGTTTTTCACATTGTTGTATTAAACGTTTTCACATTTCATTCAACCACAATCTATTTCGTCGTACCATCGTCCATAGCTTATGAAAGCGCCAATCATTTTGCACGTTTGATGAAATACTTGCGAGTCCGGATGTGCGTATACTGAGCTGGGTTCGGTGAGATTATTGCTCTCTCATGTGCAGCTCTGCTGCAATGTGCGAGATTTGCAATTTCAGGCTTCATTTTCCAGGCTCTGAAATCGAACCAAAAATCTCTCGATCTTTTTATGGCGGCTAATATAAATAATTTTGCTGAGTCTGTCAGAAACTAGTTATTTTATCATGGTCATATGTAAAGTCTTTGAAAATTCTTTTGCATTTTGTTAATATATATAGTGCTTAAAAATATTTTTTGAGTGCTTACAAAGTACTTAAAAGGGGCTTATTTTTTGTTGAAAGATTTGACTACGCACCCTGGATAATGTAGGCAATGTTAAATATTTCGGTTACCTCCTAAAGCCTAACGTAATTTATTCAAAATTAACCATCGGAATGTTAAGCGTTTAAGTAAATTTGAATAGAATCTTTCCTCCTCCATTGCAACACATAAGAAAAACGTGTAAATTATGCAGAAAAGCAGCCAAGTGAAATGGTCGAAAAACTTCAGGTTAAATGTTCAATAGGTTAATAGTGAGATAGAATTCGATATGCATTAGTAAAATCTAAATCTGCATGTTTGTTACCCATATGTATTTTTTCTTGAATTCAATTTTCCGGAGAACTTCATTGTTTTCAAAACCTTCCTGGATCTGAAATATTTACTTTCAATATCCGTATATTTTCGTTTTTTTAAGTGCCTGACATAAAGAAATAAAAAAAAAAATCTTTGATGCGGGTCTCAAATATGCGAATGTGAATATAAACATAAAATAAATGACACTTGGTAAACACAGAAAGAGGAAATATTTTCCCTCTTTAATATTTTTTTCAATTTCCTGTGCTGTATGCGTGTATTTCTCGAAAAAGAGGGACGCGCATCAGTGACAATATGCCCGGATGTGCATGCATAAAAAAAAAGCCATCCAGAGGACTTCTTCAATAAATGCGCCATGTGTGGAAAAAAAATGCATTAAATTATACATCACCTCTCGAGTCCCTATAAAGCACTAATTGGAGTTTCATTTTCTTTTTTTTCTTTTTCTCTTCATCGCCAATTTAATCCTGTGTAGGGGTGATTCATAATTCATTCTTTGTACTGCTACTTCCTGCAGCAGTAACAATAAATTCTTGAATCCATTACAGTCTTTTCAGCTTAGTGATCTAATTATGAAAATTATGGTGTTCCTTTTTGAATGAAGCAAAACCACCAGTGGCATTTTTGTTGTGTGGAGGTGTGTACTTTCTCTCAGGTTGGTCTGTCAACTGAAACTGGCCTTTATTGTGATGATATAAGCTGTTAATATTTTTTCCATCAAGCATGTTGATTAAGTTTCTGCTGGTAGATTATAGATTAAGAAAATAAATAAATAATTATGTGATAATTATAATATGTATATAATATGTATTAATAATTTAAAACTAATTTGAATATGTCTCGATGGGTTTTGTATCTAAATAAGTAATTAATTATTCTTGTTGAAATTATCGACCATTATGGGCAGGGTGCGTAGCGTTTTTAAAAAGTGCTTAAAGGTGCTTGCTTATTTTAGATTTTTGCTTTTTAAAAATCATGTGCAACTCGGTTGCGTTTTGCAAGAGATTCCCGATTTCTGGTTTTTCTTCCTCTGAAATCCAACCGAAAAATCTCTCTATCTTTTTATAGTGGTTAATGTTATCAAGAACGAGAGTTCTTTGGCAAAATTGAGTTATTTCATCATAATCATGTAAAGTCTTTGAAAATTATTTTGCATTTTGCTAATGTAGTGCTTAAAAGTATTTTTGAGTGATAAAAAAATTTTTAGATTTTGAAAAATACTTAAAAGGTGCTTATTTTTTTTTTTTTTTTTGAAATATTTAGCTACGTACCCTGATGGATGGGTATTCATCCGGCATATTATTTATGATATTGGTTTAATAATCAAATTAATATTCAAAATAAACACCGTCGTATAAAGTACTCAAAATAAACACCGTGGCGCCATTATGAAAAGGATAAAGTAATGGAAAATTGAAATTTGAAAACTTTATTTATTTTCATCTGTATTGTCTCCGATGATTGAAGAATAAAAAATTAGGTTTTGCTCACAAATTATTTAACTAAACATTTTCTTACTAAACATACTTATCCTTACTCACTAGCTATACGTTCTTTAACTGATTTTGTGATTCAAGTTTAACATGTAAAACGTTTTATTTTTTAGGACATAATCAAGTAACAAAAAGTAATACTTGTCGAATTATTGAATATTATTCAGACGCAAATGCTACTTAGGTAGTAAAAAATCCACAGTCATAAACGGAATTGGGATTTGATTCAAATATTCGTCGGGACAGCCTTGAAATATTTTCTTAGTTTTCTTCTACATGCAACGTTATTTTATGTTTTTGCTTTCAAAAAACTTATATGAAGGCAGCTTTACTCCGCTAGCTGTAACAATTGAATTCCCTAGTATTAGATTTTAAATTACAAATTTACCGAAGTGAAAGTTATTACCCTAAATAAATTTCCTTAGGCGGATTTTTTGTTAAAACACAATGCCATGTATCTCCCCCCTCCCAAAAAAAAGTACTAATTTTAGCATCACATAGGTCACAACACAAAATGCTTTGAAAAACGAACGACGCATGGAATTTTCATAGAAGCATTGAAAAAGCTTTGAATACTTGAGATGGTTGTGTGCCGTGCGTCACATCAAGATGTGACGCACAGAGCATGCGCAATGAAAACAGAACTGTGCAATTAATAAAAGCAAAGGATTTTCAATACTTTGAAAGTCACAGAAATGCATGTGATTAACTCTATCTAAGCAACAGGGAATAACTTATATAATATTATCGGAAAGGAATGAAAATGATACCTTGTGACACTTTCATTTTATTTATTTATTTTTGTTCGTAAAGGCTTCTTTCCGTTTTGCTCTCATTGAATAAAATATTATAACACCATCCTATATAGCACCATTGTTCATATATTGTGAGATTCCTGCATTACAGAACTTCTAATGTATACATGATAGCAAAGCAAGTTAATTAAATAAACGTTGTGAAAAAAAATATTATAATTACTTGACCGTGTTGTCCTTGATTAAAACATTCTTGGATGTTACTTCATGTATTTTCATTATTTTATGTATAATGACCATATTATGAAAACAGGTAAGTTATTGCTTCATATAGGATGAAAACTTGTCCTTAGCTGATACGCAGCTTTTTTTTCTTATCCCTGATTAAAATACACAGAATGTTCTAGTTCTGAAATTATGTAAAATGATAATAATGCTAAAAATTAAAATAATCTGTTTTCTAATATCTGATTTTTATTTTATAATAAAAGTCGGTAAAAATATCTATCAGCTGATTTTGCTACACGAGTGTTTGTTAGCGGGAAAAATATTCTTAATTATACCATTTTTTTAGAACTTCCTTTGTAACTAAGAATTGATTCAGAGAATAGATATGTAAACGGGTACATTTCATTTATGTAATCAGTTGAGGAAAAACTTTTTAAAAAAAGTGATTCAAAAGCTTGGAGTGTTTGACTATGTAATTAGAGCATTATCAACAGAAAAAAACTACAGGAATGCTATCCTGATATGAATCTTGAAATAAAATACGATTTCTAGCAACAATCTTTTTTTAAACTTGTTTTCATAGTAGATATTAATAAAAAAAAAATTTTTTTCATCCTTTTTTGAAGCAATTTTAAAAATACATTTTTAAAACTGTATAATAAAATTAAATCTTTGACTAAAGCTATTTTATTTAAGCATTTTATTACTAATAGAAAGAGACTGATCAGTAATTACCTTGGTATTAAACTTCTAATGTGAAACTGGTTGAATAGTTCTCGAAAAACAAAATTTTAAATGTACGACTTTTTTCTTTTCTGAATTTCATAACTCACAAACTATTTAACTGATTGCGCTCAAATTTTGTATTTTGCAATTTAAAACTATATTCTTCGAAATCATGTAAAAACTTGTATACCTTGCTTTTCAATTTTTTTTCGACCCTCATTAAATAAAATAATAAAATATAATAAATAATTACTAAAAATTATCCTTTACTTGGATTTATCTTTGGATAAATAAATTTTATAGAAGTATGGAATTGTTTATTTTTTTTTTTTTTTTTGCTTAAAATNTTTTTTTTTTTTTTTTTTTTAAAATTTTTTTTTTTTTTTTTTTTTTTTTGAATTTCATAACTCACTAACTATTTAACTGATTGCGCTCAAATTTTGTATTTTGCAATTTAAAATTATATTCTTCGAAATCATGTAAGAACTTGTATACCTTGCTATTCAATAATTTTTCGACCCTCATTAAATAAAATAATAAAATATAATACAATGATTATTAAAAATTATCCTTTACTTGGATTTATCTTTGGATAAATAAATTTTATAGTAGTATGGAATTGTTTATTTATTTTTTTTTTTATTTGCGTAAAATGTTCTCGAGTTATGGCGAAATACACAACATGTAAAATTAACATTAAGGGGCCCAAACTTTCGACCACTCTCGTGGCCAGGCTTTGGGACCCTATTTTCTAGGTTGCGGCCACCCACCCATTTTGAAAGTTAAGAATCCAAATTCGTCTAAAAAAAGGTATTTTTATTCATAGAAAGTACGTTTTTGTATCTTAAAATATCGCCTGCTCTAATTAATTATCATATTTGAGGTCAAGTCTTCTGACAATTAAGATTGAATGCTATAGTGCACGAAAATCCGATCATTAGATCAAAAGTTATTTATGGTGTCCCGTATATTATTTTGCACATTCGTCATGATGATTGATGCTCGTAGTGCAAAAAATATTTGTTTTTGTGCTTTCAGATTAATAAAATTTTATTTGGTACGTTAATTTAGACTATGTTCGTCATCATAAGTCATATTATGGTTTGATTGAACAGGGTGCGTAGCGTTTTTAAAAAGTGCTTAAAGGTACTTATTTTCGATTTTCGTTTTTTAAAAGCCCTTAAAGGTGCTTTTTTCATTGGATGTTTTTAAAAAGTGCTTAATTTTACATTTTCTTAATTGAGATTTTTCCTTTACCATGTTGATTTTCGCTACGAATTATGCAGAAAGACCCTGTTTACATTGTTCTATTCAACGTTTTCACTATTAATTCAATCCCAATCTATTTCGGCGCATCGTCAGACCGTAGCTTATGAAAACGCCATTCGATTTACATGATTCAAAAATTTTGACAGTTGTCAAAAACAATGCCAAAAGATTTATTATTATTTATTTTTTTTGACATGACGTGTTAAAACCCGACAGGTTTTTTTTTTTTTTTTTTTTTTNAAAACTAGACAAAACCGTCAATTGTTAAAAACTTTCCAACCCTGCCTAATTATGATATTCTTTTAAAGTGCTTAAAAATATTATTTGAATGCTTGAAAAGTGCTTAAAAGGTGCTTATTTTTTGTTGAATAATTTGGCTACGCACCCTGTTACCGCCAAAAGATTTATTATTATTTATTTTTTTTGACATGACGTGTTGAAACACCACATTTTTTTTTTTGGCATGTTAAAACTAGACAAAACCGTCAATTGTTAAAAACTTTCCAACCCTGCCTAATTATGATATTCTTTTAAAGTGCTTAAAAATATTATTTGAATGCTTGAAAAGTGCTTAAAAGGTGCTTATTTTTTGTTGAATAATTTGGCTACGCACCCTGTTACCGCCAAAAGATTTATTATTATTTATTTTTTTTGACATGACGTGTTGAAACACCACATGTTTTTTTTTTTGGCATGTTAAAACTAGACAAAACCGTCAATTGTTAAAAACTTTCCAACCCTGCCTAATTATGATATTCTTTTAAAGTGCTTAAAAATATTATTTGAATGCTTGAAAAGTGCTTAAAAGGTGCTTATTTTTTGTTGAATAATTTGGCTACGCACCCTGTTGAAGGCAATCGAATTCGAATGTTGTTATTCCTAAGTTTGGAAGGCAAAAATTCTTAAAATAGCAATAATCTTATTGTGTTACTTAAGAATTACGTTTCTCATATGACATAACTAAAAATTTTGAAGCTTCTGCAGATAGTTCTCTGCTGAGACATTTTTATATGACTGAAACTACAAAAGGGGAATAAAAGGGAAGGTGGTCACCCCATACCTTTTTACCCATACAATGTGATTGAAGTTTCTTGGTGAACACCATTGCCAAAGTACCGCCCTAAAAATGGTCGCCCATTGTCAAGACCTTTGAAAGTGGCAAGAGTTCAACATGTTGAATGTGGGAGGTTGAGAAGCGTGGGGCAAACTAATTTGCTTCGGAGAATTCCGCTCTTCTTAACTGAATGGACTTAGGACAGTAAAAAGTTCCGCACAAAAGCAAACGAAAAACATGAAAGAAGGCATGAACTCCTTGTCTTTTACGGTTCTCATCCCATTTGAAGGACCAAGTAGAGCTGATATGTAATATTATAAGATTGAATTGCCATACTTCTAGTTTTTCACTACTTGACTCAAATTCTTTTTACCTGACGCAAATTCCTTTAGTTTGACGCAGATCTATCACTTATTCTCCATAAAACATAGTTGATATTTAGTGTATTATGCTGCCAAAAAGGTTTAGTCAGATGTTTTACATGTTACGGTAATTTATCTTAACCCTTTCACGCAGATGGGACATCTACGTGCCTTTTATATATTTTTTTTTCTGACCCTCTAATTACATGCAAAAGTATATACTACCCTGCAATAATGGAAGAGAGACTTTCAATTTTTGTTATTTTTTTAAATTTCTCAAGAAATAGTTAAGGGATTATTTTGTAACTTTAGAGATGCTTAGTTTATGCTTTTTTTATACTTAGCAATAAAATTTAAAGCTCAGAGATTTTAGAAACCTACAATAAGTTACGGAAGAAAACAAATATTTTTGAACTCCCTACGCCAGAAAATCGAACAATAAGCTTCTAACTTGTATCGATAACTTTAGTTGTTATTTTTAATAACTGCATAAAAATTCGTAATCCTAGATTAAATATTTATATAGATATGGACATTCCTATAAAAAATTAATTTTTTTGCCTTACGTTTTTTCATTATAACTTTATAGATATTTAATGGAATCAAACAGAACTTTTAGAGCAATTTTAGATTAGTTACAAAATTGTCGATTTAAAATTTTAAAGAATACGCAAGTTATGAGTATTTAAGCTAGTTCTTTTATACTGCTCATGCACTGAAAAAATTTTTAAAATTTTTTTTCATAATTTTGTAGTAAATCGTATTTGGCAACTAATAAAGAAAAAATTATTTGAATATCTTAGAAATTCAAAAAGTTTCAAGCTTTAGTTTAAAAAGTTAAAAGTTTTCTAAGTAGTTTTTGCATTTTTCAAATAAAAGCTTAAAACGATCAGGTGTCATAAGACAAAATTTAATAATAAATAATACATTACAATAATCGTCCGGAAACTAAACTTTGACGGTACAGAGAAAGAAACCATGTAACAGAAAACATACTTTTATGGGGGATGATTACCCACAATGCCAGTGTCATTTTTAAAAAATCTTGTTTAAAGTATACAATATGTGAAATTTGTAAATAGCCCCTTAACGTAATGAGGTTTCTTTAAAAGAATATAAAAACTACTTAGAAAATTTCTTTAAATTTTTAAGATATTTAAAAAAAAACTTTTATCATTAGTTGCCAAATACGATTCCCTATAAAATGATAAAAAAAACTTTTGCAATTTTTTTCTGCGCATGCGCAGTATAAAAGAAATAACCTTGAGCAATTTTTAACAAATTTTTTTTTACATTTCAACACCTCTAAAGTTACAAAATAATCCTTTAAGGATTTCGTGAGAAATTTAAAAAAAGTTCAAAAACTGAAAGTGTCTCTTTTATTATTGTAGGGTAGTGTATTTTAATATTTTTTAATAATAAAAAACAGTCTAATAGGTACAAAAAGTAGATTATCGGAATTATATTTGTAGTAAAATAAAAAAATCCAAAAAATTTTTTCGAAAAAAAATTTTTTTTTCATTTATAATTAAAAACTTATCAATAATTGATTTTTTAAATTAAAGAAATTTCAATGAAGAATAACTGTTTCCTATACCACAGATAAGTGCAAATTTGAAAAATTATTGTTTGGAAGTTTGGGACATTTTACCTTTAACGCAGAGAAAGACACCGCTATTTCATACTATATTTCATAACCATAAATTATTAAAATGTTTCACACTTATTTTGACATAAATAAATACAAAGTAATGAAAAAAAAGTATGAAGCATATTTTTAATAAAATTCTGCATTCTGCGTTATAGGGCTAATGTACAGTTTAAATAGTTTCTGCGAAACATATTTTAGTTTCAGAAAAAATTAAAATTAAATAAAAATAAAAAAACTACTAAATAAAATTAACCTTAATTAATTCATCTTAACATGTTATTTTGATAATGATGATAAAAAGATTTATTTTTATGTTACTTAAATGTTCTGATGCATAGCTTTTAGAAAATTTTCAATTTAAAAGTAACTTTTTCTCAAACATGATATTTTGTAAGTGTAAAATACAGCTCCAGAAGAAAACTTTACGTATGTTTCACACCACATATATTTTTAATGCAAATATATTCATTAATTTTACCACAAAATTCTCAATTCATATATGCTGATATTTAATAATATTCATCAAAAATATTTTTCCTTCAGCATTTACCAAAACATAATGCAGTAATGGAGGCATAAATATTTCATCGCACTTTTGTCTTTATTAGACATCTTTATTTATTTGGTCTTTGTTTTAGTCTTTTTACTGTTCAAATCTAGTTCTTCACAAACAACGTAAAATCTAACGAGATCTACGACTATAAGTTGCTCTTATTCTGAGGTATAGCGAAAGGAATGGTAAATTGTCGTTACACACGCCCGTATTATTCCAAAATTGAGTATAGTTGATGAGCATTATCTTCTTAAAATCAACAGTGGGAGTATGATGTGATGAAATAGTTGGGTTGCATTGTTTTAGCAATAATGACCCTTGTGTGGGTAGATGTCTTATTTTTCTTTGTTTTCCTCTAACTTCATTTGTCAAAAACTATATGTCAAAATCCATGCCATTATAATAAGATTCTGAAGTATCTCATTTATATTATAATTCTAAAATATCTGTTAAGATCTATTTTTACTTATGCTTGTGATGTGAAATTTTTTTTCTCTTAGTTAGATAGTAATGGCTTAAGGGAAGATTAGAAATAATAACATAAAGAAAAAAATAACCAGTCAAGGGAAAATTTTATAAATAAAAGAAATTTATCGACAATATAAATAAAGGTGCAATTTAAATTAATTATAATCACACTACAACTGAAAATATTAAAAAAAAAATAATTTTAACTTCGTAGTGTGTCAACTAATTTTTTTGCAGAGGAGAAATTTAATGGATGGTTTTTGAAGTTGGTTTTACTTTTTATTTTTATTTCGTTTATTTTTTTTCTTTACTTCGCAATTAAACTATAAAATTTTTTGATTATGATAAATAAAACTTTTTTCATCAGGGTTGATCGTAAAAGAAAGTTAAATTTTTTTCCTGTTCCAACTTCAAAGATTAAAGAAAAAAAAAATGAACTTGTTGTCTGTATTATATTGTGTCATAAATAATGTCTAGATGTATCAAGGTGAATACTTCAAAAACAATGACTTCTTTTGTATCCTTGCTCAAAGCACATACTCTGAGATGAAAGAAAGAATTTCATTGGAACATTAAAAATAACTAATTTTTCTACTAAATTGTGCTTGCCTTTTTCACGTTTGGGGAATGATCTTTTAAAACTACAATGTCTTGTGTTATGACATTTTAAAAAAAAAATACAAAAAATTTTAGAATTTTCGAGGATTTTACTTCGATAAAACAGGATTGCATTGTGTTTGGATTTATTGTGTTGCTTTGATGTTAAAAGATTCATTGTGCTTGGGGTAATTAAACATAAAAAATGTTATTTATTTTTAAAAAATTATAGGTACCATCTGTGTTATACCTATTGTCTAATTAAATCCGTGTTGATTATGTTGAAATAATGTACGCAATTTTTAAATTTTATAACATTTGCACAATGGCAGATTAATCATTTATTCCATCTTAAAAAAAATCCTTATTTTTTAATTGTAAGAGGAAAATAATTTGTTTTAATGAAAGTATATAAAACTCTTCTATTATTTACTTAGTTGTAATAAATCCACACTCGAGTTGATTTGGTCAAGGAGGTAATCATAACTAACTCTTGTTTCAATGCTTTCCTTTTTTGCATCAATAAACGATGTTCAGCCTTAAGTAATACGAATTTAACAAGATCGCAACAGGAATGCATTTTCCATATTTTTAATTTATTTTTCCCTTTGTGTATTTGTACATACTGGAATTATATTGGAATTTTTATGATGAATTAGGATGAGTTTTAAATAGCTGACAACTCTACTGGAAAATTTAGTTGACTACTGGACAACTTGGATGGCCAGCTACACCCTGTTTCCTGGTTTCATTAAGAACTCTTTTTCATCCAGCTACTTTAAAAACTTCCTAAAATTTGGAAAGTTCCAGATTGAATTACTCTCAATTTTCTTTCTTTGTACTAATCTAAACGTTTACTTGAGAATTTAAAAAAGAAATATTACTACTTATGGTAAAATTACAAATAAAATGTGGTTTTCTTATCATACCGTTTGTTAGTTAATGTGGTAGAATTAGTTAATATTATAGATGCATGTGGTAAAATTTTAAAATAGAATAGATCGATTACTATTCCATCTGGCAAAGGCATAAACATAAAAACCAAATAAATGGTAAATTACCAAATAAATGGTAAAATGAGTAATAGCCCTGAAGAACTTTTTGGTAATTTTATCGTGATATTTTGCAGTGTGGAATGAAAATTATTTACTCGGTTATATTTGATTTTCAATTTTGTATTTTTGCAAATGTTTGTCAATAAGAAGTATAATTTTAAAAACCAGAATTTTTCGGTTAACTGTAGTCATAACGAACAGAAAAATTACCAAATGAATGGTTTAAATGCCATAAATTTTTAATTATTTATTAGAATAATCGTTTTTAACCAGAAATGTCTTTGCTATACAAATATAATAATTTTGCCAGAATTTTTTTTTCCATTTAAATGAATTACTTTCTAATGAGAATTTAAGAATGTAATGAACTTAAAAAAAATAATTGCAGTCCATTTAATGTGGTTTTAAAATAAATTTAATGGGAACGGAAAATATTTAAATTGTTTACATTTTAGTCATTAGTGTAATGTACTTTGAGTAGTATATTTCCTATTATGTATTAGTTATAAAATTAGCCTATAGTCAGAAATATTTTGCGTATATCGTTATAATTTCCTTAAATATCCACAGGATACGTTCTTAGAAATAAAACTCTCACTTTTAACGATTCAGAAATTTTTGAGCTGCATTTCGTTAATTTTGAGAATCATTTCGTAGCGAAATTACGTGATTTGTGACGAAACGCGAACTCTCAAATGTATGACGAAAATGTTTCCTCAACTCGAAAACGTGTTAACTAAATGACGAAGCTAGAATGAAAACTAGACGATCAAAAATAAAGTGATGCAGCATCATACAGGCCAACGAGTCTGTATGGTGGTCATAGAGTTGGCCTCGTGCCAGCAAGATACCAGGCTCGTTTCGGGCATGGGCGTATTTTATCTAGCTGCTCTATCTGTCCTTCTTCTGTTGTTGGAATGACAATGATCAATCTGTATGTTGCGCATGAAAAATTGATTATTGGAAGGAAAAAAAAATTGAGCCGTGATGGCTCAGGGGATAGACTATCGTCTTCCAATGAGGCGAACCGGGTTCGAATCCCTGTCGGTACGAATTCCGCGTCCGGCTTGCACCAACCACAGTGCTGACGTGAAGCATCCTTAGTGGTAGACTGATCGTGGGTTAAAGTCCCCTTGCCGCCAGGCTAACCGTGGGAGGTTCTCGTGGTCTTCCTCTCCATGTAACGCAAATGCGGGTTAGCTCCATCAAAATGTCCTCCACGAAGGCAAATTTCTCCCAATACTCGAGCCAGGAGTTCCCTTGTCTTCCCTTGTCAAAATTTCAAGGCTGCGGAGTTGAACATTAGTAGTCGTAAACCCATAAAGATTGGGTTGGCTGTTCAACGACGGTTATAAAGTTATAAAATTAAATATTAGAAAAGTGAAATACTTAAGCCCCTACAATTAAATTTTTTTTATTTATTATTTTTTTTTTTTTGGAAAAAAATAGAATGAAGAAATATTTTTTGTCAAAATTCTTTTCCTTGAATAAGTGACGATCTTTGCTTCGTCACTATGACGAAATTTTTTTCTCTGAGCATATACCAGGAAGTGGTTTCGACAAAAACAAAGAAAGTTTCGTGATATTTGAGTTTCCATTTTTTACAGTATCTATATAATTTACAGGATTTTTTTCTTATCGTGATGGCAGATGTGTCTTCATGTTATTTAATGAACTTAAAAAATAACCGAACCTAATGAACAAAGTCAACTTTAAGGAGATCCTTTACATTAGTAAAAAACATTATCGAATTGTTTAAAATTCTTAATTTTTATTATTCTTATATTCTGTTCAGCACACGTTCATTCATCATCCGCTGCGTGCCACATATAGAATTAAATCTACCATAGGAGGCATTATGACACATCATAATTGTTAATCATTCAACACTTTTAAGTCTAGTCACGATTTCTTTAATCTTTCCTCTCGTGGCTTAAGAAAATATCTCGCCTATCAAATTCTATGAATTCTTGCTTGAAAGGCATTTGAAAGAAAATACATCCTCTTAAATAATTTGATAAAGTATGTTTGGATCATTGCATATTACAACGCTTTTCAGTTTAACTTAGAGCAATAATATCGAATGATATTATGGTATATTATGTATGGATGATATGGCATGCAATATACGATATTATTCGAATCATGTTATATTTGGAGCAGAATATTATGGTTCATGTTCTTCTGTTAAAAAAAAAAAAAAAAAAAAAAAAAAAAAAAAAAAAAAAAAAAAAAAAAAAACTGTTACAAAATTAAAGAAGGTTTTAGAAAATTCAATTATCTTTAACTGAAATATTAGTAAGTTACTACGTATATCTTTACGCCTTCACTTATAAAACTTATTAATGAAAATTATCTGTTGAAACTAATTTTGCCAAAGCCTTTTATACAGATCTGTGTACGGAGAAAAAAATTCTGGTGCAATTTCCGTATTATATGGTGATGACATTTTTGGTAAAAAAGAAAAAAAAGCGGTAATTCTGGTTAATAAAATCAAAATATACGGTATTTAAACCATTCATTTGGTAATTTTTCCTTTCATATGGTAATGGTTTTTGCAAAAATTGTGGTTTGAAAAATTATAGATCTTATAGCCAAACATTTAGTAAAAAATACAGAACAGAAAAATAATTTTAACAGAATAAATGGTTTTTATGCCTTGCTGTAAAGTATCATGATTAAATTATTGCATTTACCAAATTTTATCACTTATTATAAAACCATATTTTATTGTTAATTTTAAGAAAATCATTACCAAAGCTTTTCGTTAAAAATAATTGCCGAACATTTTGGTGTACCCATAGAACCAGATGCACTGTAAATTTTAACACAATCTGATAGTTTTAATCATACTCTTTTTTTTTCTCACTGTAGAAAAATAGACTTTTTTTTAATTGATTAATTGATTTAGAGATTAATTGAGTTTTCATTTGAAATATATGCTGAGAAAAAAGTTCGGTCACAACTACCAGAATATGGTAAAATTTGCCGTGTTTCTGGCTCTATGCGAAAAGCGAAAAGCTCGGTAATTTTTGGTAGTGGTTTTGGTAAAATTAACAATAAAATATGTTATAAATATGGTTAATGTGATTAATTTTGGTATTTTAGAGCAGGGCTAAAAACCTTTTATTCGATTAAATTTACTTTTAATTTTTTTGTTTTTCACTAGATGTGTGGTAAAAGCCAGAAATGTCGGTAAATCGTTACCATGTGAATGGACGGAAAAACTACCAAATGAATGACTTAAAAACATATATTTTGGTTTAGCAATCAGAATCATGTTCTTTTTTTTACCAGATATCTTATTACCATACAGTACGGTAATTTTACCAGAATTTTTCCTCCGTACATATATATAAAGCACTATTTATTTTGTTAGTTAAGTGTTTTTAGATTTAATGAATTTTTCAAATAACAGCAGATTTGAATATCAATTTTAAATGTATACCTAAACGATCAGTTTAGTAACATAAATTTGCCGTGTAGAAAAAAATTACTATTCTTATAGGTAAAGTTTATTTTCTCTGTGCACTTGTGAAAATACCAAGCTTTGTAGTACATGCTATTTTAAACTACTACTAAATAATAAATAAAACAATGTATCTAACTTTTGGCCAATCCATTCTTTTTTAAGCAAAATATAAGAATAGTTCTCATATACTGAGATCGTTATCAAAGCATAATTTATAGGTTTGATGGGAGTTTATAGCTTTGAAGCCAAGCCTCTGAAAATGATCAATGCACACGGGTTCTTAATCAAAAAATATAAAAACAAATAAAAGTCAAGAAACAAGTAAATAAAAACACTAGTTAAAAGTCTTTCGTATAACGACAGTGACAACCACTTTAAGCTTGAGTCGGTGTTTCATAGAGGACTATAAGAAGACAACAATAGCATCGTTAAGTTTTTTTTTTCTTTCGTATAGTTCGCACAGGTAGTAATGTTTTTCTTCAGAGAACTACGATTTGGGTCAAAGGGCTGGAAAAAAAAGTGCTTAACCCTGCAAAAAAGTGAAACCTGCCATTTATCTTTTCTATGATAGAAACATGGTATAATTTATATTTGACACACACAAAAACTCTCATCGTTCAATTGCATATAATTTATACCATCTCGTTAAGGTTGTAAGCTTCAGGGAGCTGTCTTTTGGGTGTTGATGCAGAAACAGTAAATTCATGCTCCATAGGTTGGTTACGACCTTAATGTCTAGTCAAATGTTTCATAGAAATATCTTACATTGTCTTAGATAAGATTTTTTTTATACTTCCTCAATAAAAGGGCAGGTCTATTCAGAAGATAATAGTTACTGCTTTTGTTTTGGAGATGAATAGCTGACTATTTCAGGTTAAGGGGGAATTGTTGGTATGTGTGTAAAAAGTTTTAAGAAAGCATATTACTTTGCAGAAAAAGCGCAGTGCACGTAATTGCAACGAACTTCAGAAAAAATAATCGAGTTGACCGCTAATTTTACGATCAGCTCCTTTTGAGAAAAATAAAACCTATTGCACGTAATTGT
Organism: Parasteatoda tepidariorum; assembly: GCF_043381705.1. Lineage (NCBI taxonomy): Eukaryota > Metazoa > Arthropoda > Arachnida > Araneae > Theridiidae > Parasteatoda > Parasteatoda tepidariorum. Next base: position 35,444,734 of record NC_092215.1, on the reverse strand, counting down.
AACTAACTCCAGAAAAAAATAGCAATTAAAATTAAACAGCTAGCTCGCTTCGTTACATTTATGTATATCATAAGCTAATTTTAAAATTCTGCTCTGTGCAACCGATGTTATTCGTTAGGCTTTTTGCAATGAGCCTATTGCAGAGTTACTTCGACTGGTTTTAAAAAACCGGCTTTTCTAAATACCTTATTACTTATAGACATACTTCTCTCTTTTATACACTAATGAGAAGTTATATGCGATGCATATTTGGCAATATTTTAATTGTTTTATAATTTTGAAGTATTAAAAATATTTAAGTAAGATTTATACATATTTTAATTACTTTAAATTCTCCTTAAAATTATGTTGTTAAATTTTTCGGTAGTTTAGTTCTTTTCAAATTAAATGCATTTTTTTTTATCTCTGCCTTTACAAAAATTATCTTTACACAAAATTATGATGAAAAAAATAATAGAATGAACAATTTTTTTAATGCATATTCTTACTGAACTAAAAATATTTCGAACCAAAACTGGACCTCACATTTTGTTTAATCGAAACATACTAACTTTATTTTAAGCTAATTTTACTTGGATTCTCTCCTGAAAACTTCATTTTGTGTCAGCCACTTTATATAACGCTTCCCAACTCTCCCTGGTAAGCTTCCTAACTCTCCTTAAAGGTTCTGGGTTTGATCCCAGAACATCACTCTCTCTCTTTCTCTACATTGGTAACTACAGACAATGATCACGTTCTATTGGTGAAGTAGTGAAATACAGTCACCTATCTCACTCATCCAACAGATAGCAGCCCAACATTACTTCGCATTGTTCCATAATTCACCTTAATTCGAGCCCCTGAATCTCTAACACCGTGAAGGCTAAAAATAACTTTTACGAGCATTATGTTAATTAACCGATCTGTGGCGATATAGAAAAAAATTTACAGGCAGATCTGTATTTTTATGGTCTTTGACTGGAATGCTTTTTGCCTGTTACTGACTGTATTCTAGCGGTGAAATGTTTTACAGAGTAATTTAAAAAACTTTAAGCCCTAATTTCCAAGGTTCTACAAAACCACCTAAAATTCAATCAAACCTCAATCGAAATCTAGAGAGCAATTTGAATAAAAGCTCAAAGCATACGATTTTTTTTAAAGCGTTTGCGTTTTGTTAAATATAAAAACATACGTTTCGAAGTTTTGAATGATTAAAAACCCTTCTGCTATTAAAAATATGTCTGCTTATCATTTTAGGTAAAATTGATTGATGACCTAAACAATTTGAAAAATGACGGGAAAAAATTTCGAAGCTTAATGAATATATTAATGAAACAAGAAGTATTCAAAATAACTCCTAACTCATCTTGTTCAAAAAATAATAAATAAAATGTTGTGAAAGATGAGTGTGAGGCATTAAAAACTTCATTATTATTTTTTTAATTCCTCAGATATTATAAGAGGAACTGGTCTTTTAGTGACCTATTCACATCTACTTAATCAAAGCCATCTTTATGCAGAGATGCTTCAACTAATGTTGATGTCATATAATATTTTTGAAGAATAGTGAAGCCGAAAATAAAGTGACGGCGATAAAGTTCATGCCTCTGCGGCTACTTAGCATTTTTTTTTAAATTTAATGTAATGCTTTTTTACTTTCGTATTTTGTTATGCTTCTTATTTTATGTTTGTTTTGTTTTCCTCGATCTTTATGCGATGTGCTCTAGTTTGAAAACAAGAACTAACTCAGAATAAATGAAATTAACTTATTTGAAATGTTTTGAAGTCTTTGTATCTTCACTCAATAACGTACACATTAATCACAATGTTTTTAAAAATGTTTTGTGTGTTAATGTTGTAAGTTTTGAAAAGAAACATCTTGTCTGAAAAATGTTTCTTTTGTTCGAAAACAATTTTTAAAAAAAAATCAGTTTCGGAATTCCATAACGTTTTCAAAATCTAAAATTACGAGAGAAACAGTATAATAGAAGTTACAAGTAACAATATACAAGGTGACAAGAAATAATATCTCAAAATAATATCTGCGAGCATACACTGTAAAAAATTCCGATATAAAGTGCCACTTTAGGTGTATCATCCGTTTTACCGTAAAATATTATACAGTAATGTTTATTTAATTAGAATGATTCAGTGATTTTACGGTAATTATTACTGTAAAAATTACGGTATATCTGATTTTTTGTTTCGTAACATGTTCCGGTAAAAATAAATTTATAGTAAAAAGTGCCCGCATCCTGAGTTCCGGTTATTTTTATTCTATATTTTAGTCTATATTCTGCATGAGATGATAAAGGATGTCCCACAATTCACATAAAAATTGAATTCGTTTATTAAAATATCGTCAATAAAAATATTTTCAGTGGCGACATTTTAGCTCGCAATTTATGGTTATTAAAAGTAGAGTACTTCAAGAAGGAACAACGCATTTAATTATTGAGCCATATTATGAATATTGTTGAGTCATTGTTTGATCGCGTAATTTTCCGGTTCAAAATTGACTGCTTAGATTCGGCGATTAAACCCCGTAAGACCTTTTTCTTTGGTCTTTTTAAGTCCAAAGTCTATGTCAACTAACCCATAAACTCCCACTTCTTAAAGGAGGAAACTCTGCTTTGTATTCATGTAATTCAGTCATACGTATGCAAATTGGTCGTAAAAAATTTCTACGAAAGAGTTCGCTTGTGACAGCAACCCCGGAAGCCATTTACCCTACATGCTTTTTCACACATAACCCTTCATTGTATACTTAATAAATGAATAAAATATTCACAGTTTTTAATGAAAACTTGGGTTTTCTATCAAAAATTACTTCTTGTGTGAATTTTGGGAAACCTTGTATATGTGTCGTATTTAATTTATTGAAACATATGTTAAAATAAATTTAAGTTTACACAACAGGTAATTTATTTGTCAAAAAAGGTGTTTAATAATTATTTTTCTCCACCACAAAATTAAAAATTCTTATTTAAGAAAACAGAAAATAAAGGAAATAAGTATACCAAACAGTGAAAAAAAAAATCTGGTAAAATTACCCTGCTGTATAGTAATGACATTTCTGGTAAAAAAAAAATTTATTAAAAACAAACACAATTCTGGTTAATAAAACCAAAATATGCCGTATTTAAATCACTCATTTGGTAATTTTTCCGTTCTTATGGTAACGTTTTACCTACGATTCTTGTTATCAAAATTATAGTTCTTATTACCACATATTTAGTTAAAAATACAAAATTTGAAGGTAAATTTAACCAAATAAAAGGTTTTATGTCGTGCTCTAAGGTATCATGATAAAATTATCAAATTTTACCACCTAAATTTTACGAAAATTGGCGAACATCAACGAAAATTGGCGAGCTTTTTGGTGTTCCGATAAAGCGAGAAACACGGTAAATTTTACCATATTCTTCTACATTTAACAATACTCTTTTTCTCAATACAACCCTCTTTTTTACTTATAATTATATAGATTGTTGAAATCTACGTTTTGAATAATATCTACCCAGTTCCAAGGTTCTTTTATAATTTTTTTTTCCAGTTTAAAAAATTTCTTATGAAACAAATGAAATGCGTTTCATTAGAGAAGTTTGTCGTAAGAGACTATGATAGAATTTTCTTAGAAAACAATTGAAAGACGTTTTTTTTCCCTCTAATATTTTATCATCAGGAAAAGACAATCTTAACAATTACTAATTCTAAGGTACCTGAGATGATGATCATCATACGTCATCGCTTTAAGATTAAATGACGTCATAAATATGACATCACTAATGTAAAAAGTAATCGTCATTTAACCTTGAAAAAGGATTTGTTGACCATGTAACTCTTGTAGCAGTGAATAACGACACTGTCATTGTAGTTTAAACACGGAAAAGGTTTAATCAACAGTATTTTGAATATGGTTGCAATTAAATTCAATCCGGAAAACCTTGATTATCAGTTTTTTTTATTGATTTAAATATTGTTGAACATTTAAACTAGTTATCAACTTTCATATTTAATCTTTCGGTCAAGGTTTCGAAACAACAACTCGCTGCTTTCAACAAGTCGAGTGCGTTACTGTTCTGCTTTTGGTACGACATATGAATTGAATCTTTTTAAATGTGAATAATTGCTAATGATAGATGGTGAAATGTCTAGTATATTTTGGGAAAAACTGGGTTAGATAATTTTAAATTACCCTGAATGAAACAAGTAATTGAAAGGTTTAGTAGAAAAACGAAAGTGTAATTTCACTGAATTTGAGTAATCTGTTTTAAAATATATAGAATTATTCAGAAAATTGTTATTATTAAAAACCGGCTGAAAGTCTTTGCTGAATAAATTAATGTTCCGCGCTTAAGCTAACCGTAAAGTGTTATAAATTTGGAAGTTTAAGTTTTTTAAATATAAGAATACACTTATGGAAGTTTTAAGGCGTGTGAATCATAATATCCTTTAAATCTGACGAAATCTTTCTTCCTAGAACCATATTTGGAGCAAATTAGTCCTTAAAAATAGCATCTTGATGGTTGAAATTAGGCTGCAACGCTCTTCAAATTAATACTTAATGAAAGTTGCAGTAACTTTTCACGAAATGCAAATCTATATACCCTCATTTATTAACAAATTCATTACTTTCAACGTATGTGTCGTAGAAAAATCAATTTGATTGCACAAGAGTTACAAAAATAGAAGATGATGATGAAATTTTTTGCATATTTCAATTAATTGTGAACATAATATTAAACCTTACCTGTCAACCATATTTCATTGTGAACCTATTTCATGTTAAAGTTGTCTTCTGACTTTTCCCTGACTTTTTAACCTCTATTATCTTAAAAATTAGCGAAAATTGCAAGCTTTTTAGCAATTGTCTCCAAAAAGCAATCTAATATACACCCTAAACAAACATTCGATCTCTCACAATAATCTAATATGAACCTCATAAAAGTCCTAATATGAACCTCGTAAAAGTTCAATTTCGTCACGCAAAGATTTAATTTCAACTACTTTTTTTGATTGGTACATGTACTTAAAACAAATAAATAAAAATATGGCAAGCAATTCTAACCATTTCGTAAACCACATTTATCATCGTATAAACAATCAATTCCATTATTGCAATTTGTAGATAGTCGTGCATCTAAAGCTACAAGTGGATGATTTTTTCCTCTGAATTTACTCGAGCGTGTTATTTACATAAGACTCAATTACTACCGTTTACCAGGTGACAAAACATATGACAGACAATTTATCGCAATCGAATATGAATGAGAAATCATCTGGTGTTTAGAAGACAAAAAGTTCTTTAATGAGCTTTTGGCAAAATGGCTGTTGCGAAAATTTTTTATTCTGATGTTTCATGATAGAGAACAACACATTGCATATGATGGTTTATAAGTATATTTTTTTAAAAACGGTTACGCTTTTTTTTTATTGCGAGAAATATTTCACTATTGTTTCAATTTAAGGTTACTGTTAAATTCTAAAAGTATTACATTACCTTTGTATAACTAGCAACAAACTCATTAGCATTTCATCCTTATTTGCATTGTTCTTCATTTCAGGGTGATAATTTTTTAGAATTCTTGTGAAAAAAGAAGTAAAATATAAAACCATTTCTAAAATACATTTTTAACTTTTTGTGGTGGAGAACAACACACTGCATATGATAGTATCTATTTTTTTTTAAAATTGTTACGCGTTTTTTTATTGCAAGAAATGTTTCATTATTATATTATTTCAATTTAAGGTTACTGATGGATTCTAAAAGTATTACACCTTTGTATAACTAGCAACAAACTCATTATCATTTCATCCTTATTTGCATTGTTCTTCATTTCAGGGTGATAAAATTTTAGAATTCTTGTGAAAAAAGAAGTAAAATATAAAACCATTGCTAAAATACATTTTTAACTTTTTGTGGTGGAGAATAACACATTGCATATGATAGTATCTATTTTTTTTTAAAGCTGCTACGTATTTTTTTATTGCAAGAAATGTTTCATTATTATATTATTTCAATTTAAGGCTACTGATGGATTCTAAAAGCATTACATTATCTTTGTAAAACTAGCAACAAACTCATTAGCATTTCATCCTTATTTGCATAGTTCTTCATATTCAGGGTAACATATTTTTAGAATTCTTGAGGAAAAAAAAGTAAAATATAAAACCTGCTAAAATGCATTTTAAATTTTTGTGGAGGAGAATAACACACTGACTTTATCGCAAGAAATGTTTCATTATTATATTACTTCAATTTAAGGTTACTGATAAATTTTAAAAGTGTTACATTACCTTTGTATAACTAGCAACAAACTCATTAGCATTTCCACTATTAGCATTAGCACTCATTAGCTACCACTACGAAAATTAAACATCAATTCACTGGTATATAAGACATGCTAACTTGATTCAATCACGAGGTACCTTCTGATAGATGAAGGTTGGCATGGTCGATATCTCCGTCCCCACAGTTTCGTTATTATTTTATTTCAATTTAAAGTTACTGATAAATTCTAAAAGTAATACATTACCTTTGTATAACTAGCAACAAACTCATTAGCATTTCATCCTTATTTGCATAGTTCTTCATATTCAGGGTGATATATTTAAAGAATCTTTGTCCTAAAAGCAATAAAAAAAAACTATAAAAAAAAAACATTGGTGTCAGCAAATTAATGCTAAAGAGTGGAAAATACAAAAGCGTTTTAAAACCATACCAAACTTTTTTAAAGTAACTGGATTTTTTTTTTCTTTCTGAATGGAGCATCATTTCTTGCTGCTTCAGATATATTTGACATGAAATACCACATCCAAATGTCATAACTCAAACACTCTTTTCCGTCTTAGATAACGTAATAAATTCAAAAGAACTATTTAACGAACCCTCTGAAAGTGAAAAAATACTTTAAATGTAAAAAATACATTAGAGTATGCCATACCACGGGAGAAACTATTCATGGCAAATTCTATTTCACCTCCATAGCTAATTTAAAATTTAAAGTAAAAAAGAAAAAATCAGTTCAGACAAACCTTGAGTAGGCCATGAAGTTTCGATTGTTGGAAAAAAAATTAAAATATCAAAATACAAACAAATTATTGGAAGGAAACTTTCTCATTGCACATTCCTTACTTATATTCACATAATTTATTTTCATTTTGATATTTTGAAAATTTATTTTCAGTATATTTTCTAGATTTTTCTGAACAAACTTTTTCTATAATATGAATTTTAAATTACTTATAGAGGTGAAAAAGAATTTGCGATAAAACGTTTTTCCCGTGGTATAACGTCCTCTGAAGTATAGTGTTTGCATTTCGTTATAAGTGATTTATTTTTTCCGAATTGAGCTATAGAATGAATTTAGATTACCTTTCTCTGAAGTGGTTGTTTTAATTCAGATAATTGTATATCAAACGCAGCTAGAAAGAAAAATCTCTACATGTTTTCTCACGTTATTTTTGTCGTTGTGTAAGTTGTTGTTTTAATTCAGATAATTTTATATCAAACGCAGCTAGAAAGAAAAATCTCTACATGTTTTCTCACGTTATTTTTAAAAATAAATAAATAAATAAAACAAAAATGAAAAATAAAATAAATAATAATAAATAAATCAATCACTGAAAACTTTTTTTTTACCGCGCTGTAAATAATAAAAGAGAGAATTTGAGATAAAAAGTTTTTCCCGTGGTATAGCATCTTCTTACGTATAGTGTTTGTATTTTGTGATGAGTGATTTTTTTTTATTTTTTCGAATTGAACTAAGGAGTGCGTTTTGATTACCTTTATTCAAAGTAGTTGTTATATTTTAGATAATTTTACATCAAATGCAGTTAGAAAGAAAAATCTCTACATAATTTCTCACGCTATTTTCAAAATAGATAAATAAATAAAAATTAAATATAAAAGAAAAAATAAATAATAAAAAATAAAATAACTGAATCAATCACTGAAAACTTTTCTTTTCCCACGCTGCAAATAATAAACGAAAGAATAATGTCGAAAAGATTTATTTAAGAAGACTGCTAAAGATTACGAAAGTAAACTAAATATTGACAAAACCTGCTTTTAGTAATTTATTCAAATGCAGTGGAGTTGAATACCGTAGAACCACTGCATTTTTCTTTCTGACTGAGAGATGGACAACTTTAAAACAAGCTTTAAATGCAAAAGAACTATTTAATGAACACTCTAGAGATAAAAAAAAAGAAGAAAAAAATCCTAAATAGAAAAAATATGTACGTATAGTGTTTGATTTTTTAGGATTAAGCTATGAAATGAATTTAAATTACCTGTCAGTGAAGCAGTTGTTATAATTTGGATAATTTTATGTCAAATGCAGTTAGGAAGCAAAATTCTCTATACCATGTCAAGACGTTGTTTTCGAAAGAAAAAAAAATACTCAAATTGAAAAATTTGCTTTTATCACACTACAAATAACAAACGAAAAAATAATTACGAAAAGATTTATTCAGACAACTGCTAAAAATTACGATGGTAAACTAAATATTGACAAAAACCTGCTTTTCGTAATTTATTCAAATGCAGTAGAGCTTAAAACCCTAGAACAACTACATTTCTCGGAACATACGTTCTGACTGACAGCTGGACAGCTTTAAAACCCGGAACGCCTTGAACAATAATATTGTAACCATAAACGTTGAAAGAAAAAGTGAGATAAGACATATGCATCACGAAATTTGATGAAGAAGACACACACATGAGACAAGTCTAAAGTATAACAAAACTAGGGTTTAAAAGAAAGTTACTCTTCTTTAGAAGAGAAGTAGTGACAAGAACTACTTGAGACAACGCCCTCGCAATTTGATAAAAGTCTTACAACCTCAGAGAAGCCTTGCTGCATTGATATAAACAGAAGCTGACTACTGAACACTTAAATATTTTTGGACTTTTGCCCGTATGCATCATGTACTGTAAAAGAACAAAACTTTAGGTTTTATAACTTATAAAGAATTTATCTATTTGTGTTTACCTTTTTGCAGAATTAAACAATACATTGTGTTTTAAGGTATCCTACTGAGAGAAAATCGCTAATTTCGACGAAAATTGTTCATTTGATTTATTCATTTTATTCATTGATTCATTTGATTGATTTTTTGTTCATTTGATTTGAACTTTTGTTTATTAGCTTTCAGAATCTTTTAAAAAAAATTTCTCCGGTCTTTAGAATTGAAGTTATAGTTGTCTTCTTCGCATGCTGACAGACTAAACAGAATAGCAATTATAAATGGATTTTCAGAAAAACGTAGATTTTGAAAAAATCTCTTCACACATTACAAAAATATTTATTATAGATTTATATAGAATTCTTTGAAACTTAGTACATAGATTTCGTATAATGTTAGCTATGTTCTGAACTAGAAGCTAAGGTCTAGGTTTGAATTTATTTTTTAATTATGATTTAAGTAACAATGTTTGAAATTTTTCTTTTTAAAAAGAATCAATAATCTACAATATATTTAGTTCTATTTCACTGTATATTTGAAACATTTTGATTTTAGTTCAAAACTCAAATATTCACATTATTGATCTAGAAAAAAAAAATCTTTTTTGGCATTTATGCACTATAATATGTTTTGGTGCTATTAGCGTGAGATAAAAAGAAAAATTGTAGTCATTATACTCAAATTTATTTTGAAAAGATATTTTATAAATTTTTAAAGTTTACTTAAGAATTATAATTTTAGAACTTCTGTTTACCAAATATAAAGTTTAAATTTAAATTAAGGGTATTTTCAAAAAAAAAAAGAAGAAAAAGAGAAAAAAAATATGGAACCCAGTCGGTTACTTTAAAACATGTTGTGTTCTTCATAATAGAGGCCGTGATACAACAAGAAAGTGCGATTAATTTAATTTTAAAACAATAGAAATTTTTTTTAGTCAGTTTTAAGTTTAGCTGCTCCTTTGAACTTAGAGACTGAATATAAAATGATTTTCACTGTAATTCATGATACGCAACAGAATTTTCATCATTTCTTTTCTGAATTTAATCATTTCCAGAACTGCAAATTTCGATTGAAAATTTGAGTGCGACCTTGAACAGAGCACATTCTAGGTGAAGCGACTTACTTTAGCTATTTGTTGTTTCAAGAATAGTAGTTGCTAAACTTTAAACGTAATTAACTTTACTTTTCTAGTCTTTTGCAATATTTTTTGAATTAGTGTTGCTAGACTGGCTACACTGCATTTGAGTAGGTTAAGCAAAAAAGAAAACTATTATAATATATATGTATGACAGTTTGCCGGAAGCCTCATGTTTGACGCGTTTTATATTGACAAATATTTCGAAAATAAAACGATGATAATAATAAAATTAAAAAACACAAAACTGTACCTTTACCTGAAATATCTTCGTATCATAGGGGAATAAATAACATAAAAAGCACTTTGCTAAGTTGTATATATACCTATAATATCTGTATTGTATGTGAATAAATAAAAATGGTTTTATTTATATTTATAAAGAACCTTAAGCTGTTTGACGATTTATAAGGTCTAATTATCTGACATGTAGCATAGGTGGTCATTAATTACAATGTGAGCTAATTAATCGTTTTTTCATGGGAATTAAAAGCCTGTTAAGAATTTTAATGTGTTTCCTACTGTTTTGCTATAGAAAAATTATTTACTACAGTTTTGCTATATTTTGCGTACAAAACTGGAATTTTCAGACTTCGTCAATTTCAGCATTTTTCAGTCGTTTCTAAACAAAGCATTACAAAAAATATAACTCTAAAAAGTGGTAATTCCGTGCATCAGCTTTGTGATATTAAAAAAAAAAATTTTTTTTTTGAAATGTAATAATATTTTCTGTCTTGTCTTTTATTCAAAAAATATCTCGGCAAGGAATTAAGAGACACCTTATATTCCTTTGCTTTTCTTCGCTGCATCAACGTTTCTGCTATCTAGCATAAAATAGTCAATAACCTGTATTGCATTTTTATTTCTAAACAGCTCTTCGTCCCCAAAAATAACTTAACAACTAGTTTTAATTTATGCATTCTCGATACAGTAAAACTTTATTATTTCTGTCACTGTTTTAAAAAAAAATTCCATGAACCCCAAATGATAAATTTATTCGAAATTCAAGTCTTTAAGAGAGAGAAAAAAATTTCCGTAATCTTTTATAATAAATGGACAATCAGACTATCCTTTGAAACTAAAGAAGGCAATTTGGCCCATACTAAGTTGAAACTTGTTATCATCTCATTCCCTGAGAACTGTAGTTGGCAAGCATTATTCCATCATAATATTGAGAGAAAGTGTTAAGGATAGTAATAGGCCTAACTAAATAACGGTGTTTGGAAATATATGAATTGGCCTTTTTGAGTGTCAGTAAACTGGTTTTTCATTCATTTCTAAGGTTGGGATTACGTCAACTGAATCTGAGTTCTTTGGCACACAGCTGTGTGCACCTGCTGGTATGGCAGTTTGTTGCTTCAGGCGGCATAGAGTAGTAAATGCGCAAATTATGATCAGCTGTAAAAAAGAATTTTTTTTAAAAACGAAAATTTGCTGTGATATAGGATGAAAATAGGTTTAAACTCATTGATAAATGTAATATTTTAAGTCTGTGGCAAAATTATATATATATATATATATATATATATATA
>NC_092215.1:35346562-35433074 GCF_043381705.1 Parasteatoda tepidariorum | reverse complement strand
TATATATATATATTATAAATTGTGATATAAAGAATACAATAATATAAATAAATATAAAAGTAATCATATGTGTTGTAACTCATCAGCAACCAACGCTACATACCTTTTGAATGAAAATGTGTTTGGTTTCGTTACAGCAGCGTTGCGATAAGCTAAAACTGTAGGCCATGTTACTATAGTGTAGGGTAGTGTTTTCCAAAGCGTGGTACGCATATCCCCAGGGGTACGGGAACAGTTTAGCGGGGGTACGCGTTCATATGCGAAATATCTTGCAACAAGCAAAAACTTCAAAAAATTTCATTTAAAAACAAAGCTAGCCATGAAGATTTACTACAACGTATTTTTCTATTGGCTATTATTTGCAGAGTTAACAGTTAATAATTAGTGGTGTCAACAGCCAGTTGTGATTTTTTACTTTTGTGCAATATTTTAATTGTAAAAAATACATTAATTTTTTTATTAGTGGTACACAGCGTTACGAAAAATTTAAAGAGAGTATACAAAGGTCATAAGTTCGGGAAGCGCATGTGTAGGGTATAGCGAATAGCAACATGGCCTACAGCTTTTGCTGCTCTACATGTTGCTAATAAGCTAACCCACTGCATCTTAATTTTTAACGAATATCATATTTTAACGAAATGTTTTTATGATTCCGGTTAAAAATTTTAAAACCTTTTCACAATCATTTAAACAAAAAATTTATTTACAACTTTGAATCACTTTTAAAATTTTTACCATCCATTGGACTAGAAGCGTATAGATTATTTGTAACAGTTTGGCTTATGGGTAATAATTGCTACGCCTTTCGTTTAAATAGAATTTCTACGTTTTGCAGAAAACATTTTTATCCTCCTCAGAAATCGCTTATTTGAATTATATTGTATTTTAATTTATAAGATTATTAATTATAGAATTCTCTTAAATGTAACTCTAAAATTTTTTAATCTCTTTACCTCGTTTTTTTTTTTTTTTTTTNTTTTTTTTTTTTTTTTTTTTTTTTTTTTTTTTTTTTTTATCAACTACAAAAGTTTATTTTTTCCTTCCATTTTTGTGAAATAATGAAATTTTCAAAATTTGATAAAAAATTTAAAATAAAAATAGTTCTGCAGTAAATTTTATGCAATTGAATGGTCTGTCTATAATATCATAAAAAATTTTTCATAAAAATAAATCTCGTCGAGGCTTCTGGGAAATTGATAGGATAAAGTTTAAAAATATATTCCCTTAAAACACAATTTAAGTTAACCCTTCGGATCTGAATTTTCATTAAACATATTTTCATACTTTTTTTCATTAATATGCTTAAATTTAGATTAAAATAGGTGAAAAATATAACATTTTGAATTTTGATAATTTGTGGTTATGAAATAGAGCTCAGATCATGTCTCTCTTTGCAAATATTTACTGACAGCGCGCTTCCAAATAACAATTTTTCAAATTTTCACTAATTTGCATTTATTTAGATCAAATTGAAACAGTAATTCATCATTGAAATTTTTGTATTTTGCAGAAACAATTATTGATAAATTTTTGAATATGAATGAAACAAAATTTGAAGCTACTTTTTTTATATTTTAGTACAAATACAATTCAGATAATCTAACAGAATTTTTTAGCAGTTATTAAACTGTTTTTTTTTCATAATTAAAAAATGCCGGAATATATTTTTAGTTGCACTTAAAGCGTAAGAAAAAAATATATATCAGGTGCTCCGGTATTCCATCTGCGTCAAAGAGTAAAAAGAATAGTATGTGCTGCAGCTTTATTGGCGATGTAATTTCGCCAAGGTTCTATAACGAAAATCATTTACAACTCAACCCCATGCATCACAAATGTCTATGCTAGAAGAAAAGGTCTATTTTTATCCATTATTTTACACGCTCTAAGTTTTCAGAAAATGCAAAACATTTAAAGGTCAATTTCTGAAAAAAGTCAATGTGTTGTCACCCTGTAAAGTGTATATATTTAGAACCAGGTTGAAATATAAAACTAATCGGAACATCCATTTGACTGAGATTTTAATATCTTTTCTCATTTGAATCCAATATTTTGCTCTTTAGAATCCAATACTTTGTTCATTAGAATCCAATACATTGCTCATTAGAATACAATACTTTGTTCATTGGAATCCAATACATTGCTCATTAGAATCCAATACTTTGTTCATTAGAATCCCATACATTGCTCATTAGAATCTAATACTCTGTTCATTAGAATCCCATACATTGCTCATTAGAATCCAATACTTTGTTCATTAAAATCCAAAACATTGCTCATTAGAATACAATACTTTGTTCATTAGAATCCAATACCACTCATTTGACTGTAGAACTGTGATCGACCGGGCCGGAAAAAGGTTTCGAAAATCCAATTAAATTCTTCGGAAATAGTTAACTCAAAAGTACTGAAGCCATTATAGTTCTTAGATTTGAAGTAAACATTCTGCGTTCTGTGGTGTTTTCTTACTATATTTAGATAATTCCATTAAAAATCCTTTCCGTTTTTAGTCTTTTTATGGTTTGTTTAATTCAGACAGTTAACATTTAAATATTTTTTTTCTTTCGTCTAGACGGAAACTACGTGTTTTCTGATGTCTAGCATTAATCTTTTTTTCTTAAATAAAATTTCTTATCTTCATGCCTTTGTAACAATTCTTGTTTGCCTTTCTTTGATAGTTTGGAAAGAAAGTTTTTAACTATGATTTTTATGTTACAAAACAAACTTTCTATGTTTAGTTTTCGTTCAATTAAGCTAGTAATTTTTAGTTTCATTCAACGCTTTAATTATTTTTTTTTCAATGCTCACCTGGAGAATGACCTTTCGTCAAACAGGCATCTAAAGGGCAGATTTGTTGGCCACTCTTTCAGGGACACCATATTAGGTGGGCCAACGTTGCTCCCATAGTAAAGACACATAGTACAGAGAATGAAAGAATATCCATATCTTGCCCGAGATTCGAACCCAGAACCTTCTGATGCAAGGCCAGACCCTGACCCCTACACAGGCTGGTCGGCATGAATATTTATCAAAACTTCTAAAAACACAGTACACATTTACCGAAAAATGAAAAAATACGTGTTTCTGAAAGAACGAGCTTCCAGTTTAGAATACATGCCTGATGAGGGGGAAACTCATTTTTACTGAAACACATTGTTTTATTTATTTATTTGTATGATATTTTGAGAAGTTTTAATAAATATCCTGAGTACATTTGAAAAATGTATTGTTTTTTCGGAATTAATTAAGAAATAATGTGTGTATCTTTAAAGTAAAGTGAAATCGATAATTAACAATAGCAATGAATAATAACAATTAATTATAGCAATAAATATTAATAATAGTTTATTCTTTGGTGAGCCAATAGTGGCGTGGAGGCCGTGATTTTGGCATGTTTTCTCGATGACTTTTTATTAATTCTTCGAATTCAAAAAAAATTGGCGTGTTTTGTTTTGCCACAACTATTATCGAATGAAATAAATAAATATGAAAAATCTGACATATCTACAATTCCACCCTTATTTTCTTTACTGATTTGATAATGTTGTTAACAGCGATTCAGGTTTGATTCGATCTGGAGATCAACTGTTAACTGACCTCATCAGAATCGAGTCACAGGTGCAACAAGGGATCAGTATGTGCTTCATTTCTCTATCCATCTATCAGGATTAGTTAGTTTCCATGCTAAAAAACTTCATCGCAACTAAAGAAAGTCGGAAATTGACAGAATAGGTCAGAGTACAGTTGCCAACTTTATCAAAAGGTCACCTTTGACCTTACACGTCATCGGCTTGCTATGCATTTAGTGATGAGAATCAACTTCTGTCTCTTGAGCATTTTGTTCGTTTGAATTTGAAAAGATGCATCGATGTGATATTAATAAGCGGCATTTTTTTTTTCTTCTATTAATTAGTATACTCGAAATTTCGAACCTTTTAGCCTCATGTCGGAAATAATCAAAACTTGAGCTGAGGTTATTGCACTAAAGTCTTCCTTAAAAATAAATTACTTGTCTGTTTATTTATTTGTATGGGTTAGGGATTTCGGACTTTATTATATATCTCCGTATTTTTTTATTTTTTATTTGATTAAAATAAACTTAAAGGAAAATTGGAATTTACCATTTAATTAATCAAAAATTCCACGTGTAACAGAAACTACATAAAGGCATGCTATTAAAATTTTTATAAATTAGATAAAAAATGAAAAAAAATATGAAGGATTTTGTTTGTTGTTTTGTTTGTAATTTTTGTTATGTTTTAGCTTTCATAATTTATTTTAACTTATATTTTTGGCTCTAAATTAAATTTAGATTCTTTTATTTTTATTTTCATGTTATAATTAAGTGATTTAGTACTCTATGTTATTTAGCATACTGTGAACCATGTTTTTTTTCATAGTAAAAGGTACATTGTTTTCATTTTAGCATGTATTTTTAACTTAAAATTCAAGTGTAAATTAAATGCCAGAATAAATCACATTTTATTTATTAAGTGCCGATAGTTGGTAAAAAAATTTCTTCATTTTTTGTTGAAATTTCGTTCACGTTTTGTAAAGCCATTATATTTTTTATTTAATAATACTGCAAATGTATTATTAGTAGGTTACACTTTTAAAAAACAATTTTATTGTTTAATATATTGCATAAATGAATGTCTATTTATCGATTTCAAGTTGCTTTATAAAATCAATTATCAAGTTTATGTTCGCTGGCCATTAACTTTAATCGGATTAATTAGTATGCTATTAGTATAATCGGATAATTTAGTATGCTTTTGCCTGCAATTAATTTACTTGATTTAGGAATTGTTTATTGTTCATTATTATTATCATTATTATTATTTTTTTTTTATTATTTTTAGCACCATTCTCGAATTGCCAGTTCATGTACACTATAGAAAAATCCGAGTCAAATTATGATAAAAAGTACTGGTACCGTAAGTGCCAGTACTTTTTACCTTAAAATCTATTTATACCGTAAAGTTTCACGGAACAAAAAATCCACTATACTGTAATTTTTACGGTAATAATTACTATAGAATTACTGAATCACTGTTACTAAATAAATATTAAGATAAAAATTGTGGCATAACATTTTACTGTAAAATGGATTTTACGCACTCAATATGCCAGTACTTTAGTGGGGCAGTACTTACATCAGGGATTGTTTACAGTGTAGCGGATTTACAGTATTAAATATTCATCTGTAATTTTGAACCTTGATCAAAAAGAATGAAACTCATGCTACAAGTATTAGATTATTGTTTGGAATAGTTATTCTATGGGCATTTAGATACTTTATGCTAAAATTTTGATATCAGATACCTAATTAGTGCCTGTAAGTGCCAACCGCCAGCGACTGTCAACTGAACTTCTTCATTATTTTTTTTACTAAAATCAGTGACATCTGTAAAAGAAATTAGACCACGACAGTTATCCATTTCAGTTGCATTTTATTTATCGGCATGCTATCTTCTAAAACTGAATATTCTCATTTTATATACCACACCTGTTGTGTATTATCCATGCATAACAAAAGGTTAACTTGAATGCAGATTATCACAACTTGATTTGTTTATCATATATGATAAGTTGTTCTCTCAAACCCTTAAATAAAATTTGCTAACAAATTTAAGGAAGAGTTAAAAAAAAAAAATTAAATTAAGTTTAAAAATTAAGGACAAAATTAAAGTAAAAAAATATTTCCGTCAAATTTTTTTGTCTTGCCTGAACAAATGTTTCAATACAAATGCCGATAAGTAAGCGCTGGGTATTAAAAAGTCTACAAATAAGCTCACATTAACCCTTAACACCTAGGTAACAATTTTTCAAAAATAATTTGTATAATCATTTTAAATGTTAATATAATCAATGTACATAATATTAAAATTAAGTATAAATTGTTTTTCAATTGTATTAAGTATTATTTATTAAATGTTGTGAAATCACCTTGAATAATTTAAATAAAGTCCTACTTGTAAATTTAATCCCTTCCTGTAAAATCGGAAAATTCGAAATATGGTGAGATGTTGTATTAAATAGCAAAATACCATCAAAATTTAAAATTCTGTACTTGAAGTAAATATTTGAAGAGCTTAGTGGAAGAAATTTCAAAATGACATTTGAATGATTTTAGAAACACCATCTCTTAAAAATGTGGCAACAGCAGGAAAGCTGCTTATAAAAAATATTTTCTAATTAAAAGATTGTCGGTCTTGTTTTTAGGCTACTAGCAAAATAAATAAAGAAATAAAAACAATTTAAATAAAAACATAAAATTAAAAGAAAAAAAAGGAAAATATTGTGCATACCATAACACTCTTTTAAACCAAAAAATTTTAATTTTTAATTTTGCGAAGATCTTAGAATTAAAAAACATTTAACCATTTTTATTGATATTGCGAAAAAGCAATTTCTAGTCCTATATTTAAGCCTTATCAACCGGAAGTTTGATATTGAAATGTGCTGTATTAGTAATATTTTTAAAAAAAATAATTAGAAGTAATTTATGTTGAAAAAATAATTTCTGAAAGTTTATGGTGCTTTTTAAGAACCGTCCATTATAAAGGACTCAAGCCATTGATGAGTCAGCTGGTGTTACAGAAGCGTTACACTCACCGTTTACAAACTAAAAAATTTATATGACAAATGTGACTTGTCAAAATTGTCAGAAGTAATAAAATTTTAGTTAAAAGGCTCCATATCACTGTCTGCTTTATAGCAAGGACATCTTTAAAGCCTCTATGTATGCTAATGATGGGTGAGGCTTGAAACTTTTCTGGTTGCCATGGTTCTCAATCATCATTTTCTTCAGCTGACATATATTATCTCCACGGGAGATTTCTCTGTTTTTCTATATTATTCTTTTGAAATGACAAAGCATACGCGTTTTCCCTAAATGACATAATCTCAGGAAAATTCCTTATTACTTTTTTATTTTATTTATTGTAAACCCAACCAGTATTATTAGTATAAACCCTCCCTAAATACTTGTTATATTGCTTTTTACATGTTATTTTAAGTTTTCCTTTCTTGGTTTTTGTTTTACACTAAATACATCCGATTTATTTGTTTTTAGTTTGTACAAAAATACTGGCAGAACACTGTTAAAAATTTCTGGGCTAAAAATAAATAGCAATTTATTTAAATATTATCATACCATCAGTCAAATAATCATTAAAAAAAGATGATATTCAAACTGTTAAGTGGGAAGAAAAAAGATTATTGATTGTTTTTAACTAATACGGTTTAACAAATAGAATTTTATCCGCTCTATCTAGGCCGCCTTATGAAACCATTTAGCGTAGCTGGGTACATACTGTAGCTAAGACTGTTAATCTTCCAATGACCGGTTGAACAGGGGTTCGAATTCCAGCGTTGATACCACAATATTTCTAAGGGACTAGTGACCTGCACTCTTCAATCGTTGATTTTAGACTAATAGAATACAAAACTATCATACACGCATAAATGGCGCAACATCAATAGAGCGCCTATGTCCATTTAAGTTTAATTCTTATGGTTTAGAAACTATGCTAGTTGTAAATGGTTACAAAACCGTATTGCTTTGTATTCACGGTTATTTAACTGTACCAGTTTTAAAGGATTTCTAAACCGTAAAGGTAAAGAAATGTTCCTAACCTTAAACCTTATGGTTAATCTTATCGACTGACTGCTGCCGATTATTTTAGCTTAATTTCAGAGTGAAAATTCTAACAGTGAATACGAATACAGGGCGATACAAATCAGTTAGATTATTTGAATCAATTGAATCTGCCGGCCGGAATAGCCTGATTGGTAGGGTACTGGGCCCATATCCAAGAGTTCGTGGGTTCGATCCCAGGCCGTCCGATGACTCCCAGTGTAGTAAATGGTGACTGATGTACGTTAAATCTGTCGAGTCGCAAAGTCATCCATGTTTCCATAACAATTCAATACTTATGGGGGTACTGATCCAGGAGTTTCCTTGTTTTCTGGATTGGTTCAAAATTACAAGGCTACGGAGTTGAACATTAGTTGTCGTAAACCCAAAATTGGGTCGGCTGTTCGACGACGGATATAATGTAAAATAAAAATCAATAGAATCTGTACTTGGTGATTCGAGTCAGTAAATGATTTTTATTAGTGATACAGATACAGATAAACTTTACAGATGCAGGTAATGCTTGATAAGTGCCTTACTCTATTTTGGATGAATGATTACGAGTCAATTCAGTGTTACAATTAATGATTCCAATCACTCGTATTAATTTCAAATAAGTGATTCGAATCACCGATTTGGTACCTAATTCGTACGTGGCAGTGTTCGGAGCTAACACGTTACAAGTAACGAAACTACTGATTAGTCACTACTGTATTACGATGTTTGTAGTATAATGCGTTACATTAAAAAAAAAAAAAAAGAAAAATAGTAGTACAGTGAGTAGTGCGATAAAAAAATTTCGCATCTGATTGGTGCAAAGCCTACGCGAGTCTATAACAGCGAACGTAATGTCAATATCAACCATGTCCTTTTGCTTGCTATTTTTTTTAGTTAACTTCAGCTTTAAAAACTTGTCAACTTCGCAAATAATTAGTAATTTTTTTTATCATTTCTTCAAATAATAAATAAAGTAATCTGAAAATTAGGTTTATCTATATTTATATACAAAAATTAAACAAAAACTGTTTACAAATTACATTTTAAAATTATTATATGAACTATTCTAAATAAAAACAATTCAAGATAATTTGAATATCTTCATGAATAAAACTGTCTTACGTTGTATCAAAACACTTTAAAAAAGAATAATTTAATCAGGAAATGTTTCTTTTAACAATATTTTTTGTGTAAGCACTAAATCGTACTTTCGACATCAGAACTTTGAACTTAAAATCCCTTCTAAGTATCTGAGAATGACGATTCCGTGTTTATAACAGCTTTTAAATGTAGATAATCCTATAATATACGGATAACCCAAAAGCCGCCCCTAACACAGCTATACAGCTCTATTTCAAAAGTGGGCGCAGTAGTAAGATTTTCTTATACACAGTGATCATTATTTGGGTGTGAAGTCCTAGAAATCGTGCAGTTTTTTGAAATTCGAGGAAACGGATAATAACGTACATTATGGGTACTCAGTTGTTAGATGTATATTACAATGTCTCTATTTGTCTTTTTGATTTTTTTGTATTTTTATATCTTACTTATAACCATCGTTTTCTAGGATGGTAGTTAAGAAAGAGGTTGAAACTCTAAGCATTTCATTTCAATTGAGGTAAGGGTTGAATTTAAAGGAAAAGGACACTATATATTTTTTCTATATGAGCTCGTGAAATTAATTGCGGATTCAAGCCCTTGTTTTGGGTGTTGAGTTGAATTGTGAGGGTCAGAGTTCAATTGAATTGAGGGTAGAGTGGAGAAGAGAATTGTAAAATTGTAAAAAACTAATGAATATTTTGATTTTTTTACATTTGAAAACATTATTCTAATTATATAAGGGGCAACTTTGATGATGTATAGATGAATAAGCGTTCGTAAAATTTAAATGTCATTTTTTTCTTAACAACGTTTAACAAAATCGTAGACACGGTAAATTGTTTAATTTATATCGAATTTACTTAAAATTTCAATAGTGTGCTATGTAGTACTCTAACTATGTAGTCTCTGTTACACGTGAAATTTTTGACTAATTAAATGGATTTCGAAATTCGAACTTTCCTTTAAGTTTATTTTAATCCAAAAAATATGGAGATTTGAAAAGAATCGTAAAGCTACTGTATTAGTTGTATATACTACATTAGTTGTATACATGAGAAACTGCTTTGAGAAGACGCAGTATAAAATTTGGAAATACTGATTATTTCATACATATTCGCTCGTCTATGGAAAAACACTAAACCTTTCTCGTTTATATGATTTTAAACTTAAACTTGTTTTATAACCGTCGTAGAACAGACGATCCACCTTTTGAGTTTACATCTACCAATGTTCAACTCCGTAGCCTTGTAATTTTGAACCCAATAAACAAGACAAGGGAACTCCTGGATCAAGTATTGAGAAATTGGCCTTCGTGGAGGACTTTTTTGATAGAACTCACCCGAGTTTGTGTCACATGGAGAAGAAAACCACGAAAACCTCCCACGATTAGCTTGCGGCAAGGATACTCTAACCCTCGATCTGTCTACCACAGAGGATATTTTACGCCAGCAATGTGGTTAGGGCGAGCCGGGTGCGGAATTCGCATCGACCAGACATCGCTATTACATAGATATTGGAGTTTTACTTTTCGTTATGTAATAGGCATTGGAGTTAGGTTGTGGTTGAGTTGTGCTTTATCAAATGTACCGTGGAATGTGGTTTAATTAGTTTATCTGGTTGTTACACGTATCGTGAGACATAGGAAATACAACATTTTTTCGTGTTAAGCAGCTTTATGATGTTGCCATCTATGTGTGAATGAGAATATCGTATTCTTATAATCCAGGGTCACAAATTGGGGAGTGCAGGACACTGGAAACTCTTCATGTGTAGAAGTGAATGGAAGAAATACTCTTGTGCTGTCACGCTCCCCATCCCCTTCTGTCGGTCGTTAGGCTGACAGATTGGCCCCCTCGACAATAATATGTAGCCAGTTGCAGGGAACTAAGGGACTTCAATAAGTGGGCCTAGTTGATGCGATAAAATTTTGGTTGTTTTGCCGTATTATTAAACGGTTAAACACCTGGTGAAAGCACTTACTAAACGGTATTTCTCATGGTAAACAGTTTGTATACCATCTCATTTGTGGCTATTTGACTGTTTTGTTTGAATATGGTAAAATAACAATTAAATAAATTGTTATTTAACCGTTTTTTTTCGAAATATATGTCAGTGTTGCATCCCGGTATTTGGGCCTGGTAGCAAACGCCGAATTTGCCTCTAGCTGTGTAGGTTAATAATTTTGAAAGTGTAATTTTGTGTAAACCTCTTTTTTATTTTTATTTTTACTTATTTTTCTTATTTGTTTTCAGGAATTTGAACTTATCAAAAAAATGTTATCCGTTAATTCCTATAATTCTTAGAGCCGACATGCATGTCATTACTATTGCATCATCAAATAAAAACTGACATCTTAACACATAATTTGTCGTCAAATGAAGGCTTAGCAAGGAATAACCTTTCTTAGCTTTTCATTTTTATTTACTTATCTTCCTATTTTTATCTGACGCCGAATTTCGGCGCCTTTTCGACATTGTCGACAGATACAACTGATGGATGTCGTTGATCTCTTTGCTACTATGAAGTTAATTGTTTTTATCCGGTGTCGTTCAGGAAATTTTTTCTAAATATCTATTTGACGTGAACAATGTTTATTTTTTTTCCTTTTTGTAATCTTCAATTTTAACAAGGTCCGAACATTGCTTCTTTCTTATCCTTTATTGAGTTCTTTTTTTTAAATGCAGTTTGTTATTAGTTTTTGCAATACTGGCTGCTTGAAAAGATTCTCAATTGATAAAACTATGTATATTAAGATAAGGTATGTATTTTACTGCTGTCTGTTTCTTAATATTTGATATTTTTCCATTTAAAAGAATATTACTACGGTCATTTTTTATAGTCTTCAATATACCTAACATAGCAGTTTCATAAATTAAAAAAAAAAACACTTAAAATGATGCTAATATCCGATATTTGTCAAACCGAGCTGAAAAAAGAAGACAAATTAATTTTTTTAATACTAATTTACATCAGATATATTATTCAACTTTTAGTATTCAACTCCTTAGTTTGTTCGTTTAAACCCCACCCTTAAAACTAGAGGACTGTGTTGTCAAATGTATGATTATCATTTGTAAAGTAGTAATAAGTTCCATAACTGAATTTTTTTAAAAATTTCAGTTAGTACATATTTTTATTCCCAATTTTAGATTATTTTTCCCTGATGAAATTTGATATAGGCAACAAATTGGCCTGTTCTAGTTCCTGATATGTTTTAGATTTCTGAAATTAATTAATGGGTACTAATAAAAGATAAATATGAGATTAATAAACTTGTGAGAAATTAACACATAGTTTTACGCATTACTTTGAGCAGTTTAAGCTTTTTTTTAAATTTTTTTTATCTTTTGTGGAATAACACGAAGTCGTAAATAAAATTTAAATATCAGATTCTAATATAAATATTTGAATTCAAATGATAAAAAGTAGTGGATATTTTTGACTCATGTTTTGAATTCTAACATACATCTTTAAATCTTAAGATTTTAACGTAACATTATTTATTTCTCTATAAGCGTTTAGTTATTTTTCTCCTCCATGAAATAGCTCAAAGTAATGAACGAAATTTTATTGTTTCTAATTCAAAAAGTGTTAAATACTAATGACTTAAAAACTTATTACTTTAACAATTAGTATTGCGTAATCTAGAAAAATTTTATCACCTTTTAATCCTCAAAAAAAAAACTCAAACGAAATTTCGAAGTATCAAATTCAAATTATATCGAAAATTTAGTATTTTTTGGCGTACGTTTTAAATACTACTATGCTTTAATAACTGCAATAAAATGTTGCTATATCAAAGAAGCCTTCATATTCATGAATTCTTTCATCAGAACGATTTGAAGAAGTTCATTTGTAATATCTGTATTTAGGTTAGGGAAAATCATTAACATCACTCATAGATTAGAGTCATTATGCTTGTTCTTAAGGCTGGATTTAAAATACCTGCGAATAAATCATTGTGCTAAACATTCATTATTCATTTATTTGGTACGATTAAGGCAGTAATAAGCATTCACTTATTGTAGATCATAGAGCAATTACATTTGAATTGATTTAAAAATAGTTCTTATCAACACTATTTGTGGGAATCACCACTGTTATCTTAGTTGTCGTAAATCAAACCATTTATAATAGCCCTATAACAGTCATTATCTTTATTCAAAATGTTATGTTGAAATAATCCATGAATAAATTACTGTTTAGGCATATTTTCAAGATTTTTATCAGAGAGTTTAAGGATAATTTTAAAATTAATCGATACAAAATAGGCAGAAGGCAAATTATTATCTTTTGTTTTGTTAAGTATTTAGAATCAAAATGTTGTCCTAAATTAGTGTATGCGAATAAGAAAAGATTTTAAAGTGCGTTCTCTAAAATCATTCTATGCTTTTCCGTTCTTGGTAATCAAATAGTTTTTAATGTTTCAAAATCAAATGACCTTTTTTTTCTTTCCATTTAATAAATAAACATTGTAAAAATCAAAGAAAGATGTTTTACTTAATCAAATAGATATTAAACTAATGTTTTATGATTCAAAATGTGTTTGCCTGGTATTAATTTCTTATTTTTATACTCACATAAAAGGAAATAGTTGAATGTTTATAGTTAATTTATCAACTCAAAAACTAAGATGATAAAACGGTGCTATCAAATAAGTCTGTTGCAAAAAAACAAAAAACAAAAAAAGGAAGATGACTGAAATCTTTGTGGTCATGAGACTACTCAGGTGAAGGCATGTTTGTCAAACTAAGAGCAAACTCATGTAAAGATACCGGGTCATTTGAAGAAAATTATTTATAGTAAAAAGTCAATTTAAGGAAAAAAAATGAAAGGAGATAGAAAAATCCGATTTTTTGCTTTCTGATCAAGAAACTACCAAATTTATTCTCACTAAATGTCAAATTAAGTTTCATCAAAACATATCACTTCTAATTAAAGGAAACTGAAAGACTTTGTTTTCAAAATAACCATCATTCGCAACAATAACGAGTAAATATTACATTTGGAATCGAGAAAAGAACATTGCCTTTCAGTTTTTACAGTCAGCAGCGCCATCTGTCGATAAACTTCGTTAATATTGAAACTTGGTGATGATAAATTATCTTGTTTCCTTAACAGAAGGTCGTACACTTCGATCTTTTTATTTATTATTTTTTTTTACTTTTTTTTATTTTAAACTTTTATTTTTTTAATATTTTTTTTTTAAATTTTTTTTCTAAATCTGTAATTTTTGGAATACTCAGTAAAATAAAGTTGTTTTAGAACTTGCAATCATAATGCCACGATGACAAAAATTTGCTGAGTCACCATTGATTTCACCGTAACTAATTCTCGCTTTAAGAATAGGATATAAATTAATTTTTATATCAGATTCAGTCTCACATAATGCGAGCCCTAGATAATCCCAGTTTTTCATTTTTAGCAAATCTCTTAATCTTCTTTAAAAAGAAAAATTGTTTTTTCTTTTTTTCTCCGCGGATTATTCCTTTTTCTTTTTTCATACTTGTTTTACAATAAACTTGGGGAAGGGAAATTCCTTTCTTTGGCAGAAGCTTTATTTAATCGTGTTATAATTTTATGAACTAATTTATTAACAATTGTCATAAAAAATAGGACCTCATAAACAAGAATTGAAGTCTTTTTAGAAACGATGAATTCTTCTTTAGCTTACGCATTTTTCTTAAGGCCTTCCAATAAAACTGCAAATTTCTACCCTTATTTTTGACAATAGATCTCAATACCATCTTTTGATCAGGTTTTGTCTAATAATCTAATATAATTTAGTGCTGAGTTTTTACGAATATGAAATATTAATTATAATATTAACAAAAATATCATGTTTTAGAATGTTTCAAACGAAAATTATATTATTATATGAGTTTTAATATTTTGCTCCAGAAAATACAACAACTTAACTCTTCTTTTATAGCTTATCAACTGCTTTGAAGCTTCTTTTTTTTTTCCATTTCCGATTCCGCTTTATATTATCAAAATTATTTGTGAATTAACATTTATTCTGATTTACATCCATTCAAGAATATTCAAGTTTCTCTTGTTTTTGATTGGTTGATTATTGCATCTATAAATAACTTAGTTTTTATAGATGCAATTTTGCAACTTAGCATTTTTACAGATGCAATTTTTGTAACTTTGTAATATTCGCATTTTTTTTCCTTATTGAAAGCACATAGACATTGGAAATTATATTAATATTTATATTACATTAATGTTTATATTATATTAATATTTAAATATTTTGCATCAAGTTGAAGAGGAATGTTATTTAGCAAGCATTTAATAGCTTAAGGTACCCGATTTAAAAACTTTTTATTTGGATTTATGTGTGTATTATGCACTAAAACATGATATGAATACAAACCATATGATTAAAAAATTTGTAAAAATATGAGGGGGGAGGGAGAAAATATGGTCAAAAGAAACCAAAAATCGATTATTCTTCAAAATCGCTATAGCTTTTTATAAAATTTTTTTTTTTCCTTCTCTTAAAATACTCATAAAAACTCAACTTAGACTAAGCATTAGGCACAATATTTAAATATTTTTCAGCAAATATCGAAACTTATTTGTCAAAAAAGGGTAAAGAATGCAATTAATTATTTTTATTTAAGCTGTAAAATATAAATTAAATGTTAATTCAACTAATCCATAATTAATTAAAGTGCTTGAAAATACATTTAGGTAAAGAGAGGTTAAGAAGTGTTCCTAACCGTTAACTTTACAGTTAATTGGATGAACGGACTGTGCCAGTTATTTCGCACTATTTTTGGAATAAAAATTCGACAGCGTATGATTCAACAATCTTTAAAATTTGTAGCTGTATAGTTATTTTGTGTTGTTTTATAACTTATTTTTAAACTATTAAAATGCTTGAAAATATATTGTTTTCAAATTTTGTTTCATTTATTTATTTTATTTTATTTTATTTTATTCTATTTTATTTTGCTTTAGTTTATTTTTTAATTAATTAATTTATTTTTGATTTATTTTTATACAAGATAATAAGTTTAAAGTTTAAATAAAATTCGGAGCCTCGTGTTATTTTTATTATTAAGATTTTAATATCAAATTTTAAAGTGTATACTAATATATGAACATACATTTATAAAGTCTTTATTTTATTCTAAATGTTTTATTCAAAATGTATTATTCAGATTGAATATAGATACTGAAGCGCATTCTTCCCCCCTCCCCCTTAAATCTTAAACCAAAATAACGAGCAGACTGTGCCTGTTATTTCACCATAATTTTTTAATGATAATTCAACAATGTATGATTCAACACTCGCTAAAACTTGTAACTGTGTAGTTATTTTGTGTTGTTTTAAAACTAATTTTGAAAGCATTAAAGTACTTGAAAATACATTGCTTTTAAATTTTGTTTCATTATTTATTTTATTTATTTATTTATTTCAGTTTAGTTTAGTTTATTTTTTAATTAATTCATTTATTTTCGATTTATTTTTATGCATGAAAATAATTCAGAAGTTTAAATAAAATTCGAAGCCTTATGTTATTTTTATATTATTAAGAGTTTAATATAAAAATTTAAAGCATATACTAATGTATGCACATACATTTATAATGTCTTTATTTTATTCAAAATGTTTTATCCATAATGAATATAGATACTGAAGAGTATTCTTTTCAGACGAAATCCAAAACCAAAATAATATTGCAAGCAACAACTTCCTCAACACGAAATTCTATCGCAACCTTTGTCCTTGCCGTAAGTTAAAAACTAGAGCATTTAAAAACCCCAGAAACCCCTCTAAACGACTAATTTAGTACGAAGTCAACGCTTTTCCCCAATATTTTAATTCATTATTTTCGACTTAAAATTTCTTTTTAATCGCCCTGTTGTCGGTATTTGAGATAAAAATTTGAGATTGATAATTAAAGCCGACAGGGACTGAACAAGATAGGTGGTGTTAAAGGTCATTAGATAAAATAGGTCGTACGCGAGAACCTTCACTGAGTTCTTAATTAGCAATCGGAAGAACCAACCTGCATACCAAACTTTCGATTTGGTTGTACCACCATTCCTTATACGTAATAACGATTGCTGTTAAGTCCGGATAATGGAGAACCGGACATATATTTCTAGATAGAATATCCGGCCATCAGGGGGTTTAAGTGATTAGCTGAATGTGTTTTTTTATTGTGGTTCTTTGGTCTCATAAAATTGAGTTGCTCTCTTTGGCCTTGAGATAGAATCTTGTATATTTTATTTATTTTTTTATTCAACTCTGAAATGGATGAGGCGATTTCGATAAAAGACCTCTTTAAAAGTAGTTAAACGTAAATGTGTTAGCTTTGATGGAGTGCGAAGTTGTTTTTTCTCATCATTTAACTGTCAGAATGCCTGCTTTATCACTCCCACATTTTAACGTGAAATTAAAAAAATATTTCTAAGATGGAAGCCTGATTTAATCCGCCATGTTTATTATTAATGCTTTATTCTGTCATCGGCAGATTTTATCTCATTTGTGTCTTTCTTTACCTCTATAATATGCCAATTTAGTTCTAATTTAGTTTTCTGAGTGGATTTTGTTTAAAATATGAAGGTCTTTTTTCTGTAGAAGTTTCTGGATGAAAACTGATTTATAACATTGTTGGTTAATTAAGGCTGTTTTTGGAAGGTTCTTAAGTAATAAGCAATACTGCGTTTAGCGAATAGTATGTTATTGTTTTAATTGTGGTAAAAACAAATTGGTTATAGTTATTCAACCAATTTGTTACTGCCACAATTAAAACTATAACATACTATAGATAAAGTTATATTAGATAAAGTTTTCTCCATTTTTAGCCTATCGTTTGTCAAAATAAAACTAAATAAAATTGAAAAAGAGAGAGGGTTTTGTGAAAATGTCTAACCAGCGCGTTTTATGTAGATATCAAAAATTGTGCATAGTTGCATATTTCCAATATGACGAAAGGCAATTAAACTTTTACGTATTGCATATGTGATAAGTTATTCCATGACTATTATTTGAGCACAAAAAATGCGTAAAAATTGAGAAGTACTCAATGTTTTTAATCATTTGTCACAGATGAGACAACGTAGTACATAAGTGATAAGTTATTCCATGACTGAGCCATGATTTGAGCACAAAAAAATACGTAAACATTGAGAATTACTCATTATATTTAACCTTTTGACATAGATGAGACACTGGTGTCCCTTTTATATATATATATATATTTTTTTGACACTCTAATTTCAAGTAAAAATATATTTTGTTATTTTTTATTCTAAAAAGCATTCTAATAGTTAATAAAAATCTGTTAGATTATCGGAATTAAAATTAAATAAAATATAAAGTAAAAAAAAAAATTTTTTTTTCATTTATGCTCAAAAATCTTATCATTCATTGATTTCGTAAATTAAGGAATATTAAATAATGAATAACTGTTTCTCTGGGATCAAACTAACTGCAAATTTGAAAAATTATTGAGCCGTACTTGGGAGATTTTATCATTAAAGCAGAAAGAGACACCGTTGTTTCATGGTGGTTCATAAACAAAAATTATTAAAATGCTAAACATAATATTTTTCACTTTTTTTTATATAAATTAATACAAATTAATCCGAAACGAAGTACGAAAAATATATTTAATAAAAATTCTGCTTTAAAGGGTTGATTTGATGATTTTCATCTAAGTAAAAAGATCTCGCCTAATTGGCCAATTTTTTTTAAACAAAACTTCTTTTTTTTTTTGGAATTATTTTAAAAATGTGACTGTTTTTTTCTCCGTCAATTCTTTTCAGAAAAAATTATATATGATATAAAACTAAAGCCTTTTCTTCAATTTTATGACAAATATAACAATGTTACACTATTTTTATATTTCACCATTCGTAATTTGATAAAATTTGTCAGATTTTGCATTCATAACTACACAATATGAAGACATATTATATTTGTCTTATTTCTAAAAATATTATTGTTAATTTAAAACTAGATTATTAATGTGTTATTAGAATTGAAAGATTGTTTAATTGAATTGAGTTAATATCAAACTTCATATTTTAACAAAGTAGCTTCAATTTATACATTGCTTGCGTCAAAACTCGGTGCGATTGCTTATGAATAATTTCGCTTTAAATTTCATTTATTCAAATTTATCTCCTGAATATAATTATATTTATTTCTACCAATTTTCCTGAATATTTGTCAAGTGTATTTTTATCAAATGTTTTAATTTCCTTGTTAACTTGTCCGTATTTCAACAATTGCTTTTTGCCCTCTTTTGCATAAATTATGTATAGAAATTATCGTTGTAAAACTTAGTAATAGTATAATAAAATTTATTCGCGATGAATTAATTTACTAAGTAAAAGAAAAATGTTCTACTTTTCACATAAATGTGATATTTCATAAAATCGTTTACAGCAGTGAAAAAATTAAAAATTTGAAATAAAGTGGTGCAAATATATTAATTATCTCAATGTAGAAATTTAGGCTATTTAGATAAAATACCCTAAATTTATACATTGCTTGCGTCAATGCTCGATACGATTGCCCTTGTGAGTAATTTTTCTTTAAATTTCTTTCTCAAATTTGTTTTCTGAATGCAAATATATTTATTTATACCACTTTTCCGGAAAATCGGTCAAATGTATTATTATCATCTGCATTAATTTCCGTACAAACTAGTCCGTATTACAATAATTGCTTTTCGCTCTCTTTTGCGTAAATTATGTGAACAAAATGTAATAGTATAATAAAAAGTATTCTCTGAATAAAATAATTTACTAATTAAAAGAAAAATGTCCTACTTTTCACACAAATGAAATATTTAATAAATTCATTTGCAGCAATGAAAAATTCGATATGAAGTGGTGTAAATATAATAATTATCTCAACTAATACAAGTATTTGCATCTTAAAGCGAATACGCGGTCTTTTGTATTGAATGAATTGATTGTGGTTAAGATAAAATTGAGAGTAAAAGAATATTATTTCCGGCTTCGTTCATGATTGAACTTATCTTATCTAAAAGTGTTTGAATGACTTAAAATCTCTAACAGATATTCAATACTTATCGCAATCTGTGTTTATTCAAGTAATATGTACTTAATTTTGCCTATAGGTATCAGAAAATTTCAATTTACTTTAGAATGGGTATCTAAAGCTTTGTTTCATTTTCTTTTCTTCTTTATACTGTTTGCTGTAAATATGACATAATTACTATTATTATGATTATTATTTTTTTATTGTTAGATTTCGCAAACTTTCAGCTGAAAGAATTTATTTAATTCATTCATTTGTAATATATCTTTTACACACTACTTTTAGTTAATTTTATAAATACTTGGGGAAATTTACCATTGTTTACAAATGTTATCTGAAAATGTTTAATTTGGTAATTTTTATCGCAAAACAATTGTAAGTTAAAATAAACCACTTTATTTTTATAATCCCATTGTTTTCAACTATGTAACCTCATCAAATTATTATTAGTTTGATGAAGGGCGCCGGTACTTTTTACCGTAAAATCCATTTTTACCGGAACATGTTACGCAACAAAAAGCCTGATGTACCGTAATTTTTATATTAATAATTACCATAAAATCACTGAATCACTCCAATTAAATATTGTTGTAAAAATTACTATATAATATTTTAAAGTTAAAACGGATTTCACGGATGATGCACCCACCTAAAATGCCAGCATATTATACCATGATTTGCCTCGCCCGGCCACAGTGGCTTTTATTGTTTTGTTTTTCATTTTTTTTTCTCTCTCGGCTACTGTGGTTTTTTCTAGTTTTGTTTCTCACTTTTTTTTTTCATTTTTCGTTGGCAACTTTTTCGTCTTATATTTTAAATCAATTTTGTTTCTTCTCTTTTAAGTCTTGGAAATGAACACCGCTTTTTGAGCTCTTGAAACATATCGACTGTCATTTCCTATTTTTATATTTTTGAAAGGAATGAAATTTTTAATCGGGTAAAATATTACCTCTCCAGTTTCTTGGGATTATTTATTTAACATAAATAATTAAATAAATAATTCCAAGAATATAAATTATTTTCATAAAATTATAAATAAATTACCGAAAAATCTTTATCAAAGCAATGAATATTATAACATTAAATTCTCTGAAATGCTATGCTAGAAAAATAGCTATTTCCCCTCTATATTCTATAACCTCAGCAAAGGTTTTATTTATTTTCTTTTTCGTACATAAATATCTTTAACCTAATCTATTTTATTTCGATAATAGTATATTTGATGTATGAAGAATAAATAAAAGTGTTTAATATACCATGCAAGCAATACTTAGAGTAGATATTCACGGTATATCAATCTTTCCATCAACTTTCACATTTTCTAACATATCATTTCTTAAATAATCTTTCCTTCCTTTAAATCCTTCTTTTATTCTTGTTTTCGGAAAAGTTATTTTCATGAAGGGCTTAAGTGAAAAAAAAAAGCAAAAGAGGGTGTTGATGGCACGTTGTGTAAAATTCATCACTCAGTTTTGGCTTTCAGTAAACAAACAA
Organism: Parasteatoda tepidariorum; assembly: GCF_043381705.1. NCBI lineage: Eukaryota > Metazoa > Arthropoda > Arachnida > Araneae > Theridiidae > Parasteatoda > Parasteatoda tepidariorum. Next base: position 35,411,805 of record NC_092215.1, on the reverse strand, counting down.
GATATCTATTCTGTAGTTTTTTTCTTCCTTTTTCCACCCAAAGGCGAATGTACTTTGGAATAGTAAATTTCATCTCAAAGGATTCTATTCAATAGCTTTCGGTAGGAATTTTCTTGGTGATCGGCGAAATAGACAAAATAGTGGTTAAATAGACAATAGACAAATAGTGGTTTGCAAAGTATTCCTTGGTAATATTTTTTCCGTGTGTTTAAATGATTAGTTTTAATAATACGATGTAGTTTAGAAATAGAGAAAGGAATTTTTTTTATTTGAGTAGTCTTTATAAAAAAACAAAAAAAAATGATTAAACGCATGTACTCTTTCCATTACAATAGAATATTTTTCGCTGTTTTTTCTTCTTTTTTTAGTCATTTTTTTAATTGACATTTTTTAGGATGGAAATTATTTTTCCTCTATTATTTTTAGATATTCCAGACAACACTTTGGTAGTTTTAATTTGTAAATTTAGTTTTTGAACAGAAAACCTTTTAAATAACATTCAATCTTTCACCGGATAGAAAAATTTTAAAGAACAAAAATAGACAATAGACAAATTGTGATCTGCAAAGTATTCCTTAGTAATATTTTTTTCATGTGTTTCAATGGTTAGTTTTAATAATACGGTGTAGTTTGGAAATAGAGAAAAGAATTTTTTTTTATTTGAGTATTCTTAAAAAAAAAAAAAAATGATTAAACGCATATAGTCTTTCGATTACAGGTGAATATTTTTCGCTGTTTTTTATTCTTTGTTTAGTCGTTTTTCATTGACATTTTTTAGGCCAGCTACGATGGAAATTATTTTTCCTGAACTCTATTATTTTTAGATATTTCAGGCAACACTTTGATAGTTTTAATTTGTTAATTTAGTTTTTGAACAGAAAACCTTTTAAATAATATTCAATCTTTCACCGGATAGAAAAATTTTAAAGAACAAAAATAGACAATAGACAAATTGTGATCTGCAAAGTATTCCTTAGTAATATTTTTTGCGTGTGTTTCAATGGTTAGTTTTAATAATACGGTGTAGTTTGGAAATAGAGAAAATAATTTTTTTTTATTTGAGTATTCTTTAAAAAAAAAATTATTAAACGCATATAGTCTTTCGATTACAGTTGAATATTTTTCGCTGTTTTTTCTTCTTTTTTTAGTCGTTTTTATTTGACATTCTTTATTCCAGCTACGATGGAAATTATTTTTCTTGTTAACCTGAACTCTATTGTTTTTAGATATTCCAGACAACACTTTGATAGTTTTAATTTGTTATTGTTGTTGGCGTATGCCTGTTTAAGCAGAGGGGTGCGATTGTTCTTGTTTTCCAGTGGTGCCATTTTTGACCAGGAATTTGACTTCTGCCACACCCATACGTCACACCCGTTTATAGGGCGGGCCCATTCATACATCCATCAGCAGATCGCAATTTTGACCTGAATCAGAGAACGATCGATCTCCAATCCAGTACTCCCTGAGGTATTGATTTGTTACGGGAACTACAGATTCGACAGATTTAGCGTGCATCTGTCACCATTTACTACACGAGGGGTCTTCGGCCGGTGGGGTTCGAACCCACGAACTCTCGGACATGGGCCCAGCGCCCTACCGACCAGGCTATCCCGGCCCGTTTTAATTTGTAAATTTAGTTTTTGAACAGAAAACCTTTTAAATAATATTCAATCTTTCACCAGATAGAATAATTTTAAAGAGCAAAAATTCAGAAAGTTAAATAATTCTAATATTTTCTTTATTTTTTTTTTATTTTTTTTATTTAGACGAAAAACGTAACAGGCTAAATTACTCAGTGAAATACATAAATTATTGAATATTATATGCAAGTAATGAGAATTACCGACAGGGACCCAGAGCTGTGTTTTCTTTGGAGCAAAAAGTAGCGGGAAAAGCCTGGAAAATTATCTTCATAGAACTAGCCCATATATTCGTTACATGATGGGAAATGAACCAGAAACCTTCCACGGTTAGCTCTACTGCACACGAACCCTAATACATTATTTGCCTATCAATGTGTATAATTTTGCATCACCTTTATGGCTTGTACCGTTCGAGAAGTATTTGTTTTAAAGAGTAACTATCAAAATCGAAAATAGGGTTAAATTTTTAAATTAATTAAATTAGTTTAATTACAAACATATTGTTTAATTTTTGTTTCATCTAGTAATTTAAAATTTAAAATTACAGTAATTTAGAATTTAAAATTACAATAATTTTGACTGCATGTCATTAATACTTTCTTGAAAAAAAATTCTCTTATTACTTTGTGAATGAAAAATCGGGATAGTAAATTTGTCTTGTTATTTGACAAAGAAAAAAGCACTTGACATTCAGTTATCATTATGAGTAGATATCTTTATCGAAGTTGTCGCCATTTTATCAGTTACCGTCTTATTTCTTAATACGTTTTTTAAATATAGGTTCAGATTCAGATTGTTTTGCACAAATATTATTCATTTTTGTGTTTAATACCTTCTATGTAAAATGATGCAATGTGCTGCTTTGTGATTTTTCCCCCTCAAAAAATAATTAAATACACTGTTAGAATTTTTATTCTAAGATTACTGTAAAATAAACGACAGCAGTCTGTTCATCCAATTAATAAAGTTTATTGTTCTATTTTTTTACCTAACGGATTTGAAACCGTTTATAAGTGGTAGAATAAAAAAAAACTATTAGTGCAAAACTAAATGGTTTTGTGACAATTTACAACCAGCATGGTTTCAAAACCATGAAAAAGAAATTTAATAGGTCATTGGAGTTAGGTTGACGTTGAGTTGTTAAACGTGGCTTAATTAGCTTATCTGGGTTAGTTATCGTGAGAGATGGGAAATACTAATCTTTTTCGCGCTGAACAGGTGCTGTCGTCTCTGCTTAAATGGGAGTTTTGTATTCTGAAAGTCCAGAGTCACCAATTGGGGAGTGCGCGTCACTGGGAGCTTTCGTGTGTTGAAAGAAGGGAAGAAATATTTTAGTGTCGGCTCTGGGATTCGAACCTTCATTCAGCCGGTCACGCGATTGACCAACTCGCCCTCTCAGCTATAGTATGCACCCAGCTGCAAGAAACTAAAGGGCTTCATAAGGTGAACCGATTCGTGCGAATAAAATTTTGGTTGTTTAATCGTATTTAGCGAAAGAAGTCTATAAACGATTTATCTCGCAGTTAGCAGTTTGAATCTTTTATGGTAATTTAACTGTTTTTATTGAATATAGGAAAATAACAATAAAATAAATTGTTATTTAACCATTTTTTTCCGAGAATTTTCTAACAGTGTATACTTAGCTGGAACAAAATGTACATGACAAATTAATCTGTGGATGAGGACATTCGTACCACGAAATTTACGTTAAAAAATTAAGAATCAAATCCTGGTGTAAAATACCAGCACTATGGGTGCATCATCCGTAAAATCCATTTTTACTGTAAAATATTGTATAGTAATTTTTAATTTAATTAGAGTGATTCTGTAGTTTTACGGTAATTATTAGTGTAAAAATTACGGTATGTCAGATTTTTTTTATTTCGTAACATGTTCCGGTAAAAATTGATTTTGCGGTAGAAAGTACCGCCATCCTGAGTGCCGGTACTTTTTACCGTAATTTACCGTTCTTTACAGTGAGCATGAATTAGCGTTTTTTGCGAATAATGAGAGTTCAATAACTACTTTCGCCAGTGTCTTCTATAGTAATTTAGAAAATGGCTACCATTTACTATGAAATATATTCCATTTTTTAATTTTTCCATTTACAAAATATTATACTGTAAATTTGACAGTAATATTTGTTTAATGATATGATTCAGTGATTTTGCGGTAATTATTACTGTAAAATTTACGGTATATCAGATTTTTTTTCCGTAACACGTTCCGGTAAGAAAGGATTTTACGGTTTAAAGTACCGACAACCTGAGTGCCGGTACTTTAACCATAATTTGATCCGGAAATTTCGCATTTAAAAGTTATGCATTTAAAAGTTTCGCATTTTAAAGTTCAAAAGTTAAAACAAATTAACGCATTTAAAAGTTATGCATTTAAAAGTTTCGCATTTTAAAGTTTAAAAGTTAAAACAAATTAACACATTTAAAAGTTATGAAGTTTAATACTTTCAAAAATAATACTATTTATAGCCAAGATTGTAAGTACCCTAATTATTAGAACAAAATCAAGAAAAATATGATTTGGCATTCATATATTACCTATTGTCGTAAATTGTATTGAATTAGTCTATTGTATTGAATGTCTAAATTATTTTATAGATATTCATATATTCCTAGTTGGAAACAAAGATGCAAATAAACGAGCTAAAGTTTATCAATGTTTGTTCTGTTTGAAAAACAAACAAAGAGACATAAGGAATTGATTTATTTTAAACGTTATCTCAAGTCAAGCACTATGAAAGCTATACCCTTAGTGTCATTACTTCTTTTTAAGAATGTTGCCAAAAGAAAAATATTTATTTTCTTTGTTTTGCATCGTCATTGCTATTTACTATTCAGGTATTTCCTAAAAAAAATTTTTTTTTTTGACTTGGCCACATGCTTCTACGCTTTCTACTAAACATATTTCGTCTTCATGTCAACAGTTGAAGAAGTTGTAGTAGCCGAAATGGAAGAAATTGTTACATTGTCGGTCGTGACTTTTTGGAGGACAAAGTGAATCATGGGGCTGTAAATCCACCTTTCTCTGTTTCTAGATCCGCCCCCAAAGTAAAACATCACTAACCCAAGTAATAAAAGTCTATTAGAAGCGTGGACCACCTAGAAAAAGAAGAAAATCTTAGAATATCTAATTCCTTACGTTCTGCCTCGATGAGCAAACAGTTTATTTGGAACAATTTTTTTTGTTGGTTTTATTTATTTGCTTGCCAAATCAGGATCTATTGTTCAAAATGTTTTGACAGAAACAGAGGAATTGTGAAATATTGCTCTTTAGAGAGAAGAAGAAAATATTTGGTTCTCTTGTATAGATAATTATATATCGGGAGTTGATTGGTTGAGTTTTGTTTGTCGAGTGCGTCTTTGTGTATTTAATACTTTTGTGTATTTAAAATTTAACCAGACTATGATATGAAAATTGGAAAGACTTTAAAGGTTATTGCCTTTGACATATATATCTCGAAAGATCTAAGCAATTATTTAAACATAATGTTTTAAAATCAAATTATCATGTAGTTCACCAATGTGAGTATTTAAACTTGCAGTTTTCTGTTGCTGTTACCTGCAAAATTTTAGGATCACGGCCTCTTTTTGTTATTGTTTCTGTAAAACATCTAATCGGTTGATATGTATTATCATTTTTAGTAAACTAAGATTTAAATTTTTAAAATAAAAGTTACAAAAGAAGTAGAAATAACTTTACAAACGAAGTATCAAATTATTGGAATGACTTTTATATATTGATAAATATTTCATAACAAGTAAATTTGCTGTTTTTGTTTATTCTAGAAGGTCAGAAGGAGCAGAGAGTCATTTTATCGTCCGATTTTTACCACTTTAACAATAGTCAGCAGACTAGAATACAAATACAGCAACCATAAATAAGAATATATCTTAAATATCGAAGCAATTTGTCTTCTCAAATTTTTAAAAATTATAAATAGCATTGAAATTTTAATATTATTTTAATATTGTTATTAAAATAATTTCGTTCGCGTTCTTTGAAGTCTCTTCGCAAATTTTGAAAATGATGTTGCACTTTTACAGCTAAGAGTTAACTTTCTGCAATATTAAGAAAAAGACTATGTCGATATTTTTTATAAGTTAGCATTTAAATCTTTATTGTTAGAATTAACTTTTTAATTATGTTCAAATGATAGTTTGTTTCCCTTACTGGTAGTCTCAGCTTATAGGCACAGCTTTGATGATCTCTTGTATTTTAAGATTTCTAATCTAATTGAGAATCGGATATTGATATAGTATTGCTTCAATATTAACTAAAAAACTTTGTTGACATTTTTAATATGTTCGCATTTAAGTCTTTATTGTTAGAATTAACTTTTTCATTAAGAAGAAATGGTAGTCTCAGCTTAAAGATCTTTGCTGATCTCTTATATTTTAAAACTGCTAGTCTAATTTAGAGTCTTATAGTTATCGGATGTTGGTAGTATTGCTTCAATATTAAAAAAAAAGAATTTTTTGACATTTTTAATATGTTCGCATTTAAGTCTTTATTGTTAGAATTAACTTTTTCATTAAGTAAAAGTGGTAGTCTCAGCTTAAAAACCTTTGTTGATCTCTTGCATTTTTAGTCTAATTGAGAATCTTACAGTTATCGATATTGGTAGTATTGCTTCAATATTAACGACAAAAATGTTTTACCATTTTTAATATGTTCGCATTGAAGTCTTTATTGTTAGAATTAACTTTTTCATTAAGTAAAAATGGTAGTCTCAGCTTGAAGACCTCTGTTGATCTCTTGTATTTTAAAATTGTTAGTCTAATTGAGAACCCTATGGTTGTTTGATATTGCTAGTATTGCCTGGATATTAACAAAAAAACTTGGTTGACATTTTTAATGCGCTCGCATTTAAGCCTTTATAGTAAGAATTAACTTTGCTATTAAGTACAAAGGGTAGTCTGTTTCCTTTATTGTTTTGACACAATCATCACAGCTGTCTTTCACCCAAAATGGAGCTATTTCCTGAAAATAAAGAACCATAAAAAGGAAATTAAGACCCTTCTTTTTGAATTAGATGTTATAATTAAACCTCCCTTTTGACATAATGAGCTAATCTCTTTTGGTGTGTTTCTTTAACAAAATTCTGTAGTAAAATTATCTTGTGATATCATCGTGCGGTGGGAGGGACATGAGGTCAAGACCCTGACAAGACTAACGTTTTTGATTGGGAGTGAGGCAAGTCGTTGTCATTTTTTTTTTTTTTTTGCAACAAGGAAGCTGTCTTCTGACCTTATTCTAAGAAAGTATTTATTTAAAGATAAATTAATGTAATGAAAAAAAAGTCAAATACTGAAGATTATATTTCTAATTACAGTGAGTGTCTTAATCTTGCTTTAGTTGATTAGTCAATTTTATTATCCCTGTTGAATTGTTTTTGTTGTAGCAAAATATAGACATGATGTTTTATTGGTAATTTTAATTCATTCAATTTTTATTTCTAATCTCTTCATGTTGGTTATCAATTGTCGCAAAACGGTAATAACTCTTTTGCCCCTGGTTTGACATGATTCACTTATTATAAATATGTTCCCATTAGTGTTATTATACATTAAATATGAGACAAACTCAGACCGATCTTTGTAGTTTGATTACTTTTTAGACCCCGGGGTTCCTGTTTTTCTTTAAAAACAACATTTCCCCTTTGTTTTTTCGGGGAGGTAATAGATATAATTAATGACTCGCTTTCCTCCTCGTTTAGCACACTCAAAATGTATCTATTAAGAGCTGGGTGATACATCATAGGATATCGATATTTTTTAAACACAGCGGTAAACATATTCTAGAATAGAATATATTCTCACTCTATTCAGTGAGTATCATATCATTACGATACCTTATATTCCCTTAGATCTTATAACGAATATCGACTATAAAATAATTATCAGTAACTATAATATCGCGATGATGTTTGTCAAAAATAATTATCAAACACGATAACTTCAGAGAAAATGATATTTATCGATCAGGAAAATATTTTGGTAATTACCGACAACATTTCTAGAATAGAATATATTCTCACTGTATTCAGTGAAATATCAGTACGATACTTTATTTCCTTAGCTCTTATAATAAATATCGACAATAAAATAATTATCAGTAACTATAATATCGCGATAACGTTCGTCAAAAATAATTATCAAACACGATAACTTCAGAGAAAATGATATTTATCGAACAGAAAAATATTTTGGTAATTACCGACAACATTTCTAGAATAGAATATATTCTCACTGTATTCAGTGAATATCATATCATTACGATACTTGCTATTTCCTTATATTTTATAATGAATATCGACTATAAAATAATTATCAGTAACTATAATATCGCGATGATGTTTGTCAAAAATAATTATCAAACACGATAACTTCAAAGAAAATTATATTCATCGAACATGAAAATAGTTTGATAATTACCAACAACGTATTAATTATTTCAATGAGAAATTTCTCAATAATTATCGACAACGATATAATCGTGAGTATTTTGTCTTACTAAGTTAATAAATATATTGGAAAATATTTATAATTATTTATTTATTTTTTTAAAATTATGATTAAAATATTTAAAAAAATGTTTGAAAACCTATTTTTTATTAAATTTTTTTAAAATTGCAGTTCAATGTAAAAATTATATAAATGAGTAACATAAAAAAGAATAGCAAATAATTGATATTTTATGACGTTCGCGATATTTTGCCTTGTGACCCAGCAACGGTAATAACAAGCTTACTCTGTTATTACTAGCTATTATCACTGATATTATCACTTTATATCTTACTGATATAACTAATTATTAGGTTACATCACAAGATATAGCATTATTAGTTCAGTTATTTCGAAATTTTTAACCTACTAGAGGACGTAATATTGCGTGACTTAACCCTTTCAAGATCGATTAATTTTTTTCTTTTTTTTATATCGAGAAAAATTTTTTCTTTTAGAAGTACAATGTATTTTTACCTTTATTAAAGAATAATAAAAATGTTTCTTTAAAAAAAAATCGGGACTCGTTACCAGCAGTTAGGCTCGGGGGCATTGATGTCTTATTAATCTTTAGAAGTGAGACATATGTTGTCACACAATGTTTAATGGTAACCGATGATAATAAAATGATTAACTTTCAAAATCAAGCAAATTATGATTCAATACAATAATATATAAATGGATATAAATAATACTTATACTACGAAACTCTCTTTTTCTTAGCAATACTTCAGTTACTTTCCTCATGAAGTGATGCATCATTCTTCAGAAATACAATTTCTTCACAGCTATGCCGCCATGATAGTTTTATAAGTATAATGTGCAAATTTAATGTTAAAATAGGATTAATTTAGCCCATTAGCTAACTAGGAACGTCTGATGGTACATATATGCCCCGTCAAGTTCGAAAAGATAATGAAAACCAGGTCCGAACATAGTCCATGGCCATAGCGGGTCAAATATCTAACATTAATTGTGATAGATCTGTACCAACTGAAACAATTTTTTTTTCTTTTAAAACTTCAATGAACTGGCTTCAGAAAGGTATTAGTTGCTCCGAAATATCCATATAGATAAATATCGGATGACGATAAATATTTCATGAGCAACGTCATGTTGTGTTCTTGTCCTACTGAAACACTGCATATTGTTGGGGTCACAGTAAAATAAACATTGTAATTGTTAATGTAACATTGTTTTTACCCAACAACAGTTAATTTCCTGCTATAAGTTACATTACAGTTTTGTAATAAATTGTTGTAAAATGGAATTTTTTTTATGAAATTGCCCCCGTTCACAATTGATGCGTTTTAAACTCTTCAAAAATATGTATTTTTAAATCTTCTTCACCATGTTTAAAGCAGGATTTTTTTATTGTCATATTATTAATTATTTTTATTTTTAATGACTCGCATTAGTTTTGCTCCAAAATGAAAAAGTTGTATTTTAAACTTTCATTATAGTTCATGTTATCATTTCATAGATATTTATGCAGTATTTAAAAAAAAATGTCTAGTCGCAATTTTAGTATTTAAAATCAAATTCTTTTTCTCCGAGTTGTTTCAAAACAAATAACAATCTTGGCTCCAGATTCATCCAAAAAATATTGCATACAATAACATTATTTGATCAAAAATTTCATTCACTTCAAACATATACAAATTAGAAATAACAGCTGACATGCTTCAAGCTCTCAAAAACAGCCAGACGTGAATTCACGTCTGGCAAATCTTGAAAAGCGTCGCCTGTTTTTAAGCGCTTGAAACATATCGACTGTTATTGTTAAATTGTGTGCATCTTTGACGAGGTATCTCAATGAAGAATCATGATCTTGTAAGTATATTTAATAAACCAACAAAAACACATATAGATAATAAAATAACATGCTAGCAATTAGGTAACAGAAGATTAGTAATAATCATAAATTAATAAAGTCCTTATATACTCTCTGGATAGAGAGGCAGCGCCGCTGCTCCGTAACTAAAGACTGTCTTCTTTGATTTGTTAATAATGACGGAAAATGACATCAGCTAACATCACAGTAGTTTTTTTTCCAATTTATTTTGTTTTATAACCGTCGTTGAACAGCGGACCCAATTTTGGGTTTACGACTTCTAATGTTCAACTCCTTAGCCTTGTAATTTTGAATCAATCCAGAAGACAAGGAAACTCTTGGATAAGTACCCCCAGAGGTGTGATTTGTTATGGGAACATGGAGTACTTTGTGACTCGACTGATTTAACTTGCATCAGCCACCATTTACTTCGGCCGGTGGGGATCGAACCCACGAATTCTTGGTATAATTAGTATATTTTTGAAGAGAACCAATTAGTATATTTTTAAAGCAAATGAAATTTTTAATTAATATATTACCACTTCCGTTTCTTGGGATTATTTATTTTATTAAAATCGCTTAATTTCTGTTCCTATTATTCTGTCCGATTATTAAAATCGCGGAACTTCTGTTCCTATTATTCTGTCAGATTATTAAAATCGCATAACTTTTGTTCCTATTATTCTGTCAGATTATTAAAATCGCATAACTTCTGTTCCTATTATTCTGTCCGATTATTAAAATTAACTTCTGTTCCTATTATTCTGTCCGATTACTAAAATCGCATAACTTCTTTTACTATTATTCTGTCCGATTGCTAAAATCGCATAACTTCTGTTCCTATTATTCTGTCCGATTATTAAAATCGCATAACTCCTGTTCCTATTATTCTGTCCGATTATTAAAATGGCGTAACTTCTGTTCCTATTATTCTGTCCGATTATTAAAATCGCGTAACTTCTGTCTTAAAATTTGTGACATTTCCAACTTAGATGAGCATTTAATCACATTGAATCAATTTTAAATAAAAATTAAACTCAAGAGAGGGAAAAAGAGCAATGAGATGGACCAGTAGCGGGGAGTAAAAAGAAAGTTATTGGGATTATTTATTTTATTAAAATCGCGTAACTTCTGTTCCTATTATTCCGTCCGATTATTAAAATCGCATAACTTCTGTTCCTGTTATTCTGTCCAATTATTAAAATCGCATAGCTTCTGTTCCTATTATTCTGTCCGATTATTAAAATCGCGTAACTTCGATTCCAATTATTCTGTCCGGTTATTAAAATCGCATAACTTCTGTTCCTATTATTCTGCCCGATTATTAAACTCGCGTAACTTCTGTTCCTATTATTCTGTCCGATTACTAAAATCGCATAACTTCTGTTCCTATTATCCTGTCCGATTATTAAATTCGCATAACTTCTGTTCCTAATTATTCTGTCAGATTATTGAAATCGCGTAGCTTCTGTTCCTATTATTTTGTCAGATTATTAAAATCGCGTAACTTCTGTTCCTATTATTCTGTCCGATCATTAAAATCGCGTAACTTCTGTTCCTATTATTCAGTCCGATTATTAAAATCGCGTAACTTCTGTCCTAAAATTTGTGACATTTCCGACTTAGATGAGCATTTAATCACATTGAATCAATTTTAAATAAAAATTAAACTCAAGAGAGGGAAAAAGAGCAATGAGATGGACTAGTAGCGGGGAGTGAAAGGAACTCTATCACAAAAACTCCGAAAATTATTAATGGACCTTATAATTCAGTCCGACAGGGCAAGGAGCAAATCCTTTCCTTCTTCTTCTTAATAAGAATTATTCATAAAATGAAAGCGATTCTTGAAAGTCTGACACCTTGAACTCGAAAGTTTCACTTGAAATTCAAGCACCGCAATGCGTTTTAGATATAACCGTGAGACAAGATCCACTTTTTTTATTAAGTTTCTGGTTCATGAGGTCAACCTAAGTTTCGTCATTGTAATTCATATGAATTGTGTTTCGCTATTCAAAGTCTTGAACCTCAGCACCACCGCGTAAAAGCGGTTCGCTTTTTTCTAGTCATCATTTTCCCCTGACCCCCCTTGGGATGGTAATCATTTTGGAAACTTCTTCATACGTCTCTTTGCATTTTTCTTGAGGAGTTTTGCTTATGATTACGCGTCAGGATTTTGTAAAACCGCTTTTAAAGATTATGTATTAGGATTATACGTGGGAAAGTTAAAGATAGTGCTGAGTGTCCCTCTATAAAGGTAAGCTCCCCTTTCATCAGTTTAAATGACAATTTTTAGCTACTTAAAGTTCCAGAGATCATTTTTTTCTTCTTTTTGTGATCTGTGATATGAAATATTTAAAATGTTAAGAAAAAAGAAAGGAAATAGCTTTCAGAATTTATTGAGCAAATCTAAGATTTATAGTCTTCGAAATGCTTCACAGTCAAAGTAAAATCATGAAGCTTTTTTATTCTGTAATGTATCATATTTCATCTGTGATGTATCATATTTCGTAGAACTGGGGATTCAGAAAAAATGCAATATGATTATTTATTCTTTAGATCTCTTAAGTTTTCTTTTTAACTTACCGAAGTAGTGGAAATTCTTCATTTTTTCAAGCAATGAAAATCGTGGTAAGACAACTGCTTGAGCTAATTGGAATTTTTTTACTGTTAGCTACCACAAATCGCTTTGACATGTTTTCAAACGGAATTTTTATGGGAATGCGAGTTCTAGTATTTTCAAAATAAACGCTTAAATTCTAAAATTTTGTTGCCTCAAGGTAAAAAATTCCGGATCAAATATAATAATATTATAAAATTTTATGGATTATACAGCTAGGGTGCCGGTATTTTTTACCGTAATTTGATCTTAAATTTTTTACAGTGTAGTCCTTATCTACTTCAAAACAAGCACTCTTACCCCCAGAAAAGACAGATTTGACATTTTATGCGTTACAATCTTTTATTTATTCAATGACATGGTTAGTAAATGATTATGAATTTTTCTTTATTAAATCAGGGTTTTCTCAAGATCATCACCCTCAATAAACACTTTTTTTTTCTTAAAGATGGAGGCATTGAGACCTAACACACCATTATGGTTTCAGCAAATTTTTTCGGTATTATGGTTCAACCTACCAATACTATGGTTCTAGGTTGAAATAGTTTTTCCTGATAGTGTGAAAATATACTCTTATATCGTCACCATAGCGGTAAAATTAAGAACAGGTCACATATTGTAATAAATAATAGGGAATTGTTAAGGAAAATTTGTATTAAAATATTTTTTTAAATTTATTTATGAGTTGAAAAACAAACATATTGTTTTAAACACTCATAACAAATTCAAATATTAATAAAGAGTTATGTTTCTTTTTTATACCACTATGGATGATAAATTTTTACACAAAACGTTTACTCAACATTCTCAATGCCGTCAATGATCAATTATTTTTGCACGATTTGGGGAAATTGAAGGCTATATGAAAACTCTTAATCGATTGCAAATAATGGGTTATCTGTATAATTTCTTTATCGATTACAGTATCGGTGTTTATGGCAAAAGAAGTAAAGTTGAATTTTATACATTGAAAAACAAAATAAATGTCAACCAATCATTCTTACGTTTTAATACCATATTATTATTGATGAATTTTATATTACGTGATGTTTTATTTAAATTGTTATTAGCATGATCTTGGAAGAGTTAAAACTCAAAATTATATTTAATTTGTTTGTTTTTTAAACCCGATTCTATTGGATTTTTTTTTATAGTTATCAACAAGGGTTTGCATAAATTCTTAAGTTTCTTGGAACCAGTACCAATTTTTAAAAGCAAACAGCCAGAAAATATTTAGACTTTTTTTTTTCTTAGTGAACATAAAAATTTAAATAAAATATTGGACACAAGCTAATAGTTTTTGGGAGCAATAGCAACCGAACCCTCGGGATTTTTATACAAATTGATAAGTCATTTTTATTTTCCATTTTTATGCTTGGCATTTTATATTTAATATAGAAATCAACTGTTAAATTGATAGTTATTATTGAAATCTTTAATAATAGTCTAAAACTATTATTGGATTTAATAGTATAATAATTTTTTTTCGTTCTTTGCCTCAGAAGATGCCGGAAGTGCTGCTCATTTAACGTTACCCATTTGTCACCCGCGAACCTTAGTCACAGAGGGAAGCAACACTACCCACTCCACACTGCCACAGATACTAGCTCATAGAGTGGGCCACATTCACACACACACAGATACATCCATGACCTGTGCGGGATTCGAACCCTCAACCAGTGCTTCGCAATCAGGCACGCTAGCCTCTCGGCTACCTGATCGGCATATAATATAAATATAAATAAGCCACTATGGCACAGTGGATTAGGCACTAAGCTGAGCTGCCATTGTAAATGACCGGAGTTACATCTCCTGGTGTAGCTTGAAGCCGACCTAGTTTTAGATTAATGGGTACTAGTCTGTTTGGGAAATAAAGGTGGCCGGTGTATAATACTGACCTCATTTCCACTATGATGTAATTGGTCGCAAAATTTTCGAACTTAATTTTCATTTTTACTTCTTCTTATAAAATAAATTTATTATTAATTTTTCCAAAATCATGACATCAATTGAATAACTTATTAAAAGACTGCATTTTTAATTTTTTTGAATAATCATGGCTATCATAAAATATTTTGAATGTTAAAACTTATGTTTAAAATTTAATTTTCAAAAGTTTTTTTTTAAAGTTGAGATAGTAATTAAAACGGGAAATTATTCACTACCTACTTAATCATGTCATTCATAAATCCTAATACTTGTTTAATTTTGCTCTTTTTTTATAATTTGTTATTTTCTGATGATAATAAAATAATACTGATGTATAAAAAATAATATTTAATTTGCCGTAACTGATAAACCTGAATATTTTTAGCATACACATTTTATTTATATTATATATCTTTGCTTACTCTAAAACCACTTTTTTATATTTTGTTTTATTTTAGAAACTTAAATCATCTGAAATTTTTTCTCAATTAGTGTAACCACTAAAAATTACGTGTGAACATTGTATCACATTCAAATGATCTATTTCGTGAGCAGTTATATTGGTTCAAAGTTCAAGTAGATCTTTGCGAAGGCACTACCAAATATTTGTGAATGTATACTAACTATTTTTTAGCATACACATTTTATTTATATTATATTTCTTGGTTTTTTCCTCGAAACCGTAGCTACATATGTGGATTTATTTTAGGAAACTAATATCATCTGAAATTTTTCAGCAATTAGTGTAACCACTGAAAATTACGTGTCTACATTGTGTCACATTCAAATGATGAATTTCGTGAACAGTTACACATTACATTGGTTCAAAGTTTAGGTAGATCGTTGTGGAGGCACTCTTAATGCCTACTTAATCAGTGCGATTATTTCTTATCTGTGCTCAAGAATTTAATTCTGTACTTAACTTGCAAACAAAGCCTGATGACCATGTCTTTTCTTCTAGGAATCAATGGGTTAGTAACAGGACTGTGATTGTCAAGTAGCTGTGTAACAAAATGACAACGAGTCACGATTTGTATCAGGAACTAGAGCTTTATCTTCAGAAAGCACAAGTAAGTGTTCTTCTTTTTTCTGTTTTTTAATTAGTAAAGGACTCCAATTATTTATATTTTGAGAAAAAATTAAATAATTAAAATTAATGATTAATTATTTTATTTATCAATTAATTCTTTCCATCTATTAGCGGTTACTAAATGACTGCGTAGAGTTAATATTTAAATTATCGTTTGAACTGTTTATTTTTACACGTATACAACTGAGAAAAAAAGCATGGTTAAAACTCTCAGGATATGGTAAAATTTATTGTGCATCTGGCTCTATGGGAACACCACAAGGCTCGTTAATTTTTACTGAAGCGCTTTGGTAACATTAACATTAAAATACAGCTTTTAATAATATGTAATAAAATTTGGTAAATGTGGTATAGTTTGGTAATTTTATCATGACATGATATATTCGAACGTAGTATAAAAAGCCTTTATTCGGTTATAGAACATAGTATGAAAACCCTTTATTCGGTTATAGAACATAGAATAAAAACCCTTTATTCGGTAAAAGAACATAGTATAAAAATCCTTTATTCGGTTATATTTACTTTTAAGTTTTTTTTCTTCTTTTACTATATGTATAGTAATAAGAACTATAATTTTGAAAACTAGAATTCTCCGTGAAAGTTTGTTAAAATCTACCA
Source organism: Parasteatoda tepidariorum (assembly GCF_043381705.1). Lineage (NCBI taxonomy): Eukaryota > Metazoa > Arthropoda > Arachnida > Araneae > Theridiidae > Parasteatoda > Parasteatoda tepidariorum. The sequence goes on along the minus strand of NC_092215.1, from coordinate 35,395,553 downwards.
GAATATGGTAACATTTACCATTTTCTGGCTCTATGAGAACACCGAAAAGAGCGGTAATTTTTACCGAGGCGCTTTGGTAATGACCTTTGGTAAAATTAACAATAAAATATGGTTTTATTACCAGTAGTAAATGAGGTAAAATTTGGTAATTGTATCATGACGCCTTAGAGCATGGCATTGAAACCATTTATTCGCTTAAGTTTGATTTTCAGTTTTATATCTTTACTACATGTGTGGTAATAAGAACTATAATTTTGAAAGCCATAATTTCCGGTAAACCGTGATTATACGAACGAAAAAATTGCCAAATGAATGGTATAATCTTGTAATTAAATGGTTTGAATGGTTTAACTTAATTATGATTTTATCACAAGATTTTATGTATTTTAATATTTTTAAAAGATCACCTAGATATTTTAAACTTTCCTATAATTACGTAAACTATTATTATTTTCTTTAAATTAAAACTTTAAAGAAAATTTTTTTAGAAAATTAATAGAATTAAGAATGAGAATTCTTTGAGTAACATTAATTTTAATGGCTTATTAAAAAAATATCTTTAATCATATATTTATTTGTCCTTTCTTTTTTCATTCCTTTTAAGAGAATTTTACTTTCACGTTCTTTGGCGAAATCAGTTTTTGAAAAACAGAAATAATTATATAAAAATTGAAAGTTATTCAAAAACATTAAGTATTATTAAATTTATTTTGAGAAAGTTTATAAAATATGAATATATATACTTAGATGTTCATATTTGTTTGAACTGTTTGTTAACCTTTTGAAGAATGATTTTTTTTTAATGTTAAGATCAACATGTTTAAAAGCTTCAAAATGTTTTTGTTTCACCTATGTTTATCCGGTTTTGCAAATGACATCAATTTTTGAAATTGTTTTCGTATAGACCACCAATCATATTAAATGTCGTTTATCCTTGTGAACAGGTAGTTTGGAGTTGATGAAGGTCATTTAAATAAGAAAAACATGATGAACACCGCCATTTTTTTTTTCAATTCTAACTAGCCATTATTTTCTTTATTGTTATATTTTTTATGCATTTTAAATTTGAATTTCTGAATTAAAAAATGTTAAAGTTCCTGTCAGTTTTCAATAATTTTTCAAACCATCTTTGTCTTGGCTCTTACAGGATCGATTTTTTTTTGTTCATTTATCATTTTATATTTATTTTTACTTTACTTAGTGAGTTTACGCTAAGACTTTCATATAAAGTGAGTAAAATAAATTTATAAGTGATAATTTATAAGCGTATTCTAAAGTGAATAGAATAAATTTTTAAAGTAACTTATTGAAAAATGCACTTTGGTTCAAGGATATCTCAAATTTAACATCAGGTTTATTACCTACGCTTGTCACCTTTAATTATTTGAATTAATATTCGCTTGAAATCTTTTGAAATGAAATAAATTCGTTTTGTTACATTGCCTTCAACTTTGAAAAATTCAGGTAAAAAAATGGCTCCCTGAGGGTTGGTACTTTTTACCATTGTCGTAAAAGTTTACCCTACAAAAAATCAAATATACCGTAATATTTACTGTAATATTTACTGCAAAATCACTGTTTTTTAATAAGTATTACTGTAAAAATTACAGTATAAAATTTTACCGTAAAAATGGACTGGATAGATATAAAATAAAAATGGAATTAAATGGATTTTATGGATGTTGCTTTCGGGGTGCCAGTACTTTTTATCGTAATTTGATCCGGAATTTTTTACAGTGTTGCTAACCAATTTACTAGTGTGATGCAAAAAAAAAGTCTTAAAATCATTTAATAAAATGCCACGTGATTTAAAGTACATTAATATTAATTTTTTGATCAATGTATTTATTAATACTAGCAAGGCTACAGTCACTAAAATATCACTTAATTCTGTTTTCCACTAAACTTTCTAGCTACTGTATTATAATCAGTAACAGTGTTATTCAGATCTTAAGTCTAAATTCAGAAAATGTATCTATACAAAGAATTATTTTTGAAGCAATGGTATTACTTCCAAACTGCACGCTGTTTAAGTGGGCTTTAATTTTTGAAAAATATTGAAACTTCTTTATTTTTTATACACTAAATTGAATAAAAGTGTTTTTTGTGTCCTTTTTGGTAAAATAATATTATGAATCCCAGTTACTTTAACCCTTTTATTTAAATTTCAAATTCTTTTAATTTCCAAAATTGATTTCCTTTAAAATTCGATTTTAAAACATGGTGTTTCTAAGTCTGCAATTCTTGTGCTTTCAGTTTAGTTTATGACCGTTAATGATACAGACCATTTAAAAAATACATTTTTGTGAGAAAGAAAAGCGTTTAATAAATCCTTTTAAGCATTAGATTTAAAATATCCTATTTACAAAATATATTTGAGTAAACTATGTAGATAAGGCTATGTAGATAACTTTCTTTGTTAAAATTTTTTGTTATCATTCTTCAGAAATGATAGAATCACTTGCCGATAGAATTTCATATCGTTTATTTCATGTTATTTTCTCAAAACATTTTTATAGTTATCGCCAACAATTTTAAACTATATTTTCTAAAGCAAACAATCGTCATAGTTTCCAACATGTTATTTGGTATACTTAACAAAACAAAAAAAAGAAAACTTTTAAAAATAAATTCCTTAAGCCTGGAATTCATAGGGTCAGAGAACTTGAACAATTAGGATGTTGAGGCTCTTGATCTTGTTATATTGGTCTTGAGATTGTTTAAGTATATGATTTGGGCATAAATGACGATTTTCAAATTGTTGCGTTCCTCTATAAGCGTAATAGGTTTTATAGGGAGCGCCTTTCTATTTAAATAAAACTCACCACTCCTTTCTTTAGATTGAGTGAATTACTTTGATCAAAATCGTTGTGAATTAGTTCTGAACAATAAGACGAAAATATCATTATATAACATGGCTAATAAGTTAAGATATTGGAATGGAAATAGTCCATTATTGTACTACATTATATAAGTTGCTAATCTGCTTACAATCTTTTACTAACCTGCTACAGTATATAAGTTTTCATCAATAAGTTTCTAAAAGTTAATTTCGTATAAGTTTTTTAATTTCGCATGGATAACTCTTAACATTTTCCATGGATCATTTGGGGCAATATATTAAAGGGCGTTTCGATATTTTTTGTCATTTATAAGCTCATTATATAGTTCAAAGTCATGACAAAGATATTTTAAGTGACAGTTATTTTCTTTCTATTGCTAATTCTATGAACGCTAAAATGGAATTTTAAAAGACTAACGAAACAAAATTTATCTTTGAAAAATCTTTTACTATGAATAGTTTATCATAAAAAAATCGCATATATATAAAAATCTCAATGTTGAATGTTTTGATTCTTATGTTGATTTTTCTTTCGCACGGCAAAATAAGAGCATAATCGTCTTGGAAAATTCCATCTCCTGCAGGGGACAAAATTTGCACCATAGGATAGACCTGGTCAGCTGAAACTTCTCTATTATTCTGTCCTTACACCTTTCGTTTCAGGGTTATAAATGGGCCAGCAAAAAACCACGACACAGCTGCCTATACCATAACAGATCCATTTTCAGGATAAGTAATTGGAATTAGACAATCAGGATCATACGCATCTGAAGATGTCCTCCAAATGTATAACCGTCCAGTTGTACCGAAAAGTGTGAAAGATGATTTATCTGACCATACTCTGTCTTCCACTTATCAATCGACCAGGTTTTGTAGCTTGACGCCACTGCAGACAACGTTTGATATAAATAGCTTTGACAAATGGATCGGGATTGCTGCTCTGCCGTGAATGTTATTCTTATAAAGTGACCCCTTAGCTGTGATTACTGACACTGGAGAATCCAAATGCTGATTGAGCTCTGCTGTCACTTTGGCTGTAGTTTTCTTTTTAGACCTTACAATACGTTTCAATATCAGTTGATATCTGTTGTTCAGTTTCTGCTTTCTGTAATTTCTGACACTGGAGAATCCAAATGCTGATTGAGCTCTGCGGTCACTTTGGCTGTAGTTGTTTTCTTTTTAGACCTTACAATACGTTTCAATACCAGTTAATTTTTTTAATTTAGCTTCTGCTTTCTGTAATTTCTGACACTGGAGATTCCAAATGCTGATTGAACTCTGCTGTCACTGTGGCTGCATTTGTTTTCTTTTTAGACCTTACAATACGTTTCAATACCAGTTGATTTCTGTTGTTCAGCTTCTGCTTTCTGTAATTTCTGACACTAGAAAATCCAAATGCTGATTGAACTCTGCGGTCACTGTGGCTGCATTTGTTCTCTTTTTGGATCTTACAATACGTTTCAATGCCAGTTGATTTCTGTTGTTCAGCTTCTGCTTTCTGTAATTTCTGACACTGGAGAATCCAAATGCTGATTGAACTCTGCTGTCACTGTGGCTGCATTTGTTTTCTTTTTAAACCTTACGATACGCTTCAATACCCATTGGTCTCAGTCACTCAGCTTCTGCTTTCTTCTACTATATTTTGCTTTAACAAACGTCTCTTGTCACGCTGTGCGTACGCCGTCATGACTTTAGATACCGTACCTCTAGAAACGCATTAAAACTGAGATATATGTAAAAATAAAATATTGTTTTACTGTATTTGAAAGGAATACGCTAGTCATGAAAGTCTCAGTAGTCTTCTATTATAGTATCAGTAGTCTTCAATGATAAATTTTTTTTGGAAGGGATCAAATAATATTTCAGTACCTATATTATACGTTTTGCTAATACTGATTTATTTTTATGTATTTTTAAATGATACTTATATTTTATGATACTAATGCAGGCAGTTTTAATTATAATTGTTTATTTCTCATAAAACTGAGTTTGTTTAATCAAAACGCTATACAATGCATTAAATACCATTTAAAAGTAAAATTTTGCAAAAATTTAGAATTTAGTATTAAATATTGCATTCCTCTTTTAATCGAATAACCCGCATAATTGCATAGATTTAGCTGGAGCCGATGGTATTGTTTTAAGCGGGGTTGACTGTATCACCTTTTTCCTATCACTTTCTGCGCAGCAGAGAAGTGCTCAAGTAGTTTTAAGAAATCCTAAGTTAGGAATGTATTTTTAAATTGCATTAAAACTGCAGCTTGTGGAGAGAACCCGATTGAAGATTACCGCAAGAAATTGCTCGTTTGAAGATCTCAGTGACGTGAAAATTTCCAAGATCTTTCAAAATATCATGCAACAGAGAACAAAACAAGATTCCTCGTTCCCCAGAGTTCTTTTGGAAATGAAGGAGTTTTAACTTCTGTGCGGCACATTAGCATTTCCTAAAAGCCATTATAAATAACGACTTCCTAAAGAATGTCTTGCAGACAGGGCTTTAAATTATAGCGCAAATTTAGCCGAATGAAAGCAAAATACATAAGGTAGAGAGTGAATGCCATGTAAATGTGTGTTGCTTGCTCTTAAAAATTATTTCTAATGGTACGTGTAACAATACTCGCGTTCTCCAAACGTTCTTAGGTCAAAGGGGTCAAAGACCATTTTCAATGCTAAAAAAATCAAATGGCAATTTTCCTATTAATAAATAAATATGAACAGTGAGCGAAAGGAAAAACGGAAGATTCAAACAGAGCTTTTGATATAATGGTCGGATATAACTTATTTTCATACATTTTTTCAAAATTTATTTTTGAATATTCCTTTTGTGTAAACCTATTTTTTTATAAAAGAATCTTTTGCGAGACTGTTTTCAGTGCTAATATCTAATAAAATAAAATAAAAATAATAAAAAAGTTAAAAATATTATTTCTGGGTTTTGGCTTTTAAAATCAATTAAGCATTATTAATCGTAAAGGGAACAGCTTAGCCGGTTTTTTTAAAACCGGTTTTTTTAAAAATATTAATATATTTTTTGTATAAAATTTTTGTTCCTTTAAAAATTTACATCTAAAAGGACTAGCGACAGTATAAATCCCACTTTTTCCTAAGAAACTTATACTATGCAAAACTGTTCCTTAGTAATATTCCCAGATAGGTATCTTCTAAAATAATCTCTAGATTATTTTAGAAGCATTTGATTCAGCATATCACGCAGCATTTGATTCAGAAATACTTTATTGCTGCGTGGAAATCATGGTGATTTTAAGCCTGTCAAACGTTCTTTCAAATAATTTGAAATTGTGGCTTTCTGGGAGACAAGAAAGTAATGTTTCTTTTACGTTAAAATTAAAAAGATTAATTTTTAAAAATCTTCCTTTTTAATTAATGATGTTATCCTTCATATCATCTAGTGTGCTGTCTTCGATGCTGGGTACATAAAAATCAATTGGATTTTGTACAAAATATTTGGAGAAGGCACATTAGACATCATCCAAATTTTTAAACTTTTCGGAACTTAAAATAAGATATCAGAATAAATGGTTATCCAATTGCATAATTTAGGATTAATATGGTAGGCGAGGCAATAACTCCATCTACAATTGATAATTTTTTCAGGGTTGATCTTTCTGATCGATACGATTCAAAAGGATAAAAATTTTGAGATTCGAAGAAAAACTCCTTTAAAACTTAAGAAAACCTCTTTTGGCATTTACGAAGCACTAGTGAAATTCAAAAAACATATTAAAGTTGAATGTATACTGGTGGTTTTCAAAATAATGGAAACACCTGTGAATAAAAGAGATATATAAGAATATGCTATGTAAGCTTTGAAATATAATCCTAAAGACCAGTTTTTTCTTATATGTAGAATGTATATACACTGGTGGACAAAATTACGAGATGGAAAGCATTTTCGCACATTCATTCGCACATGCAAGATACCCGCACACCGCTCCATGTGTTTGACAATGGTTTCGTGAATGCCCAGAGGTACAGGCAGAAGGTCCTAGAGCCCTATGTGCGTCTTTTCAGGGGCGCTGTCGGCCCTGAGTTCATTTTTATGGACGACAATGCGCGACCACATAGGGCTCTCATTTTTGGTGAGTATCTGGAAAGCGAGGATATTCAACGAATGGATTGGCCGGCCAAATCCCCTGACCTGAATCCTATTGAACATGCTTGGGATGCTCTTAGGAGAGCTATTGCGATGCGCCAACCTCCCCCCAGAACCATCCTGGAGTTAAAAATTGCTCTGGTGAAAGAATGGGAGGGTGTTCCACAAGTCCTCCTTAACTCATTCATTAACGGCATGCATACTCATTGTGCATGCTGTCTGTCAGTCAGGGGTGACCATACACCATACTACAGGCAACACACGCTGTACAAGCCTCACTTTTATTGTCATCTTTTATCCTTAAGTTCAGACTACATTGGATTTATTGGCAATAGGTCTTGCCAGTGAATGGCACTTTCATTTTTGTTTTGCATACTTTATTATCATGAAATAAGCTATATCCATACCAAATTTCATTTATTTATATTCAGTATTTTTTGAGATATTTGGGAAAATGTCTTCCATCTCTTAATTTTGTCCACCAGTGTATATTATGACAGTATGAAATAACTTTATGGTTAAGTTATGTATGTCTTCCATTTTTGTGAAAGGCGTAAAATGACAGACTTTCCAAGAGGGCATACTGTCGGAGTACATAGAGAACGGTAAAATTACCAAATAAATTATTTGAATACCTATATTTTGGTTTAATTAACAGAAATGTCTTTAGCATATAGTACGTTAATTTTAACAGAATTTCTTTTTCACCGTGCATAATTTTTAATGTTACGACACTTTTTTTTTATCTTTAATCTTTTCTAACTTGATTGGATTTCTGGTTAATTTTATAATTTAATTACTTTTAAAATAATTGATGATTTTTTATGAAAATTTTCTTCGCTAACCTGAACTGTTAGGGGATCTTTTAGAGATCTTTAATTATGGAGATCTTTAATAATTGCATGTATCTACTGCACTTCCCTCGCTAGCAACTCCCTCGTGCGGGCTTCATTTTTATATTTTATCACCATTTTTCCAAAGAATTTAGTTATTATTCTAACAGATTTTGTTGATGCTAAATAATACAACCTTAAATGCTATGTAACATTTTTATATTCTGTATCATTTCGTATGTTCACGCATTATTTATTTCAGTTATTTTTTGAAAAACATCAAATACTCATTTAATGACTTCCATGTTATTGTATTTTATTATACTTTTTTTGTGAATTTGTTTGGTTTTCCGTAAAACACTTTGGAATTGTGGCTATGCTTAGTTATCATGTTTTGTCCTACAAGGGAAAAAAGATAAAGATGTGTGGTAATTTATGACCTGGAACGGTGTAAAGTTAAATGACCCGTAGCATTCCTTTTTGCTACTGTCAGAATTGTTTAGGGTGGAATTTTTGTGATTCTCACCCCTCGGGAATTAGTCTTTTTTGCTATCATTCTTAAAAATGAACTCATATCATTGATGTTCTTTTACAACCTTTTGATAGTTGCGCAGAATTAAAAAAAATAAATGATCTTCGATATAATGGAATTTTAGGTTTTAAAAATAATTATAAATTATTATTGATTTATCATTGATGTTCTTTTACAACATTTTGATAGTTACACAGAATTTAAAAAAATAAATGATCTTCGATATAATGGAATTTTAGGTTTTAGAAATAATTAAAAATTATGCAAGGACAGTTGGAAAGTTTTAAAATTTTAGGTTTTGAAAAATAACTCAAATTTATGTGATCGCAACCGGAAACATTTTTAAAAATGGGTTAAAATTTTAGGTTTTATAAGCAATGCAAAATTATGTAAAAGAAATTGGACACGATTTTTAAAATAATTTAAAGTTTAAGGTTTTGAAAATAATTCAAAATTATGTCAGGGCATTCGGAAACGTGTTTAAAAATTGTTTGAAATTTTAGATTTTAAAATCAATTCAATTAAAAATAATTCAAAACTGTAAGGGGCAATAGGAGACGTTTTTAGAAATGGTTCAAAATTTTAGGTTTTAAAAATAATTCAAAATTATGAAAGGGTAATCGGAAGCATTTTTAAAAATGTATAAATTTGTTCAGAAACTTTTGTAAGAATTTTTTTTTAAATAAAATTTTAAAGATTCTAAGAACTTAATGTTTTTTTTATTTCGTTATTCCTTATTGTTTATAATTGAAAAATATTATTTTATTTTATTTTTATTTTATTTTAAAGAAAATACACACGACAGATAAAACCTAATTACGATGGTGTATGCAATGAAAAAACAAAGAATTCTTAAAATGAAAATTTTAAACGGTGTAAGAAAAAAAAAACTTCCAAAGACTTTTAGTTTTAAAATTATGAATTAAAAACCTAAAATATCGTCCTGATTTTCTAAAATAAGAATTCCGAGAACGAGATATTTTTTTTTGTGAATGGTTCTTTTTTTGAAATTGTTAAATAGCTAATCATAATTTTATGAAATGAAATGAAATGTTAAAAAATGAAAATATGAATTTTGTGGAAAAAAATACAGAAAAATTTGTCTTTTATGGAGTTTAGATATGAAATTCTGAATTAAAGACGTCACCAAATCCCTTTGACTAAAGCAAAGTTTTTTTGAAGTGTTCATTTTTGACGATAAAATATTTTATGGTGGCTCTGTTTTAACGGTGATGACCATTTTTGTGGGTCTGTTTTAACAGTAATCACCCTTGTAGTTATTAAATTTTACTGAGAAAAGTATTATGATGTCGCTAATAAATCAAGGCTTCGTCCTTTATACATTTTAAAGATTTAAAACATTTCACATTTTTATTTATCCAGAATAATCATGACCGGAGAACTCATTTCAAGCAGTTAAGCTGAAGGGTGATTTAAACATTGAAGATAATTTAATTTCCGCTTTCAAGTTATGGCACTTCACAATTGGGTTTAATTTCTTTCAGGAAATGAAATTAGTACTGCTTAATCTCCTAACATTTACGTCAATATTTTGATTTTACTTTTTTTTTTAATTCAAAGCAACATTAAAAATGGGTTCATTCGCCTCATTTCCTTTCATTTATATACATATTTTCTTTAATTTACCACGAAACAATGGCTCTCATTGTTGATTTTTTCCAATTGATTGAGCAAGCTCATTTTTGATACTTTTTGCTCAGTTAAAGTAAGTTAATTAGTATATTTAATTTAAATTAGATTATCAGTTTTTATGTAAATAACGTATTGTTATATTTTGAATTATTCCCTAGTGGTTAATGTCACCTTTTTTTAAACTAATAATAGTTGATTAAATATGTCCGACAGATCTGTTAGTTCTGGTCATTTTCAAATGTATATTAATTGTTAAATGAAAATTCTTAACAATTACATTTCCTCTTTTTTTTTTTTTTTTTTGTACACGCACTTACGTTTTTCAACATGTTTCTTAATTTTTAATTGAATTCTTACTCGCAAAATGTAATAATTATTTTTAAATAATTTTCTTCATTGTTTCATAATAAATTTAATTATATAAAATTGTTGTAATTGACCCAGGAGTACCCTGGAGTAAGATTCTACATCCCCTGCCAATGTTAAGCAATGACATGTGATGTGACCCAATTCCTTATTCATAGGAACGAAATTATCGAAAATCACAATTAAGCAACTAAGTTTCTTAATTTCAGTGAATAAAATTTTAAAAAAAATGTTCCTTAAATGTACCTCATTAATATGGAATTAGCTTTTCATATAATTCTACGTAGGTTAACATGGGTGAGACGAAAGAATCGAATCTAAAATTTCCCAAATATGGCTTTTATTTCCAAAATCATTTAGAAAACTTTTATTTGAAACATGAGTACTTTTCGTCTGATTTAGAACTTTTGAATTTTTGAAGCCGAAAATATGCACAGCTGTACTTATTTTTGTGTTAGTTAGGTGTTAAGAAAAATTGGTTCTCAACATTGCGCAAATATGGCTTTTATTTCCAAAATCATTCAGAAAATGTTAATTCGAAACATGAATTCACTTATCGTCTGATTTAGAATTATTGAAATTTTAAAACCGAAAATATGCACAGTTGTACTTATTTTTGTGTTTATTAGTTGTTAAGAAAATTTAACTCTAAACAATGCGCAAATATGGCTTTTATTTCCAAAATCATTCAAAAAAACTTTTATTCGAAACATGAGTACTTATCGTCTGATTTAGAACTTTTGAATTTTTGAAGCCGAAAGTATGCACAGCTGTACCTATTTTTGTGTTAATTGTTTGTAAGAAAATAGATAAATGAATAAGTACTTTATAAACACTTACAAAAGCCACAAAGTGCGTTAAGACTGGCACGTAATTTCAATTGATATGAAGCCGTCTTTATAAGTGCAAACGATTTTTTTTTATTTCAGAAACGAAACTTATAACACTGGCAACAGTCATAGTTCTCAATGAACCTCCTGAATTACTTGTAAGAAGTTGTCGAGGATTTGTCTACGACAATGAACTTGGGTGGAGAGATATATATGTTCCGGCTTACGCCCATTGCTATCATTTGACCTTCAAGTCTTCATTTTCTTTTTTATGATTCGTATTCTCTGTCTTTTCGTATCGTTGGCATTTTGACTTAGTTTTAGATTCCCTGGGTGAACTAATGTTTTTCGCCACTGATGCAGAAGGGCAGGAAATTATAAGGTGTCACCATACTATCAAGGATCATTATATGGCGGGCGTCTTTTTGCCGTAAAATTCTTTCAGGAACTTGATAGTTTCATGGACTTAATTTAAAATGTTTCTTTACACATTGAAATTTCAACTTTTTTTTCTACATTCACAAAAAGAAAAAGAAAGTTTTTACTTATTTATTATGTATGCGTTTGTATTCAGCATTGAGGGCGGCTTTCTTTTTTTCACTATAATAAAATGTTACTATTTATAATTCAATTCAATTCTTTTAATAAAATTTAACAATAGTAATCATCGGATAGCCGATTCCTTTCAGATTGCAATTCTATAGTCCAACAAAAAAAGACAAGTGTGAAAAATTGGATCAAGCATTTAGATAAACTCGGGGACTTTTCAAAGGAAATTAAATCGTATTTGCGTTACAAAAATAGAAAAATCGCGAAATTTCAAATGGATTGACGTATGTCAAATAGACTATTCCATTATCTGTTCACCACTGGGAATATTGGTTAATACTGTAGTAGGTGCGAGCTCGGAACAGAATATGAATTGAGCTATCCATTGCCGGAATTCAAACCTGGTTAATTCTAATTTTGTGAAGGACAAAATTCATGAAAGGGCTGTTTTTAAAATGAAAGGTATACTTTATTTTTAAAGGTATACTTTAAAAAAATAAAATAAAAATAAAATAAAATTCCTAAGGATCTCTTCAAAAATTAAAAAAATTGAAAAGTGATCGATCCCTTAATGGGTCCAAATTTCTCCATAAATGACTCTTGAAATATTATAAATAAATCGTAAAAAAATATTTTTTAAATTTATTTTTAATTAGATTGCTTGAATAGTAGATGAATAAGTAAATCTTATGTCCTGAAATTAACAATGAGGCTTACTAAATGTTGAAAGAATGAAATAATTTGGCTATAATCAACCAATCAGGAAAAAAAGTTTCTCTAAAGAAACAATAAATAAATTAAATCAAGTCTTAAACTTAGAAGGATTCCACAGTTTTTATTTAAACTTTATTTGATATCGCAGTGACAAAATTTGTGATGTCAAAAATAATTCAAAGAAGGAAGATATTCTTTAAACAATAATGTTACTTATATTCGGTATTGAATAATGTGTCATTTTATTTAGTACAAAAATCAATTTTGGATGTAATTTAAATATATTACACTTTATTTATTTGTTTATATATTTGTTTACCAAAGTACCAATATCAAGTATTTGTATTTATCAAGTATTTGTTTACCAATAGGATAAAAAAATATTTTTGCTTAGTTCATTCCTTTTAAATTCTTTCAAATGCGACAAATGGATTTTTAGAAAAAAATTTAGTCGGTTAATTTTGGCCTGTTTAAAAAGATAAAAGTAAAAATTTCATCATAATGTTCATGAAAATTAACAGCTTTTAAATAAGCTACCATGCTTTAAAATTGAATGATTCAAATATTTCTAAAAATCTATACGCCTTTTTTTTTTTAATATCCATGCCTCGACCTTAGTTTCCATGCCTTTTTTTAAAAAAAAATGCCAGACGAAGTTTACGCAATAAAAATATTTTTATTGTATTATTTATTATATTTAGATAAATAATTGTGCAGACTAATAAAGAAAATGCGCAATACTTTTAAATTTCATTAAAAATTGACGTTTTTATCGAATAAGTTATACACTGTGAAAAGGAACTGTCAAAACTACGAGAATATGGTAAAATTAACCGTGTTTTTGGCTTTAAAGGAACACCAAAAAGCTCGGCAATTTTTGCTGAAGTGCTTCGGTAAATTTAAGTATAAAATATGGCTTTATAATGTATGATAAAATTCGGTAATTTTATTATGATATCTTAGAGCATGGCATAAAAGCCTATTATTCGAAAAAATTTACTTTTAGTTTCGCATTTTTTAGTAAAAGTGTGGTAATAAGGACTATAATTTTCAAAACCAGATTTTCCCGTAAACCATTACCATATAAACGGATAAATCATGAAATGAATAGTTTAAATACCTTATATTTTGGTTTCCAGAATTATATTTGCTTTTTTTTTTTTTAACCAGAAATGTAATTATCTTATAGTATGACAATTTTACCAGAATTTTTTTTATATTTCAGTAAATAATTGTACAGTCTAATAAAAAAAATACAATACGTTTGAATTTCATCAAAAATTGACTTTTTTATTGAATAAAATTATAGGTTATTAAAAGTGAATATAAATAAATAATCATTATTTCTTAAAAAAAATTTTTTTAGATTCCTTTTACATCTGCAGGGGGGGGGGGATTAAGAAATATGTCTAAAACTCTCTGAAAATTTTCATCAGATACAGCCTCATTACGTCACTATTTCATCAAATAAAGTTGTATTAAAAGCTATTGAATGCTTAGAATTTTTAGGACGTAATAATATTTATTTATTGTTTCTCTTAAGAAACTTTAATACACAAATTCCTCTTCCCGATTGGCTGATTATATCCAATTTATTTCATTCTTTCAGCATTAGATAAGCTTCATCGTTCATTTCAAGAAGTATGATTAATCGATTAAGTTACTATGCGGCCTCAGTTAGTAAACCTAATTAGAGAACTTGGCTACCACCACAACAAATAAGATTGTTTCAGCACTGGTTTTAATTAACCTTTTTTTTTCTCCGCGCGAAGGATCATGTATTATTTTTTATGATGCTCTGATTATATTTCTTAATTGGTTTTGTTTGTTTGAATTTTTTCTTTTGTGACCAGATCTTCCATCTAAAGTAGACATAGTGTGTTATGTGTTCTTTCTTAGGGGGTGGTTCTTTGCTGTCTTTCATTTATTATTGAACCATCATTTAAACATATTTATTATGTGCTATGTTAAAATTAAACCCGGAAGAAATTATTAAAAATATACGCCTATTTATCGTTTATGTCATGCCTGCTTACGCTTTACTGTCAGTTTATAAATGTTTAATTATACATGTCTGATATAAGAAATGAATTATTTTATATGAAGATTAGAAGATAAAAATTAATAAGAAAATTATGAAATATTATTATTCATGCTTGTAATTAGTGAATGATTGACTAGATTGAAGTTTTGATTAAATTTAATATTAATTACAAAATTAATATTAATTGAAATAGTTTTATTAATATAAATCTACAATTTGCAATGGGTTTGAAATTTTTTTTTTATTTTATTTTAAGATGAGCAGATAATTAATTAAAAAAATGATGCAATATTTGTGTGTAACTTACAAACCATTTATTAAACTGTTTATTTTGATTAAGTTTTGTTCCAACAGCAATGCTGAGAAAAAATTCTGGTAAAATTACCGTATTGAATCATAGTGACATTTCTGGTAATAAAAACAACAACATGGTAAATGAAACCGAAATAAAGTGTATTTAAACCATTCATTTGGAAATTTTCCCGTTCATATGGTAACAATTTGCGAGAAATTCTTGTTTTCAAAATTATAGTTCTTATTACTAACATTTAGTGAAAAATAAAAAGCAAATATAAAAGAATAAGTTTTTTTATTTATACCATGATCTAAGATATCTTGACAAAACTGTTACATTTTGTCGGAATTATTTAATTTTATCTCATATTATTAAACTATATTTTGTTATTAATTTTACCGAAATCATCACCTAAGCGTTCAAAATTACCGAGCTTTTTGGTATTCCTATACAGTCAGAAACACGTTAAATTTTACCATATTCCGGTAGTTTCGACTAGAAGACGGTAGTTTAGACTTCGGTAGTTCCGGTAGGTTCGTAATTACAATAGTTATATTACTTATAATTAATATATTACAATAAGTTGTTATTTCTTTGACTAAAGGCTGATAATGAAATATCATGGCCATTTGTAAATCTTTATTTCATACAAAAATTTACCTCATTAATATTTATTTTCAAGAACTGCATTCCCATTTGAAATAAGTTCAATAATTTTATTTTTATTTGGACGCCTAAGATAGTTAGCTACAATCATTAATCCTTTGTTGCAGAATTTTAGTTAAACGTATTTTTTACACTTTTTTTTTAATTATTTTGTATTAATTCAGGTCGTAATACGTGAAAAAGTATTATATTTATCTTTTTAATAACTTAAAGCTATTAAATACCGAACGAAATACCAGTGTTTTTTCTGTGTTTAAGGCGTTAACGCGACTTACTTCCAATCAATAATGTTTCAAATTTTCTTTCGTTTGCAGCTATTTAGTTCTAAGAAAAACAGTTATTCATTAATTTGCAGTATCAAATATTGATAAATTTTTGAACATGAATGAATATAAAGAAAAAAATCTAAATTCTTTTTTTTTGGGGGGGGGGGGGTTNCTTTTTTTTTGGGGGGGGGGGTTATATTTTACAAATATAATTCCGGTAATCTAACAATTTTTTTTTTGTATGTAATAGGCAGTTTTTTTATAATTAAAAAATGCAAATATTTTTTTACTTGTAATTAGGCTGACAAAATATAAGGGACACCGGTGTCCCATCGGCGTCAAAGGGTTTGGAAATAATGGTGATTGAAGACTGAAGAAGTTGAATGTTTTACCACTAATTGGAGGAAAGCAGTATAAGTGGAATATTTATCCTAAAGAGGATGATTAATAACACTAGCTGAAGAATTTTGATAAATAATTTTAGGAAATTATTATCATCTAATCGTTTAATAATTCTATTGTCCAGAGTGTGAAGGTAAACAAATCGAGTGAAGAATCAAATTGTGGTAAATAATAAAAATCATTTTTTTTTTAAAATATGGAGCTCTAAAGTAAAAAAGATTCATCATTTTTAATGTACTCAGGGGTCTGTTTAGAAGAAATTTGGGTCCGTTACGGACCCTTCACAAAATATCTTTTCATAAAAACGGACCCTTCACAAAATATTTTAACTTAAAAACGGACCCTTCACAAAATGATTTTTCTTTTAATCGGACCTATCACAAATTTTTTTATCTTCATTATTATTTTGTTAATCGAATAAATCCTTCCCAGGGCAGAAAACAAGAAAGATGGATTATAAACGTTGTCTTCGGCAGAGGATTCTTCCATTATTCGTCCGAAATGCGTTCAGCAGTATAGGTTAAATACCAAATATTTGTATGTTGCATCTCTAATTTAGAAGCAGCAATTGCTGTTCATTTTTAAAAATTTAATTTTTTTATTGTAATTTTACAGTGCCCAGCGTAATCTTGTATCTATTTACAATTTAAAAACTCATTGAAAAAGTTCTTTGCAATAACCGGACCCTATTTGCACAAATTCATAAAAGCGGACCCTGGTTGAAAGAATGTGAGTATTTTTCTCACAATTTCGTGAAAAAAGGACCTTTCACAAAATGTCTGGACAGACCCTTGGTACTTATAAAATGTTAAAAATAATAAATTTAAAAAAAATGGCCCAGAAACAAGGCTGAACCCAACGAAACACCCCCGGCCACCAAGAAATGCAAGTGTAATGTATACATTAGCGTAGTTTTCGCCAAGAAAACCTGAGAAATCGTGTAGTTTTCCCCAAGAAAACTTAAGGAATCGCATAGTTTTCACCAAGGAAATCTAAGGAATCAATCTATTGGCTATTGATTTCAATTATTGCCAAGGCTCTTTTTCTTAGACACGCGCATTCAAATGTGTTGGCGAAGAAGAAAGAATGCGAAATAATAACGCATTTTAATAAATCAAAACACTTAGCAATTATATGACAGTTTTCGAATTCTGTGCTAATGGCAATGAACCGGGTTTGAATCCCAGCAACGGCTGGTCGATACGAATTCCGCATCCGACTCGCACCGACCATAGTGCTGACGTGAAATATCCTCAGTGATAGACGGATCATGGATTAGGGTCCCCTTGCCTTTAGGCTAACCGTGGGGAGCTTTTCGTGGTTTTTCTCTCCATGTGACGCATATGCGGGTTAGTTCCGTCAAAAAGTTCTCCACAAAGGCAAATTCTCCCAATACTTGATCCTGGAGTTCCCTTGTCTGCTGGATTGGGTTCAATATTACAAGGCTACCGAGTCGAACATTAGTAGTCGTAAACCCGAAAAATTGGATCGGCTGTTCAATGACGGTTATTAAATTAAATAAAATGTGTAAGGCAGTGATCCGGGTTCAAATCCCAGCAATGGCTGGTCGATACGAATTCCGCATCCGGCTCGCATTGACCACAGTGCTGGCGTAAAATATCCTCAGTGATGGATGGATCATGGATTAGAGTCCCCTTGCCGTTAGGCTAACCATTGGAGGATTTAGTGGTTTTTGTCTCCATGTGACGTATATGCGGGTTAGTTCCATCAAAAAGTCCTCCACAAAGGCAAAATTCTCTTAATACTTTATCCTGGAGTTTCCTTATCTTTTGGATTTGGTAAATATCCAAGTTGACAATTAGTAGTCGTAAACCCGAAAAATTGGGTCGTCTGTTCAACGACGGTTACAAAATAAAATAAAATAAAAATGTGTTAGACAGATGTAGAGGGAATCTCGAAAAAATGGATTTTATTCTACACTCAATTCAAGGTTGTGGTATTAAAAGATTACCTATTATATTAATTATTTTTATTTATTGAAAAAGGATTTAATAAGAATAATACATATTAATAATGTAATAATATTTATATATTAATATTACTAATCAAATTTACACAGGAAAGTGTATAGAATAAAAAGATAGCGGAGATTTATTCCGTTAAAATTTCAATGTTAAAAGAAACATTTATCAATAATATGTAGCAACCATGAGAAAAATAATGTTGTTTAGCTAAAAAGACACATATTGATAAAGATAATGAACAACATTGGCGTTTCAATAACAACTCATTGCCGATCATAAATTACTACGGATAAAAACATCTTGACTTTGAAATGGATAAGAAATATTTCCATAATATTCTTATCTCAGTTTAGGAATTCTCAAACTTATCAGCAATATAAACATTTTTTTTTCTTTGCTTGTATTTTCAATGCATGGATTAGCCCTAATCGACAGTAACTGTTGTCCCAAGAAAACATATGTTAAGATATTAACATTTACCCTGATAATGTTTTATTTATTTATTTTTACTTATGTTTGTGATTTAGGAACAAAACTCTAACTTATTGTGCGCAAAATAAAATACGGACCACCCTGAATAACTTTTATAAATCTTTATTGTTAAACTTTTGCAAATAAGGAAAAGTGTTTTAAAAATTTAATTTCTCGGGAACTATACGACCGATTTTGCTCTAATTTTGTATCCTGTTATGTAAAATTACATTCTCTAAAGTGCTGTAAAAAATTGTATACCTTGCAAATCAAGTTTGCTTCGACTATTATTAAATGAAATAATCAAAAATAATAAATATTTATTAAAAGTTACTTTTTGCATGTAATTATCTTTGGATAAACAGATTTTGTAATTGCGGTGCAAAAAGTTTTAAATTTGATTCAACAGTTTTCAAGATAAGGCGAGAAATGTAAAACATAAAATTAACACTAAAAGGTTCATGCTTTGGAACGCTCTCTAAACCAAACTATTAGGACAATATTTCCCAGATTGTTCGAACCATTAAGAACCCTAGAACGTGAAGATTCGATCTAGGATTCAATTATAGAATTCTGATTAGATCAAAAGTTATTCAGAGTGTTCTGGTTTTTTTTTTCAGAGCATTGTTCTAAATGAAAAGCTGAAAAAATTGTGTTTGACTGTTTAGTCATTTTAGTTTGAGTGTCAGTGTCATTTGAATTTCACTAAGAATTTAAGGCCTCTTGTCACTAAATAATAATTAATTTTTTAAGAAAATACTTTTTAATGAAAATTAGCAATTCACTGTAATTATTTATTTCCTCATTATTTTATTATTATTATTTTTTTCACATAATTCAAAAACGTTTTTTATATATGATGTGTAGTTTTATGTTTTATACCATTAATTTTACATCATATGTAGTTTTTAAATTTCAAAATCTGAAGTCTAAATTTAAAATGGTTAAATAATTTTTGAAATTTATTCAATTTATTTTATTTAGTCACAAGAACTTTTTTAATATTTTTTATGTGAATTGCATATTTGAAAAGTTTGGAAAAATTTACTAAAACAATCGAAAAAAATATGAACGTAATTTTTTGTTTTGTTAATTTATTTACAAACAATTTATCGAAAATGTCAACAATTGCTTAATTTTTAACCCAAAATATCAAACTTCGAATCGTCATTAGGTTGTCAAAAATTAAAAAAATTTAAAATATAAATTCGTATTAACCTATTTTGATCGTTCAGTTAATCTATCAAAAAGAGCAACCTTATAATAGACTTTTTTTGTGTACTTGACATAAAGTTTTAGATGTTATTATTTTTAAAGCTTTCATAGTTTTTTCTTATATCCTGGACACTCATATCACTTGGAGCTGCCATTCACTGCTAGAGAAACAATAACAAGTCATTTTATTTTTCAAGCAGCAGTTATGAAAAAAAAAAACTTTTTTTTCTTCCAAAAGTGATAAAATCAACGTGGGTGATAAAAATCTCGTTTTTTTTTAAAGAACTAAACTTGTAAAAATATTAATTTTGTAAAGTATTTTTAGTTAAATTAAGGTGTAAAACAACTAATCACAATCATTTGGATTTCACTCTTAAATAAAATTGGTTTTCATCACTATTTTATTTAGAGATTATTTTATTTATTAATTTGTAGATTTTTTCCTTGCATCTGGGGAAAAAAAACAACTTTATAACCAGTATGGGCTTTGGTGTAGTGTACACTAATTTTTTATTTATTTAAATCGCTTCATTGTTTTTCAGTTTCCATATATTTAAATGATATTTTAAACTTACGATTACTTTTTTTTTCAAGAATTCAGCTGGCATTTTTTACTTAATTTCTTACTGCACTGTAAAAAATTTCATATCAAATTACGGTATAAGTACCAGCACTTTGGGTGCATCATCCGTATAATCCATTTTTACCGTAAAATCCATTTTTATCGCAAAATATTACACCGTAATTTTACAGCAACATTTATTTAATTACAGCTATTCAGTGATTTTATGGTAATCATTGCTGTAAAAATTACGGTATATCTAATTTTTCGTTCCGTTACATGTTCCGGTAAAAATGGGATTTAACGGTAAAAAGTACCGGCAGCCTTTTTTACCGTGCAGTTATTAAGAAATCGGAAGGTACTTTAAATCTTGCTATATTTTTTGTATTTTATTATTACTAAAAAGTTATTATTACTCTGATTATTGTTTTTTTTTTTTTTACTTAGATTTTTTGCATTGTTTTAGTTCAATGATATGTCACCACATTTCCAACATATAACAGAACATAACAAAAATAAGCATATAAGAACATAACAAAAATAAGCATGAAAAACACCAAATTTTTTTTTTATTTCCTACTGTTTTCACATGATTTCGAGAAGAAATAAATGATTGTAAGTGACAGAAGATTTAAAGAAAATTGCAACATCGTTAGGGACATTGTGTCAAGCTATGGATTTTTTGACCTAGAAATGAAATAAATTAGTTTCTAAGAAGGAAAAAGAACTCTAACACTTCAAAATGGTGCAAGTCTTCAAGAAAAAAATATCCTTACGTAAATTGTATTTCCTATAGAAAAATGAGGTGTTAATCATTTGGTAACAAGAACTAACGAAGTCTAATCGTAGGATTTTTGGCAAAATTTTCGTACTTATATGGTAAAACCATTTCTGGT
Organism: Parasteatoda tepidariorum; assembly: GCF_043381705.1. Lineage (NCBI taxonomy): Eukaryota > Metazoa > Arthropoda > Arachnida > Araneae > Theridiidae > Parasteatoda > Parasteatoda tepidariorum. Next base: position 35,374,318 of record NC_092215.1, on the reverse strand, counting down.
TAAAAAAAAAACATTTTTCTAATTAAACCATTCATTTGGTAAATTTTGCTTGTTATGGTAACGATTTACCGCAAATTCTAATGTTCGTTCAAAATTATAGTTCGCATTGCCCTTCAAATTTAGTAAAAATACAAAACTGTGAAGTAAATTTAACTGTATAAATGTAGTTAGTTGGTACCAATTTTTCCTGCTCATTTTGTTTGATACTATCGATAATTTTTACGTCGGTGAAAAAATTTATAAGGACTCAAATAATATTATTTTTAATAAAAAGAAACAACAGATACTGTCTTTATTAGCAATATATTGTTCCTACACTATTGATGTTGTTTGTTATAGTACTAACACGAAACTATTATACAATACTTGTGTTCTTATATACTGTTTTTTCTACTTTATTTAATACTGTAAAATAAAAAAATAACCATGTTTTTTTGGTTTGTTTAATGCGTTTTCTAAACTTATAATTTCAGAACAAAACTTAAAATTTAATTAATTTGTGCTTCAAATTTTAATATCGAAATACGATAAGCGATAACAACAATGTGTTCGTTTTACTACTTAATAATTTGTTTCACATTTATCTTGCTAACTTCTACTTATTTTTTCGAAATAATACGTAGAAAAAAAAATACGTCACGTATAGCACGTTTTACTTTTGTTTGATTTATACCTCTTCTTATACATAATAAAATTAAGTTTTGTCGTCCATCTCTATTTGATTCAAAACAAAATTTAAAATTTGATTAAAATATGCTTCAAATTTTAATATCGAAATACGATATGCGATAACAACAATGTGTTCGTTTTACTACTTAATAATTTGTTTCGCGTTTATCCTGCTAAATTCTACTTATTTTTTCAAAATAACACGCGGAAAAAAATACGTCTCGTATAGCACGTTTTACTTTTACTTGATTGACACTTCTCCTTAAACATAATAAAATTAAGTTTTGTCGTCCATCCCTATTTGGCAAATCCATCCGTATTATTCAAAACAAAACTTAAAGATTGATTTAAATATACTTTAAATTTTAATATCAAAATACGATATGCGTTAACAACAATGTGTTCGCTTTACTACTTAATAATTTGTTTCGCATTTATCTTGCTAACTTCTACTTATTTTTTCAAAATAACACGCAGAAAAAAAATACGTCACGTATAGCACGTTTTACTTTTGTTTGATTGATACTTCTCCTTAAACATAATAAAATTAAGTTTTGTCGTCCATCCCTATTTGTCTAGGTTCACGCTGCGCCACTTCAAATAAAACTATGTCGAACTAATAAACAATCCATTAACTGAACATTCTGTTAAATGAACCCTTCAAGACCTAGTCACGAAATTTTATTGACAAAGATAAATTGTGACGTTGACAACAAAAGAAACCGCACTTTTGGTCCTGAAGCTGAAAATTATTTTTAAATGAATAAAAAAGATTTAAACTGAGAAACTTGTTTAAACATTTGAAAGCTTTTACAATATAAATTACCTGTATTTAACTAGTTAATGTTTTTCATTAAAAGTATGAAATATATGATGCGTAACTTATTCGGCCTCTTAAATCATGTGTTGTTTTTATTTCATAAGAATAAATTAGTAGTCATTATGTTTTTCTTTTTGACAACAGGCTGTCCAATAAATAAAAGGGCATAATGTTTGAACGTAATTATTCTAAAATTTCCTCTGTCGGAAATTATTTATTTAGCTTTTAAGTATTGACAATGAGGATATTTGTTTGAATTAATGTTCCAATTTATTTTTGCGTTATCAAAATATGCCACTCTAAAAAGGAATATTATTGAGATTAAATGGGGTATATTGTGATATTTTTTAGTAATTTAGATCAAATAATGAGTTGCTGTCAAAATTAATCTTAACAGACATACTGATCAAATACTGAGAGTGTCTCACAACTTTTATACGAAAAATTTTATGACAAGAGGATTTTTAAAAATTCAAATTTGGAATTAACATTATAATGATTAAAAAATTAGATTTTGTAGAATAATAACGTCTCGTGAATAATTTTAAAAATTATAGTTCAAAAGTGCAAGCTTCCCCCAAAATACCAAGTGACTTTGAAAATCAATAAATAAAAAACGGCTGACGAAAGTAATTTTTGAATTGCTGCGTTTTGCTTTGGAAACTAGAAATTTTTTCTTACCCATGTTTAGTATTAGTTCCTACGTTCAACAAACGATGGTGCTGTTTACCGAGAAAAAGCATACAACGGTGCAATCTGAGGACGAAATGAAAAGACACCCGTGCAAATATTTTAATTAAATAGAACTCACATACAGCAGAACACATTATTTTATCATTTTTTCAATTAGCAGCTCAATTTCTAAATTAAATTTGCAACTAATTTTTAATACCATTAAGAAAAAACTTCTTGTTTCCTACTCAGAACACAGAAAAGTGCATACTTTTATATCTGTTCTTTTCCCTTCGATTGATCTTTTTAAATATTTTGACATTTTTGAGCCATACTGTGCTCGAAGACTATATAATACTTTCTATTTTATAATTAAATAACTAATAAATAATTCTATTTTATAATAAAGAGATTATTGAAAAAAGTGACGTAATTAAGTAATGTTTTATTCACGTGTTATCAACCATATAATATTCTTAAACTTTTTTCAAAACATGTAATAGAAAAATGTTCAAGAATATATTGTGGAACTTAACTATAGAATTTCAATTTATCTTCGAAGTTAAATATAACGGTTGTTAATAGAAAAAGCACAATCCTGTTATATTCAAGAAATTGCTTTATTAAAAATAATTGTAATTTTTCTTATTAAAAAAATTTTTCTCTTTTAGGAAGAAATTGGTATTGCTGTCAAAGAATTAGAAGAGCATCAAGACAATGCAATACCTGATGGAAGAAATGAATGGAACTTTTCCAGCGAAAACCTAATACTCCCTCCACAAGCATTTCGTTCGAAGTTTGATGTAAACAATTCAAAAAATTCTAGTTCTGACATCACAAATGGTAAAAGATCTCGAGTTAACCGCGTATGCCATGATGGTAACCTATTGGACAACGAAAAATTCTCATCTAAGTCATTCCATCAGAGCGACTCATTCTATTCGAAGCTTTCTTTTTTCTCAAATTTAAATCCAGGAATATCAAAGAATCATGTGGGTGCACCGTACTCCCCAAATACTAGAAGACGAATGTGGCGTATGCACCCCTCTATTTCATTTCCCGAGACCTCTAAAGATTTACTTATGCTTGGTAGAGATCCTTCATCAAATTCATACTCTAATGAACTTTATGTAAATAGTGCGTCACCTTCCTCAACACAAAATAACTCGTCTCCTAAATTATTTGATGAGAAACCATCAACTAATTTCCATTCCCAGATATATCGTCAGCGGTCACATTCAGACACAACACCTCCACGTTTTACTTACAGTATACCTGAAGAATTATACCCATTCCCCAGACCACCTAGTGGTGATGTAAACTTACTGTCCATATGGGCTGATAACTTAGTTCTAGAGTTGGATAAAAGCCTCACTGGGGAATTAAACTCATGTGAAAGTTTCAGCCCATCATCAGATTATAGTCTTAGTCCCACAAAGCAAGATGTACCTGGAGATGACATACCCTTTGCCATTTGCCATGAAGACAAATCTCAGTCTCTGGATCCTAACAGTTTATCTTTACCAGGTCGGAGCTGTAAAATTGTGTCCGTGTCACCCGACAGTGGCATTGAACAAGCTTTATGTGACACTCCAGATATGCTTGAGGAATGTGTGGTATCCACCCTCAAAAATGAAAAGAATGAGAAAAACGGATCTAGTGATTCTTTTCAAAATACTCAAGCTACATCTTCAAATGGCAGCTCTATTGTTCTTTATGATTCAAATTGTGATATTTCTTCTAAGACTAATGGCACTGCTGATGTAAAAGAGAGTTCAGATTCTTCATCAACTACGAAATTGGAAAATGCAAATCTAAGATATAATGATACATACGAAGGTGATTGTGTTGATCGAGCTCCGATTCCAAATTTTGATTCAGCTTTTGAGTCCATCAAATCAAATAGTCAAATTAAGTCCATTGATCCGCCTCTCCAATTTGGGGATAAATTTAAAAGTGATAACACATCACTTCTAAATAAGAATGATCGTTCTCAAGCTACTCAAACAGAATCTTTCCATTGTGCAAAAACAAACCATTATAAAAAAGCTGATTTGATTTCTGAAGCGGAAGACAGATTCCAACTGTTCGAAACAGTGAATCATTGTGTCCCATTCCATGCTCTCGGATTATCTTCAGAAAGCTCTGAGCCTGAAGATAGCCCTGTAGTGAGAACAGTTTGTGCACTTAATGATAGTAATATCATGAGCAATGGTGATAATAAAAATGATATTAACAATGTCTTGAATCATGAAAATGGTGATATAATCTCGCCTTTCCATGAAAGATTTTTTTATAGTTTGCCTAAACCTCCAAAAACCATTCCAAACGGTGTGGATAAATATAATACCCTTCCTAAAGGTGCAGGAAAATATTATGATTCCTTATTTTCGGAACCATCAACTTTCAATTATGTGGTGAGTCCTGTTTCTTTTTTTATTCTAAGTGTTAAAATATCTACTAAATATAAAAAATAAATGCGAACTGAGTGATAATTGTTTTTAATAATAATGTTTCAGTGTAAAAATTTAATATCTTCACATAGCCTACTAAATTAACTTTCAATATTTTGCAATTGATGCTTTGTACAAAAAATTATTGATAAAAAATTGAATTTTTCCATTTAATGGGTTGAACTAACTATTAAATGCTCAAAACTACCGTTAATATACCATTATATATACTGGATATTATCGTTAACCAACTTACTGATTTATTATTTAAATACTATTCACAAAAATCAGTATAATCAGGTAATCCAAACATAGATGTATATAAATCTAAATGTTGGAATGGTACATTAATTGAAAATCAATTTAACTATATACCAATACGTGTCTAAAGTACGTTTATCATTAAGTGATTAAGAAACAAATTAAAATGATTAAAGATAAAAAAATCAGCCAACTGAAAAAGTTTTAATGTTTTGCGTAAATTTTCTTAGCTAAAGATGAACAGTTGATGTTAGTGTTATTGTCTGGTCGCGCTGCGTTGATAGTTAAATGCATTACTTTATAAATAATTTTTAGGGGTGGGCATGATAAAAAAATATTTACAATAATTAAAAAATTGGTCTGCTACACCTATGACAGAGTATTTTAAATTGATGGGAAGAATCCGATTGAAATGGGAACACATTTTAGTCATTTTAAATTATTCTTAGTCATTTTGGTAATTATTTATTGGAATTACTCATCAAGGAAATAATCTCAATCATTGAAATCGTTGATAATATTGTTTATATCGTTGATAATCATTGATTGAGAATAAAACTTAAAGTAAAAAACTTGCGTTTTGAGCCCTCAGGATTTCCCACCATTTAAAAAAAAATTAAATACTAGTGAAAAAAAATTTTATTTCTTTTTTTGGCTATTAAAAAAATTTTTTTTCTTCTGATTTACAAAATAAATTCAAATTTAGATATTTTCCCTTTGAATAAATCAAATTTGCTGGTAGTAGTTCATATCCTGAAGCTGCTATATATTCTTGAATTTTATTACCTCTTTTTGCTTTTTTAGAGACCTGCTCTCTTGGGCACTATAATAACAATTACAGAATTAACCTTTCATTATTGTTATTTTATAATATTATATATTAGTTCGTAACCTTACAAAACAAATATTTTTTTTTTTTTTATTAAATTGATGTTAATTTTCTGTTTTTGTGCATTTTTTATTTGTCATAATATCCAAATTAATTTTGCATAATTTAAAAAAAACAAACAAATAATTAAAAAAATCTGCATCATTAGTGTATTCCTCCACTTGCCCGGAGCGACGACAAACGAAATACATTAATTATTTTTGCCTGATAATCTGCCTAATTCCCTGTTGTCAATTAGTTTTTGCAGAATTATTTTTTACAGTATGAATTTTTGCAGAACTATTTTTACGAAATTCAGAGACCCGGAACCGAAAAATTATCGATGCTCCAGTTGCTCTTCCAGATAGATAAATATGAAAATGAATATTAGATAATATATTAGTATGCCATATTTATTAGATATTAAAGTGAAAATTAATGGTATATAGCTCAATTTGAAAAAAGAAATTAAATAAATTTATCAACTAGACTCAAAATTATCTGTTTTTGTAGAATCATCAAGGAAACTAAATGCACATAAGTCCTTCCTTATATTTTAAGCCTGATTTATTGAAATACTCAAAACAAAAAGTTTATTATTAAAAAAGCTCTGGACAATGGGAAAGCTTTTAGCTCCAGAGTAGAAGCAGCACTGGAGTGCTCCGGGCCTCAGTCAGCAAATTGATTCAAAGTGCACTTCAAAAATGCTTGGAACAATTGAATGTTTTATTTTATACAGGTTTACTTCACATATATTTTTCATATGGTTCATTTTATAACAAAAATAATATTTTTTATCGTTAACATATTATTTTCTGACCATACAAAAAGTAATTTAAATTTATACAATTTTTCTCATTCTAACTTTTTGCTGGATTTATAATTTGACGTTAGAAAATTGTGTGAAAAAAGAATTTTATTAAAGCCAAATATATTTTTTCCTGAAAAAAAAAAGCTTTTAAAGTCAATTATTTACATGCAGATGGCAGCACCAGCTATTTTTTTCTTAGTTCAAAATAGTTACAAATGTCTTTCCAAACATGAACATTTTTATTTTGTGTATTGCTCTGCTGTCAAAACATCTGGCGTCTTTGAAATCAATTCATTTTTTTCCCTTGGAAAACTTTTAGAAAATGACTGGAGTATTTATTTTCTTTTATTTAGAGAAGTCAAAGAAGGGGAAAAAATAATCACTTAAATGCTATTTTTGATCCTTCCTTTTTTTTACTGTTCTTGTTTTACTTTCTATCTTTTTTGAAAATGAACAGCTACCCAAACGCATATTGTGCAAAATCTTTTAAAACTTAAAAATGTTAAAAAAAAAAGAAAATTACGAAACAACCCACACATTTTTAGTTTTTGTTCAAAAAAACTTACTATTTTTAAATGTTCATAATGATAATTGCATTAAAAAATTTTTTTTAAAAAATTAAAAACATATTTCATTTGTAAAAACAAAATCGCCCGTTTTAAAAAATTTTTATTTCTTGTATGATTAAATATTGTCATTTGGCAAATCCATTTATTTTGAGATTTACAAATAGTACATGATGCTGCCATCTATCTTTAACCAAAGGTGGTTATTTTATCATTATGTGCATTCTTTGTTCATATTCATAAATTACTGATCTAAACAGTTAGGTAATAGCACGCTTAAGATAAAATATTCATTAAATAGCTTAAGGGTTATTTCTAGGATTTGCTGTTGATGATGAATGTTCTAAATTATTTTTTTATTCTTATTTTAATTCGAATTAGATTAATTAAAGTTAATCAACGTTGTGACGCATTGGCAACTTTTGACAGTTATGACTATGCACACCCTTTGTCAAGTATTTGTCGTCAAAATTCTCGAACATCGTTTTTTTTCTCTTTGAAAAATTCATTTAATTTGCACAAAAATTGAGTTGAGGTGCGGAGTATGAGGAATCGGGTGCGATTTTTAAATTATTTATCGGTAGCAATATTGGAATTCATCACTTTTAGATATAATTAAAATGATTAATTACGATATAATTTTATGTTCAGCGTATTATGATTTTAAATTTTTTGTTACTAAATCATAAGTACTTTAAAAGTGCACGATCTCATATGTCACCTTGTGCTTTTAAATTTTTCGATGGCTTAAATCCGATTTTGACAGTTTAAATCTGATTTTGATGCTAAAAAACCAGACTTAACAGTAATCAATTAAAATACAAACGCTTTTTCTTTTAATTATTTTCCTCCTTTTATTTAACTTAGGGAAAAGAGCTTCCATTTCCCACACAAACATGAACATGGATGCGTTTAGTCCTAATGTTTGACTTATGGTTCTTCATGTCTTCTGAGTAGGGTTCAAACCTACTACAGAGCTTAGCCAATATTATGATCGAAATATATCGAGTAGCTGTATTCGCAGACAATAAAAAGAACAAAATCAACAAAAACCTGTATTTTTGTAGATCTAAGGCAGGGGTCTGTTTAGAAGAAATTTGGGTCCGTTAACGGACCCTTCACAAAATATCTTTTAATAAAAACGGACCCTTCACAAAATATTTTAACTTAAAAACGGACCCTGCACAAAATATTTTAACTTAAAAACGGACCCTTCACAAAAGGATTTTTCTTTTAATCGGACCCTTCACAAATTTGCTTATCTTCATTATTATTTTGTTAATCGAATAAACCCTTTCCAGGGCAGAAAACAAGAAAGATGGATGTAAACGAATTAAGTTTTGTCTTCGGCAGACGATTCTTCCATTATTCGTCCGAAATGAATATTCTGCGTTCAGCAGTATAGGCTAAATACCAAGACCAAATATTTGTATGTTGCATCTCTAATTTAGAAGCAGCAATTGTTATTTATTTTTTAAAATTTAATTTTTTTAATTATAATTTTACAGTGTTGAGCATAATCTTGCATGTCTTAACAATTTAAAAACTCCTTGAAAAAATTTTTTTTGCAATCGGACCCTATTTGCACAAATTCATAAAAGCGGACCCTGGTTGAAAGACTGTGAGTAGTGAGTAATTTTTTCAAAATTTCACGAAAAACGGACCTTTCACAAAATGTCTGGATAGACCCCTGTAAGGATTTGCAAGCCAAAGTATCACCATTCAGTTAACTCTTTGAAAATTTCGATAATGATTAAATTATATGTCGTCCTTGTTATTCCATTTCAGTGAGTTCTACTCTTTGATTTAAACGGTAATTAGAACTAACTTTCTAAAAAATATCGAAGCACAAAATTTTTTTCTTAAATTGTTAATACCGAATTTATCTTCTGAGCTCTACTTCTTTGATTTAAAACGGTGAAAAGCGCTAACTTTCTCTAAAATTATCAACGTGCAAAAAGATATTTTTTTGAATTGTTAATACCGAATTTATCTTCTGAGTTCTACTTTGATTTAAAACGGGGAAAAGCGCTAACTTTCTCTAAAATTATCTACGTGCAAAAAGATGTTTTTTTGAATTGTTAATACCGAATTTATCTTCTGAGTTCTACTTTGATTTAAAACGGTAAATAGCTCTAACTTTCGGAAAAGTAATTGATGCATAAAAACTATATTTTAAATTGTGTATACCTAATATACCTTTATAGCGATGTCACTAGTCCTAAGTAGGAGTTTATTTTATTCCTCCATCTTGAATTGATTTGAAAAAAAATTTTTACTTGATAAAAAAAAACTATTACGGATATCTTAGGTGGGTTTAAAACAAAGATCTCAGTATTAAACTAAATTAATCACAATTTATAATCTGCCGTTTCTCTTCTGTATAATAGTTATTAACACGTATATCATTTTCTTGCTTAATCAAATATAATTTACTCCTTGTCTATAAATTTGGTCAGTAATACCATTAATTCATGAAAGAATTTTGTGCCAAAATATATTTTTATTAAATTTCGAGGTTTTTCTTTAATTATTTATTTATAATAGTATATTTATTTCCATTAATAGTAATAGTAATTTTGGAATAGTAATCGAATATAATTTGCTGCTCTTGTCTGTAAATTTTGTCAGTAATTTGCATACTTTCTGAATTTATTTCACATCACTGTGATTTCTGAGAAAAAAAAATTTTGCCACTATATATTTTCATTAAATTTCGAGAATTTTTTTAATTTATTTATTTGGAATAGTATATTTATTTGGAATAGTAATAATAGTCAGTAATCAAATAAAATTATTTATTCCTCTCGGTTATAAATTTGGTCAATAATTCACATATTTTCCATGGTGCGTAGCATTTTTGAAAAGTGCTTAAAGGTGCTTATTTTCGATAATCGTTTTTTAAAAGCCCTNAGGAGTTTATTTTATTCCTCCATCTTGAATTGATTTGAAAAAAAATTTTTACTTGATAAAAAAAAACTATTACGGATATCTTAGGTGGGTTTAAAACAAAGATCTCAGTATAAAACTAAATTATTCATTCATTGGATGTTTTTAAAAAGTGCTTTATTTTCCCCTTTCGAAAATGAGATTTTTTTCTTTACCATGTCAAATTTTGCCACGTATATTATGTAAAAGCGTGCTTTTCACATTGTTTTATTTAACATTTTCGCCTTTCATTCAACAATCTATTTTGGTATACTGTCAGTCCATAGCGTATGAAACGGCCAATCATTTTACATGTTTCATGAAATACTTGCGAGTCCGCACATGCCTCTACTGTGCTGGGTTCGATAAGATTCTAGCACTCTCATGTGCAACTCTGCTGCATTTTGCAAGATATTCTCAATTTCAGGCTTCATTTTCCACCGTCTGAAATCAAACCGATAAATATCTTGATCATTTTATAATGGCTAATATGATGAAGAAAAAAGTTCTTTGTCAGAAACTAGTTATTTTATCGTGATCATGTAAAATCTTTGAAAATTATGTCATTTTGTTTATGCATATAGTGCTTAAAAATATTTTTTGAGTGATTAAAAAGTACTTAAAAACAGGGTTGGCTTTTTGCCGGCAGAAACTGGTTTTTGCCATGCCAGTGGCAGAAACTGGTTATAACCGGTAAAAACCGGCAAAAACTGGCAGAAACTAAAAAAACGTCTATATTAATTCTAGTAATTGCTTAATGACATTTTGTTTAAGTAAACTGAAAAATGTAACTCCATATAATTGTAACGAACTTTTTAATTCATTGTTTGTAAATATATGTTATTTTGTTTACATTAAATACAAAGAGTGCAATATATCAAATATTTATAACAAACCGGCCCCACAAAACAAATTAAACAAATCAAACAAATCGGCCCCTTTTCCTGAAACTTATTTTTCTAGTCAAGTTTTGTCAACTATCCCAACTGCTACATGGCGGTCCAGTTTTAAAAAATATGCAATGGATGAAAGTTTCACAAATCTTGCTTGTTCCTTGTTGGCAATGCCTACTAGTTCTGCTGGACTTAAGAGAATCTTCTCAAATTTCTCGTTGGTGCATAGCAAATTGAGAAATTGTTTTGGTTTAGAAACTGCATCAAAACTTGTCTTTTGTTATAGATTAATGCAGAGTGCAGACAATGTAATATTTGATTTTGAATGGTGATAATTTCGTAAATAAATTGCACTTTGTTTAACATTTTATTGTTTTTTCTATGAATTATCCATTGTATGTCAATCTCAGTACTTACTTTTATGCCATTTTCTGAATTTCTGCCTGTTTCTGCCACAAATGTGGCAGAAAAGGGTTTTTGCCATGCCAGTTTTAACCGGTTTCTGCCAGTGGTTTTAACCACCTCGGCAGAAACTTGCCAACCTTGCTTGAAAGGTGCTTATTTTTTGTTGAAAGATTTGGCTACGCACCCTGTTTTCCTAATTTATTTCCCGCTATTATGAATGCGATTCCTGAGAAAAATTTATGTCACTATATATTTTCATTAAATATTGAGATTTTTGTCTAGTTATTTATTAATTAGAATCTAACGGTACCATATCTTTAAAAGATTTAGACTCGCAATTGATAATAAAATTTACTTTATATGCATGAAAAATTCTGCTCTACATTTTTTTATAGTCCTTTGACGCAGAATTTTTTCTAAACATATTTTTCATACTTTTTTCATTATTTTATATTAACTTAGTTCAAGATGAGTGAAAAATATTATATTTAGTATTTTTGTAATTTATGTTTATGAAATACAGCATGAATCACCCGTGTCTTTTTCTGCATTAAAGATAAAATCTTCCAAACACGGCTCACTTCCAAACAATAATATTTCAAATTCACACTTTTTTTCTAAGAAAAACAGTTCATCGTCGAAATTTTTTTAATTTACAAAATCAATTATTGAAACATTTTTAAATATGAATGAAAACAAAAAAGAAGATTCAAACTACTTTTTTTGGATTTTATTTATCTATTTATTTATTTATTTATTTGCAAATATAATTCCGATAATCTAAAATATTTTTTAAATAACTATTAGACTGATTTTTATTATCAAAAATTACTAAAATATATTTTTCTTGGAATTAGAGCGTAAGAAATAATAATATATAAAAGGAAAACCGATGTCCTATCTGCCTCAAAGGCTTAATGAAAGTAAAATTTTCATAACTATAAAATTTTCAATTTATAAAATATTTTCACAAATGAAAACCAATTTGAATATTATATTTCTTTTATCTATCGGTGACATTTCTAAGAAAACGTTAAAAAATAATTTTAACACAACAAAAAGAATCAAAAGCATTTTGTAACATTCCTTCATATAAATCAGTAAAAGGAAAAATCCTTTGTCAAGTCTAAGAATATTTTTTTTGAAAAAGAAAATCCATTTAGCGATGTGAGGAATTCAGTTGGACATTTATAACAAGGTGAAAAAATGGATAATTCTCCCGCTACTGAATTCATCAAAAAAATCACTTTGTTATAAATAGAGTGCTCTTAATCGATTGAGTAGGAAATATCACAAGGTGCGGAGAAATCTCTTTTGATGTCATATATTTTGCTCTTAATCATTTTACATCATTCCGATTTTCAATGACCTCCTTGACCTATTGGTAAAGAAACTAGAAATAAGTCAGAAAATGAACCCTCTAGGATACATGTCATGTTTTTATGTCCCTCATTTTTTTAAGTGGACTACCTGTTGGAGTTGGAGGTACTATTATTCCTTTTTTTTCTGACTCATAAGAAAAATACTTGCCTGTCGCATTGATTTTTTTATACGCTGAAACTCTCGATATAGCGACCTCGCCCACAGAGAAAAACATTCTGTTAATATTACCGCACTGTATAATAATGATATATCTAATTTTAAGAAAAAATCTAGTTTATGAAACCAAAATGTACGGTATTTAAGCCATTCATTTGATACTTTTTTGCGTTCATATAGTAACGGTTTATTGGAAATTCTGGCTATTAAAATTATAGTTTTGATTTTCACTGATTTAGTTTAAAAAATCAAAACTGAAAAGTAAATTTAACTGAATAAATGGTTTTAATAAGAAAAATACTGCCTTTTGCATTGATTTTTTTTTATACGCAGCATTCTCGATATAGCGACCTCGTGCGCAGAGAAAAACATTATGATAAAATTAACGCACTGTATAATAATGATATATCTAATTTTAAAAAAAAATCTAGTTTATAAAACCAAAATGTACGGTATTTAAGCCATTCATTTGATACTTTTTGGCGTTCATATAGTAACGGTTTATTGGAAATTCTGGCTATTAAAATTATAGTTCTGATTTTCACCGATTTAGTTTAAAAAAAATCAAAACTGAAAAGTAAATTTAACTGAATAAATGGTTTTAATAAGAAAAATACTGCCTGTTGCATTGATTTTTTTTTATACGCAGCACTCTTGATATAGCGACCTCGTGCACAGAGAAAAACATTATGATAAAATTAACGCACTGTATAATAATGATATATCTAATTTTAAAAAAAAATCTAGTTTATAAAACCAAAATGTACGGTATTTAAGCCATTCATTTGATACTTTTTGGCGTTCATATAGTAACGGTTTATTGGAAATTCTGGCTATTAAAATTATAGTTCTGATTTTCACCGATTTAGTTTTAAAAAAATCAAAACTGAAAAGTAAATTTAACTGAATAAATGGTTTTAATAAGAAAAATACTGCCTGTTGCATTGATTTTTTTTTTATCTGCAGCACTCTTGATATAGCGACCTCGGCGCAGAGAAAAATATTCTGGTAAAATTACCGCAATGCATAATAATTATATATATGATTTTTAAAAAAAATCTAGTTAATAAAACCAAAATGTACGGTATTTAAACCATCCATTTGAAATTTTTTTGCGTTCATATAGTAACGGTTTATTGGAAATTCTGGTTATTAAGATTATAGTTCTGATTTTCACCGATTTAGTTTAAAAAAATCAAAACTGAAAAGTAAATTTAACTGAATAAATGATTTTAATAAGAAAAATACTGCCTTTTGCATTGATTTTTTTTATACGCAGCACTCTCGATATAGCGACCTCGTGCGCAGAGAAAAACATTATGATAAAATTAACGCACTGTATAATAATGATATATCTAATTTTAAAAAAAAATCTAGTTTATAAAACCAAAATGTACGGTATTTAAGCCATTCATTTGATACTTTTTGGTGTTCATATATTAACGGTTTATTGGAAATTCTGGCTATTAAAATTATAGTTCTGATTTTCACCGATTTAGTTTTAAAAAAATCAAAACTGAAAAGTAAATTTAAATGAATAAATGGTTTTAATAAGAAAAATACTGCTTGTCGCGTCGATTTTTTTTTTTTTTTTTTTTTCTTTTTTTTTTTTTTTTTTTNTACATAATACACTGTGAAAAAAAAATCTGGCAAAATTACCGTACTCTACGGTAATGGCATTCCAGGAAACAAAAACAAGATTCTTGTTAGTAAAACCAAAACCTAAGATTTTTAAATCATTCTTTTGCTAATTTTTCAGTTCTTATGGGAACGGTTTACCAGAAATTCCGGTTTTCAAAGTTATAGTTCTTACTGCCACACATTTAGTAAAAAAATCAAAACTGAAAGGTAAATTTAACCGAATAAATGGTTTTGATTCCACGTGAAAAAATTACCAAATTTTATCACATATTATAAAACTACGCTTTATTGTTAATTTAACCAAAATTATTACCAAAGCGCTTCGAAGCGCTCGAAATTACCGAGCTTTCTGGTATACCTATACAGCCAGAACCAGATTTTACCATATTCTGGTAGTTTTGACATTACTTTTGTTTTCAGTGTGATCCCGTCGAAAACGGACTTTTTAGCATGACGTCATTAGTGCACAAAAATACGGTAACTATTAACTCTTTGTTAAAAAAAAAGCCTTGTCCAATTTTAACAAATCAATGCTTTACTTTAATAAGAATTTGTTGATAAACAAAAAAATTGTTACAAAAAAATTTTTTTTTTTAATTTTTATTATTATATACGTAAAAGTATTCATTAATATAATACCTTATAGGTGAAAAGTGCGTTAAAAATTATACGCCGTCAGCCAACAGGGCTGTCATTTTCGATAAATAGCATACGTCAAGATAATTGCAGAGACAACAGGTTTTAACTGGAAAATAAACCACATGAGGGGAGTGATATAAAGTGTGAATCTTATTTTTAAACAAAACAGCATGATTGATAAATTTATTGTTACCTTTGAAAAAAAAAAGTTGCTCAGATTATGAATGATCATAAATTATGACCACCTAGGGGGTCTTGTCAGTCTTCCTTTATTCAAAAAGGATTCAAGGTGTTATCATTAATTTTGTGATGTGTGCTCACATCAAAGGAAATAATGGTTTAAATACTTTCTTTGTATTTTCTTTTCTTTAATGGAATGACTAAATTTCAGTTGTTATATTAGAATGAATGGCTCAGTGCTCAACTTGTGTCAATTGAATAGCAAAAGGGTTTTATGCATTAGTGTTTATAATAGGAAGGTCACTGTAACGGTAGTCGTACTAAAGAGCGTAGATACGCATAAATACTTTTTGGCATAGGATGATAGCGTGAAAAAAGGTATAGTTCGCGTTATTTATTTGGGGGGGATAGATTTGCAAACGCAATTTAGATTTTTTGCATAAATAATGTTGCTAATTTAGTATGTCAATGAATGCACAAATGTTGACATCAAATTTTCTTATCAAGTACTGTGGTCTTAAAAAGTGCAATCATTATTTGTAGATTACTACTTTTCAGTAAGCACTGTAGAAATTCCGGATCAAAGTGCAGTATAAAGTGCAGTACACTTTGGGTGCATCATACGTAAAATCCATAATATTTATTTAATTAGAGTGATTCAGTGATTTTACAATAATTATTATTGTATAAATTATGGTACGTCAGATTTTTTGTTCTGTGACCTTCAGGTAAAAAAGGATTTTACGGTTAAATTTACTGGCACTTTTTCCCTTAATTTGATCCGGAATTTTTTACAGTGAGGATGGTTCAGGAGCTTAAGTCAAATCCTGTCGTATACTGCTCATTGCTATCTCAAACCACAGTGCTGTTGTAATATATACCATGTGGTAAACTTATCATGAGTCAGAATCCCTTTGCCGTCAAATTTACTGATGTAGGTTATTGTGATTTTCCGTTCTATATAACGCAAATGGGTTAGTGTTACCCGAAAAATCCTCCATGAAAGCAAAATGTCTCAATCCTTCTTTAGAAGTTCCCGCGTCCTCTGGGCTGGTATCTAAGTAACAAGGCTGGGCAGTTGGACAATGTTAATTCTTAATGTTACTTACCATGGGTGACTCTTCAACGTCGATAGTAAATATAAAATAAAATACTAGCTTCATAGCCAAAAGTACAAAGCTAAATATTAATCATTACAATTGACAATATAATTAAATTGTTCAAGATGTTCATAATACTAGGAAATAATCATAATGCATGAACTACTGTTGCTCTCCGTTAAAGGATTATCAGCTATTAATCATGTTTTTTTCATTACACTGAATTATTTCGATAGAAAAATGTAACACAATTTTCTTTTTTCTTTATTGTAGTCTCTAACATGAATAATTTTACTAGTGTTTTAATTTTTATACTATAAAAAAATCGAATTAAAGCTGTCACCCTAATATCCGATGATTTTGATTTTCCAACAGACACACGCGTGTCGCATAATCAAAATTCTACTGTATTTATAGTTTTAGTTTATGGAGTAGATATATTTCAGTTTATAGAGTTTTAAGATAATTTCAGTTTTCCTCAATAGTGTCTTGAGGTAAGCCTTGGAGACAAATGCTTTTTATAACTATAGTTAAAAATTAAAATTGCGGAGCATTTTCATGAAGGTTATTCAACTTTGCAAATTATATTAAATGTGGTAGCTTTACCTGACAGCTCACGTATGGATTTAGAATACAGTGAAATGTTTCACCTCAAATTTGTCTGCGATATTTGAATCCAGAAAACCCATCAGTATGATTAAGCTTTTACGTGAAGTAAGCCTGAAATCGTTGATCTGTCGAATGGGTTCGCTATTATGAATATCTATTAGCTGCCTTGTATATATAATCCATAAGCGGTTTCAACGTATATTTCATCACTTAAATTAACACTTCCCTTTAAAATAATAATCGTATTGCAGTATATTTCATTAAAGTTCTATAGAATGTCTAGACGGTGTTAGGTAGGGCATTGACTTAACGTTAAATATTTTATGAGTTTTGTGAAGTATTACCGTTTGCTTCATTATAATCTAATATAGACTTTCTTATGCTATTCTATGAAATATTTCGATTGAAATTTCTTAATAAAAGCAAAAATAATATACTTTCTGTCCTTGTGAATATGCTTTGTTGATTTTATTTATTTATTTGTTTTGTATAATATTCTTTTTTTTTAAATTTAAATATTTATAAATAAATTGAGTATTTTTTTCGTCGAGTATTAGTTCATACAGGTGTTAATATCGATTTTTTGTATGAGGTCCTGTCAAAAATCGTGAAAGAATAAAGAAATTGCGAAAAATCTACTCATATGATTTTGTGAAAATGTATGATCCTGTCTTTGATTTTGTGTTTAATCACAAAAATTCATAGTCTGTCCAGACTTTTTTGTGAAAGGTAACTTTTTGCTTTTGTATATTAGGTGAAGATCTACTAATACTTTTCTGAATTTATAATTACTGTAAAATAGGTTTATTTCTGTTGGTTTATTACTGTAAAATTGGTTTTGTGAGAATGTTAAATTCGCAAAATACGTGTTTTCATTGAGTTACAGTTTGAGAATTGTGCATTAATGACGTCACAAGAGTTTTGTGAAGGATCTGTTTTTGTGATAAAATATCTGGAGGGTCCTTTTTTACGATTATATATTTTGTGAAATATCCCTTTTAAAAATACACTATTCTGTGAAGGGTCCGTTTTAATAATAAAAATGTTTGAGAGCGTCCGTTAACAGAGCCAAAATTACCCCTACGAAGGATTTAGGAAAAAATTCAAGATGTAATTAAATAATTTCACATTAAATTAATAATAAAATTAATTTCTACTCAGTGAAAGTTGAAATCCCGCAATAATTTGATATCAATTTCTGCTATAGTTTAATTGAATAAGACACGTCTTTCATAAGACATGTCTCCATAGGTTTTATTTTTTCGAAATTATTGTACAGTGCACACAAAAAATTTATAAACAAATAAATAACAAGACCACCCTAAATAACTTTTGATCTAATCATCGGATTTTCATATTCTAGGACTCTATCTCAATGGCTGGAGGGGTGATCTCAAATATGCTAACTAATTATTGAAAACAATATTTTAAGTTAATAAATCAGACGCAAAAACGTACTTTTTTTGAATAAACATGCCATTTTTTGATGGATTCGGATTTCTGTCCCCCAATATATAGGGGGTTGCCCCAATCTGGGAAATACGGTCAAAATGGATTGGATCCTTTAATGTTAATTTACTTTTTGCGTATTTCATCATATCTCGAAAGCTTTTTAAGTGAATTGAAAACATTAAACACAAGAAAACATTAAAAGAAAATGATAATAAGCTTCTCATTTCAAAGTCGCAGATAACGCTGGTAGTATTCGTTGCAAATAACCTGTTAATTTGCAGCATTCTACTGAATAAATTGAAACTTGAAACAATATATCACACTGTTAGAAATTTTGAAGCTTGTTAAACCATAATATCGTTCAAATTCAATACATACTTAACACGGTGCTAAATTGAGCAATCTTATTGTACTTTTCAAACTCGAGTACACTATACTCTGGTTCACAATGCAATACGATACTCTGGTTCACTGAGATTTCAGTGTAAAGTAACGAAAACTCAAGCGGAATTTACCCCTAATCAAAAAGTAAAAAGAGCATTTTAATGGCAATAAGTTATAATAAAAAGCTTGACTAATATATATGACATCACTTATGATAAACATGCATATTATGAGCATCATTATTATGGTCTATAAGTTCTAATGTTTTTAACAAGCAAACTAGTGTGTCAAATTTTAATAATAAATTGTTGAAGTTGAAAAAAAGTATATGTAATCGCATAAGATGCACATTAAGATAAATTATTGCTCATTTTTTTCTTGGATTTCTAAGACTAATATCTTTTACTAAACGCGTGTTAATGCTCTTGTTGTAGAGATTGGCCTTCGTATAATTTTTTTTTTTCATCCATCGCTTTTAACCGAGCAACAACCACGCATCATTTTTCAATCCTTTTGAAGAGGAGACGTAACAGTTACTTTTAAATAACATGCTCCAGTATTTATGATACAAAACAATACACATTACGAATACCTGTTATAATATAACAGGCATCGGTTTTGTATATGTGCGGTAATAATTATAAAATATAATTTTTAAAACCAGAGTATCTGGTAAAGTTGAAAATTTTTTGCACACAGTTATAAAATTTTTTTATCCAAAATAATTTCATGCAAAAACTAATTTAAAGCAAATATTTATTATTTTTCACATAATTTTAAAGAATATAATTTTAAATGGCGAAATATAAAATTTGAATGAAATCGGTCGAATAGTTCTTGAGAAATCGGATTTTAACTAGACTTTTTTTCCCTGATTGCTGCTACCCACTACTTTTGGGCTCAAAAATACAAATCAGCCGAAAAAAAGGCATGTTTATTAAGAATATGTTTATTTATTTCTGATTTCGCACAGTTGTAAAAATTTTTTATCCATAATAATTTCATGCAAAAACTAATTTAAAGCAAATATTTATTATTTTTCACATAATTTTAAAGAATATAATTTTAAATGGCAAAATATAAAATTTGAATGAAATCGGTCGAATAGTTCTTGAGAAATCGGATTTTAACTAGACTTTTTTCCCAGATTGCTGCTATCACTCACTATTTTTGGGCTCAAAAATACAAATCAGCCGAAAAAAAGGCATGTTTATTAAGAATATGTGTATTTATTTCTGATTTCGCACAGTTATAAAAAATTTTTATCCATAATAATTTCATGCAAAAACTAATTTAAAGCAAATATTTATTATTTTTCACATAATTTTAAAGAATATAATTTTAAATGGCAAAATATAAAATTTGAATGAAATTGGTCGAATAGTTCTTGAGAAATCGGATTTTAACTAGACTTTTTTTCCCAGATTGCTGCTACCCACTCACTATTTTTGGGCTCAAAAGTACAAATCAGCCGAAAAAAAGGCATGTTTATTAAGAATATGTGTATTTATGTCTGATTTCGTTGCTCAAACTATCGTCTGCATTTATTAATTTGCATGTTTGAGATCTCCCCCTTAGATTGTTAGGATTTAGTCGCAGAACGTAAAGATCCAATTATTAGATCAAAAGTAAATCAGGATGGTCCGTTTTTTATTCTGCACACTGCATTAACTGCAATTACAGTTAAAATAGTTTGTAGAATCGTAAGTAAGTCTGCACCTCATTAAAAAGTAATAATTGAAAATTTTGACAGAAAAATTTTAGCTTTAAAGAGCTTAATTTTTGTTTTGTTTTGATAAAGCCATTAAGAGAATAAGTTTTCAATTAAAAAAAAGTGCGAAAGTAATTTTATTAAAGCTTGAATCTCAAGTTTCGACTTGGTAATAGCACTTATAAGTAACGTGTTCCTTTCCCTTTCGGAATGGGTACAATTCTGTAACAGATATAAAATATCTGTTACATGAAATATTAACCATCTCCATAACCTTCACACATAAACAAATATGATTTTTTTAAAAAAGGAATTCTTTTGAACGCTTGTGCATTTATCAAATTAATGTAGTTATCACAACTTTTGTGAAATAGGAAACATGCGATTCTGTTCACTAAAACTAAGATGAGATATTGCTGGAAATAAATCACAACGTTTTTTTTTTCTCACTTTCTTCTGCTCGCGCATTTTGTTTTTCAACGAAATTCATCAGTTTTTCAGTAATGGTAAATCTTTTAAGTACTAAAACAGTTACAGGCGAATGCGTATACATCATTATCTTGTCATCATCTCTTGTAGTGAGGGTATTTATTTTCATTTTTGATTTCTCGGGAAATAATTTTTTAAAATTTTTTATTTGATGTATTATATGTACTTTTCTTATATTTTTATTCTTTCTTCTCAGGGGTCTGTTTAGAAGAAATTTGGGTCCGTTAACGGACCCTTCACAAAATATCTTTTCATAAAAACGGACCCTTCACAAAATATTTTAACTTAAAAACGGACCCTTCACAAAATATTTTAACTTAAAAACGGACCCTTCACAAAATGATTTTTCTTTTAATCGGACCCTTCACAAATTTGTTTATCTTCATTATTATTTTGTTAATCGAATAAACCCTTTCCAGGGCAGAAAACAAGAAAGATGGATGTAAACGAATTAAGTTTTGTCTTCGGCAGACGATTCTTCCATTATTCGTCCGAAATTAATATTCTGCGTTCAGCAGTATAGGCTAAATACCAAATATTTGTATGTTGCATCTCTAATTTAGAAGCAGCAATTGTTGTTTATTTTTTAAAATTTAATTTTTTTAATTATAATTTTACAGTGTTGAGCATAATCTTGTATGTCTTTACAATTTAAAAACTCCTTGAAAAAGTTTTTTTTTGCAATACCGGACCCTATTTCCACAAATTCATAAAAGCGGACCCTGGTTGAAAGAATGTGAGTAATTTTTTTCACAATTTCACGAAAAACGGACCCTTTACAAAATGTCTGGACAGACCCCTGCTTCTGATGTAATTAAAAATTTTAAAAGAAAGAAGGTGCTGTATAGCACAAAATAAGGAATTTTGGAGGGTCATGGATTATAATTTTGTTAATATTGAATTACAACGCTACTTTAATCACAGCGTTTCTTCCCTTCCTTTTAAATTTAATCACAGCACTAGTTAAATCACAGCGTTTTTTCCTTTCTTTTAAAATTATTTAGTCACCAGACACAATTTTGGAAGGTCTTTGGTATATCATTGTTCAAATTAAATTACAACACTAGTTAAATCACATCGTTTTTTTTTCCTTTCTTTTAAATTTAATCACAACGCAAGATAAACCACAATTTTGGAGAGTCTTTGATGTATCATCGTTCAAATATAATCACAACGCAAGTTAAATCACATCGTTTTTTTCCCCTTTCTTTTAAATTGAACCACAGCGCTTGATAAATCAGATTTTGTAATCACAATTTTGCTATATAGTACAAAAAAAAAAAAAGAATTTTGGAGGGTCTTGGATTATAATTTTGATCTTACTGAATCCCAACGCTACTTAAATCACAGTGTTTTTTTTTTAAAAATTTAATCACAGCGCTAGAAAAATCACAATTTTTAAGGGTCTTGGATTATAACATGGTTTAAATTTAATCACACTATTTAAATCACAACGGTTTTTCCTCCTTTTTTTTCTTTCAAAATCATTTTCTCTTCTTTTTTTTCTTCTTTTTTTATAATTTAATCATGTTTTTTCCTTTTCGCTCGTTCAATTTTTTTTAAAAACGAAATTCCTCAGTTTTTCAGAAATAGTAAATCTTTTAATTTTTCCTGAATTGTAACTGGCGACTACGTGCTCATCATTATAGCAACATCTCTTGTAGTCAGGGTATTTATTCCCAAAAAAACATTTTTTCTAACTTTTCATTTGATGTACAGTTTTAGTCTTTTCTGTTTTTTTGTATAGTCGTTCAGTGTTTTCACTACAGCGCGAGAACGCGAGAATCTCGCCTATTTTTTTTCTTTTCTCGCAATAAAAAACGATTAACGCGAGAAGTTCGCGCACTCTATTAATCAATTTCAAAATGCACGAATTTTGGAAAAAATTTAGTCTTTTGCCATTTTGAATAAAATCCGTTTCACTTTTTGCGAACAGCAGAGGACCCCCCCCCCCCCCNGCCCCCCCCCCCCCCGAATCCCTTTCAGAACACATTTCTTTTCAACCACGTGTTCACCGTAGGTAAGGTTTCTTCATGAAAGACGTTTAAACTTTTTGTGCATGAATGTAAGATGGATAAATACCTTGTTAAGGCGACATCTTCTACTCCGTAACGCACAAATGAAAATGAAACAAACGTCGGTAGAAACGGTCAAAACGAAACAAATCCGGATATTTTTCAGCCAAATAAATATAACAGCCGATGAAAAAGTAGATATAGAACACTTTCCATGTGATGAGGCAGCAAAAATATTCAATTAGAAGATGTTAAAAATGTATTATAATTAAAGAAATAATTTTTTTCCAAGTCTATTCGTGTTTTTTAAATTTTTAGAAATCTCACTTAACTTTTTGAAATCTCACCCTGTTTTTGAGAAAGGGTGAGAAATTCTCTCCCATTTTTTTTCTGTAATGAAAACACTGAATATATATATAATAATTATATATATATTATAAATATTCAGGCAATTGAAAATATTTAACAGTACAACGTGCAAATTTTCTGCAACATAATGAGGTGCAAATTAGAACCAAAATATTAAGCGTTTCTTAATAATTTTACGGATCCGATTATAAGCTAACCATCCTGCCCCACTTTAGCTTTCAAAAAATTCTCATTCTATATTCGGAAATGTACGGTAGGTATAATAAAAATTATTAAAGTTTATTTTAATGTGAAAATTTTTTCGAAAAAATTTAAAATTTTATTTTATTTTGTAAAGTTAAAGTACCTGTCTAAAAATAAAACTATGGGACTGTTTCTAAAAAAATGTGGCTTATTACTAGGTTTCTCTCTTTATTATTCTTCCGAAGAAAATTCATGTTCTTTTTTACATTATTTTTAAAATAATTTATTTTATCAATTTTTACATAAATTTTATTAATATCTATTTTTATTTTTTAATAATATAATTCGTTGCACATAATAAAATTAAAAAGGTTTTTTTTCCAAAAAATATTTGAGAAGAATTATTTTTACTTTTTTTTACTCTTCTATTTAGCTGATATTATTTATTAAAAAAAAGAGATAATTTAAAAGATTAATTTATCATAATACATAATATTTTTAACCTTCGAGGTTTTCATCAACTTTTTTAACCATTCTATTCAAGTTAAGAAAAAAAATAATTTCTAAAGTAATCTTATTATAAATAAGTAATTTAAACTTAAGTAATCTCTTTCAGCAAGGTACATTCCTTTTATTCTTTATTCAAAAATAATTTACTGGAAAATTTTATATATATTTTTTTATGAAAAACTCGTGCATTAAGTACATTTAATTCATTTATAAAGTTAATAGTTCTATAATATAATTTCTCTAGCTTGCTTTTTTTTAATGAACCTACAGCGTGAGTGAAATTTGATTTAGCTTAGTTCCACGAATATTACTGCGTTGGTTTCCTTTTACGAGTCTTAATTTTTTTTACTTGCTAAATATAATTTTTTTGTCTACAGAATGAAATTTAGAATATATTTCTTTTTATATTTTAGATTGAGTTATGTTTGTAAAAAATATGAATAGCATGAAGTATTTCTTACAAAATAAGCACAGGTACTGTTTAATTGCTATGAGATCTAGTAATTTTCCCAGTCTCGCAATACATCTATTATTTTGAGTGTTTCATTTAAGGAGTGCCAATATTCACGCATGAAGTATTTTAATAGATAATACAGGTTTTTAATTAAAGATTGTTAATTTTTTTCTTATTCACGAAGTACTAACCGCTTCCCTTACTGATTTTTTTTTTTGAAAAAAAAATGCTGAGAAAACCAAAAAATTTTTTTATTTCATTAATAAATCCAAGAAACTAAAACAAAACAAAATACATAAGTTTTAAGTTGAAATTTAATTTTTTTTATGTGTGAAGTACATTTTATTTACCATCAGTTTATTATCCCGAATTATCTTGGGCAAATGAAAAAAGTTATATATTAGTCTTTGTATGACAGTTTCTAAAACGAGGGACAACTCAAAGTGATACTTTGCAAACATCAGTGAAGTGATACGCCATTTTTTTTTACTCTTTTTTCCATGTAAATTCTGCAACCATCGAATATACACAATCCCACAAAACACGTGTGCAGTCCCAATTTTGAACAGCAAAACTCCCAAACAAAACTTGGCAAACTTCCAATTACAGCAGATTATTATCGTTATTATTATTATTATTATTATTATCATTATTATCATGATTATTATTATTATCATTATTATTATTATTATTATTAGCATTATTATTATTATTATCATTATCATTATTATCATTATTATTATTATTATCATTATTATTATTATTATTATCATTATTATTTGCTTCCAACCGAGTAAAAACGTGATAATACTAAACGTACTGACAAATTCTGCTGCTCCTGAGTTTTCACTGGATAATAAATATTTGCAATATGTATATATACGTACCCAAGTTAACTCGGGATAACCAGGAAAGCGGTTTTAAGTATATTAGGATTAGGTATGGAATACAAATCGGAGAACTGGCACGGGGGTTCGTTGGCAGATACGCAATATTTTGTCCAATTTTCCAATGACCATTATTCATAAATATGGCTGAGTTTAGTTGATACAATCTCTATTTCCTCTTTCAAGGCGTGGGAGGTTAAGGGCTTGTTGGTATAATTCTAAGGCTTGGGAGAAAAAAAAGAAGGAAGAAGAAGATCTTAAGGTGTTAAATTGTATGTTCTAACTGGAAACTATATATACATATATATAATCGTCCTGAAGGATAAATTACACGAACAGAGAATCGCTAAGCAATGAAAACGCGTTGTTATTTTGTACAGGACTTAAAGACCATGAACTATCATCTGTCCGCTGTCTTATTCTTTTCATTAACAACATCGTAAAATTTGCTTGCACAAATGGTGTAAAATTCAAATATTGCTGAATTTTTTGATAACCTTGATTTGCCTCAATTGACTTAATTTGATATTTTCATGCGCAGAAGACTTTTAAGGAAATTGTTTGTTTGTTTTGTTTGTTAAGACGCCTAAATGTATAAAAGTTTTAAAGCTCAAAATTCCAACTTTAATTCGGGGTGGTCTAAGTACTTTTATTTTGGGTATCTTGCTGCCTTAAAAACGTGATTACCTTAATCTTCTGAAATGCTTGACAGTTTTATCCGGAGTGTAATAAATAATAATAATAACTTTTTATGTATTTTTGCCTACCTGGGCTTTTAAGTCATAAGCATTTAATTTATCCATGGCATTTTTTTACAGAGTATTGATGAGTTGGCAGAATATATGCGACAAGTTAAGAGCAGCTCTTATCTATTACCATCTCGAGATGTATCAACCGATGTAAAAGATGATAGAGAAATCAAGGATGCTGTTACCCAAACATCTCCAGCACCTCTTAGTCGAAGGTAATTATTCAATACAGCACAATATTGCCGATCCTACTGATTTAATCATTTTTACAATCAACTAATGTTTAATCTTTTTTCCAGTTCTAGTTTTACATGGGTGACTGATTGCGATTGTAGTGATTTCGATAAAAACCAGCACACGTCAGATGATGAAAGCCTTGCTCTGTCTAGCTGTTCCAATTGCAAAGTCGAAAATGGCAGTCTACACTCTTCGCCGTCATCGTCTTCTTTAGCTATTTCTTCTGATGATGAGGGGGAAATGCCAATAACTCCTGGATCGAATGGAAGCAGTTTGTATCTATCAGCATGCTCAGGTTCGAGCGACTCTTTTGAAGAAGCTCCAGTTACCATTGCTAATGAATATGAAGCGACCGTGGCACCTAACGAAAACGACTACACTGCACTGATTAAAAGACCTTTACGAAATAGCGAGTCTACTCTTCGAGGTTCTACATTGGGAGATATATCTGAAGAACAAGCTACTAGTGAGACAATATCGATGAAATCTACCAAGAGTAATCCTTCCTTAACTGATTCAAATGTTATGGAACCCGTAGAGCAACCAGCATCTTTTCCATCTACATTAAGACTGAGCCGAAAAAATCGGTCAACTAATAGTCCTGCTCAACCCATTGAGCCTACTATATTAATAATCAATGACCTTAACTTGAAATCTATATCTGCTCCAGTCCTCTTAAGACAAAAACGACATGTTGCTAACACTAAAACGTCAGAATCATCATCGAGTGATTCGTCTCCACCAACTGGTACCCGAAGTAAAGATGCTGTTGTTTGGACCCCGATGAATCAGGTGAGTTAACATATTTTGTTTACTGAACTAAATCCAAATGTTCTTCAAAGTTTGAAGAACCAAACCGATTTATCTTGTATTATATGGATAGAAATAAATTGTAAGCCATGTTTTAAAATTGTGTCGGAAAGCGCTTTTGGAAGAAGAAAAAAACGCGATTTACATGAGCAGTAAGATATTTCTGTGTAGTGTTTTGTTTCCAATTGGAAATTCCGAAAGTTGGAATCTGGAAACAATACTTCTAAAGAATTGTTTAATTTAAAAGTGTTAAATTTAGTGGGGGAGGGATCGTCAGAATCTTTGGGGGGGGATTCTCAGAAGTTTGCCTCAGAATCTTTAACATAATTAGTGCGTGATATCTGATCAAGTTATCATGTGTTATAATATTGGAGTATTTTTAACTGCATTTAAGAATATTTTATATATATATATATAAAACTTTATTATTTAAACATTTCACAAATGTCTTA